>NC_041054.1:11525280-11857780 GCF_900634775.1 Gouania willdenowi | reverse complement strand
ATTGAAGCTTGGTTGTTGGGTCTCTGAACTGGTTGCTTCACTCTTGTCTGCAGGCTTGCCAAAAGTAAAAACTGGTGCGGATGGTTCTGTGGTCCCACCGGACCTATTGAAAGAAAATCCTCCTGAAGCTACTGGTGTGGACACAGACTCGGCATCTTTGTTTGCAGCACCAAACGCAAACAAAGAGGGCACAGAGGGAGGGGCCACGTCCTTCTTTTCCTCTGGCTTTCCAAAGGTAAACGTGGGAGCAGCCGGCTCCTTGCTACCCTGTAAAGATCCAAATGGAGAAGCACTTTGCGGTGCGCTTGTTGTCAAACTGGATTCGCCTAATCTCCCAAACACTGAGTTGGTTATGGTCGTTTTAGTGGTAGAGGTGGTGTCTGAAGGAGTGGCAACATTTTCAGATACTTCAGTGTCACTCTTTGTTTGAGGGGAATGAGAAGTAGAAAAAGTAAGCGAGTTGGAGGGGGTTAAGGTAGCATCTGATGTTTTCTCTTCAGGTTTTGACAGTCCAAAATTAAAGCCCCCCTTGAAAGGGGTACTTTCTGTGATGGAAGATCCAGTCCCAATAGCTATTTCATCACCGGCTCCTAAGTTTATTTGAGAAGCCGTAGCTGGCAAGTCTGACTTTTTGTCACCGCTCGAAACAGTCCCGAACTTAAAACCCTCTGACGAACTGCCAAATTTAAACCCTGGTGAAGCAGTATTGTCTTTAAGGGGGGGTTCTTTTGATGAGTTTCCAAATAGGGTTCCAAATTTAAATTCACCTGATGAAGATGTTGACTCTGAAAGTGAACCCCCAAACTTGAACCCTCCTGATCCAGTTTCTGGAATGCTCTCTGATGTGCCAAATTTAAAGCCACCAGAGCTTGAGGTAGAAGAACCAAAATTTGTAGAGCCCGAAGTCCCACCGATTGAACCGAAGTCTGAAAAAGAGAAAGGGAGGGGAAAAAAACAATATTAAATAGCTATCATAAAACTGACATAAAGAGACACCTGAATAGGATTTAACACATCAGCCTTAAGACTCATCTTTTTTTTTTTTTTTTTTAAAAAAGTCTTCTATTAATTTCTCTTTTGGATGTTTTTTTAGGTTTTAACAATTCCTTTAGTCTTTTAAACTCTGTAGCACTTTGAGATTTTCAAATGTATATCTATACAAATAAAACTTATCAAAGGGCTTCAGATAACTATTGCAAACAGCTGCTCTTTACCTTTGGGCTTCACTTCAGCTCCAGGTTTGGCTGTCTGACAAGCTACACACTGAACATCAGCAGCCTTATTTTGCACCCAACAGGCGTCACACTCCCACGCTCCCTCAGGCTTCTTGAACTTGTCTCCTAGTCCAAAAACTGGAGTGCTGCTGTTAGCTGAAGCATCTCCTGCTGCAGCACCTGTAGAATTAATGATTACATTAAGCTAATGCTCACAAACACTACATCATTTAACTGAGACAGAACCGACAACATCAGACAAATAGTGAATTTAAAAAGTGAGTAAAAACACTTAGCCAATGTGTAAATGCATGCTAGATTGACTAATTACCTGGTTTAGCATTGGTGCAGGCCACACACTTTGTGTCTTCAGCTTTGTTTTGTATCATACATACATCACACTCCCAGGCACCCTCAGGCTTTTTGAATTTGTCTCCCAATCCAGTGGAAACTGGGGCTGCCGGTGCACATACAGACTGAACAGCTGAGAAGGCTGAAGACAGAGTCAGTGAGGGTTTCAGGCCCGTTCCTGGTTTGGCTGTTTCACAGGCAACACACTTTACTGCATCTGGTTTGTTTCTCACGAGACAAGTGTCACAATCCCAGATTCCTGCAGGCTTAGAGAACATTGTGCCAAAGCTTGTTGCGGCTACAGTAGTAGTTGTAGTGGTGGAGACGGAGGAGCTGCTTTCCTGCCCAATGGAGGTTGCGGGGGATTGTTTACTGTTCATTGATTTGGGTGAGGCGCTAGGCTGTCGGGCTGAGCAGCAAACGCACTTTGTATCCGAGGGCTTGTTCTGAACTAAACACACGTCACAGCTCCAGCCTGTTGGGGCTTTGAACAGACCACTGAACGCCGGTGAAGCAGGTAGAGAGGATGAGGAGGATGCTTTAAAGGCAGATGAAGACTGAGTAGATGTCAGCGGGGTGGAGGCATCGAGACTTGGAGAACTTTGAGCGACTGGAGAGGCAAAGCCTGGAGAGACAGAATTAAAAGATAAAACTTTGAAAATGTGTGCCTCATACTACACATAAGACCATGTCATTTAATCTCACCAGGTGATTTGAGAAGATCCAGCACACTGCCCTGCTTTAGAGTCTTGGCTGGTTTAAAAGGCCCATCAAACTCTTCTGTATTTTTACTCGTCACAGGCTTTACTGTACCGGAAAACGCAGGAGGACAGGGTGTCATTATGAATTGCCCATCATTGAGCTGCACTGCTGTGCAAGTGCTGGAAACAAAGTTCACCTGCTGCAGCGATGGGTGTGTCCAGCTTTCCATTTGACATGGAGGGTCCCAACTTTGCTACAGGTGCACTGAAGGTAAATCCATCCTACAAGTAAACAACAAAAACAATTACTTTCCGTTCAATCTCTGAAAATACAGTTGACAAGACCTCCTCCATTATATTTACAAGTTTTGCCTAAACGCTTCTTATCGAACTCATTACAAGACCAGTATTACAAAATATGCCTTCCAAAATAATCCTTTTATTATTTTAAAATTTGACTACCATCTATGGGTCAAAATACTGAATGGCACAAAAGTTGTGGATTAATGATGTCCTATGGTCGCTTTCGATTAACTTAAATGGAAAATAAACACTGTATATGAAAGTTAGTATCGAAAACGTTTACAGAAGTTTATAAATTGTTAGAGGAAACTAATAAAACAACAATGTTTTAAGAAAAGTTTTCTATTTTACATTATTTTATGTTTTATTATATTACGAATATCATAACAGTAGTAACTGGAACTGGCTTTAAGACATTTTTAAAAGACCATAAAATACCTTTTTTGACTTATAAAAAAATCTTCTGTCAAGTAAAATTGGAACCCTTTAGGCAACATTTGGTAAATTGAGGATCCCCTTAAATAAATAAAAAGCCAAAGTTACTCACAGAGGGGGAAAAGGCCGGCGGACTAGCAGCACTAGTTTTGACAATAGGAGATGAAAATGTAAATGGGGGTGAAGCAGCCTTTGGTGAACCCTGACAAGAAAAAAAACCAAAACATTTAAATCTTATTATAAACACATACAGCATTGACAAAGCCTAGGGCCAATTTTAGACCTTGTTGGTAAGCATTTCCCTGCTGGGGGTCAGAGCTGGGACCTTGGGGGAGGAGCTTGTGGAGTTAGCGAGTGGCGGCAGAGGAGAGGTGAAGCTGAATGTAGGTAATGCAGCTGTACTGATGGGAAGAGAGATTGCTGGGAGGTCAGGCACCTCGAGCACCTAAATTTAGAACAAATTACACATTTCAGTTTTTATTTACTTCCTCATAATCAAATTACGTTTTGAACATCTTTTCTGGTTCCTCTTACATCGTCATCTTGGTGACATTTAAGGGAAGTTCGCGTAGTCGTTCTCTCTCTTTTCATTTTGCCCCCTCCGGAGCCCCCGCTGCTGGCTGCAGGGGTGCTCGACAAAGGATAGACCGGCACACTGGAACCCATTGTGCTACAGGACACAGGAAACATGTTTAGTACATCAAACTAAAAAAGAAGAAAATCAATATGCAAATAAAAATGATGAATTTTTTTATTTATTTTTTTTTAAAAGTAAATAGAAAAACTAATTTACTAAGTCAGAGTGTCTCACCTTTGAGGTTGGTCGAGAATGCCATCAGGTAGTTGGGATGATTGTCGTGTAGGCTGTAGAAAAGTACCATTAGTATTAATTCACAATGGTCCGCTAAAACAGATAACTGTTGGTGAAAACATCAGTGTGGTACTAACTGTCTCTCTTGTTGTCCTCTCCAAAGGTCGTGTCATCCCTACAGGGGTCAAAGTAGGTCTGAAGGACACCGATCGGTTTCCTGACACAGCCGATACTGTTGCTGCTGGAACCACAAGTTTCTGCACAGGCGGCAGGTTTGAGTTCATCTGAGAATAGGACAGTTACAATTGGAGAAAAATATTTAAATTATCTGTGTCAAATTACCTCAATAGATCCAATAAAAACATTACATTTGGAGAAATCAAATCTGGTAAACATATTCCGTATCAAATCATCACCTAATATAGTAACAGATTGGGACACTCTTACTATTTATATATAAATCAACATTAAGTTTAATTAGTGGTTCCTACTGGGGAATGGTGGTTGGCCTTAGTAAGAGTGTGTTGCACCTGCTTAATTACTTTATCATGAAAACAAATACAATCTTAAAGTGCTGTGACCCCAGGAGGGCTCAAAAGTACTGCAGTACATACTGTATAATGCTTTTAGTAATAATCTTTGCCATCTAGAATTACAAAGAAAAACACTGTACAACAGTGAGTGAAAATGATCAATAATTTACAGTTTCAGGTTGTGAAGATCTCAAAACATTTGTGGTGTGCGCCCTCCAATACAAAAGTAGCTCAAACACAGCATTAGCTTATTGTAAGACGCAGTGCAAAGCAGCTGTCACAGCTGGAAATGCCAAAGCATCGTTAAGGAAAAGGATTCAGTGTTGAGTTGGCACAATTTACAATGAACTACACTTAACATGCCAATGCAGCATGCAGTCTAATAGTGTTGCACATAAGTGTGTTTGTGTGTGAACAGTCACAGTGGTGAACAGCTGAAAATATTTTTGTTGATGAGTGTAAGGCTGACCAGCAGACGGCAGGAAAAAAGGCAACAAATGCTGTGTGCTTTTTTTTAAATTATGAAACTCTCAGTTGGCAAGTGCACAAGACAGAAAGGCTTAGCTTTTGCATGGAGGGCCACATAATACTTGTGAAAATAAAAAGACAAGGCCAAAAGTGGAAGGATCATTGCATTGTGCAAATCATTGCACAGTGATTGTCAGTACAGAGGAAGATAGAATATTGAAGGCCTGACTTACCCGTTTCTTTTTTGCATGGGGATGTGAGACACCCATGTTCACTCCATCATTGGCCTGCAAAGAAGATTCTTGTGAGCAAGAATTTCAGATGATATTCTTTGGTAACCTTGCCTGCAAGTTGGATTCTCTTGGTGTTCACAAACACCAGGAGAATCCATCTTGTACTGTTCCCGCCTTTGCCTTTCAAAACCGAACCGATTTTAACCAATCATGAGGCAGTGTTGTGGTTTAGGGCGGGATATCTGGGTGTGACAAAGGCAGAAGCGCCAAAGCAAAACTGGCGCATGCGCAGTTGCGGTGAGAGGCACTAGCTGGGCTACCACAATTAGCATAGCTCCAAATCAAAATAGAAAGTTGTCGACGCAGGAGGAAGAACATGTGGAAGCTGCTATAAACTCAGTTTGAGAAGAATCCAGCATTTCCTTCTTGAAAGAGCAACAACGAAAGACGTTTTGTGCATTTTTTGGACGGTAAAGAGGAGCCTTGTTATTGTAGCAGCGTCTCTGCAGTGCATGACGATGACTACATCATTTGTTACCGTGTGATTGGCTAAAACAAATCATGATGGACAGGCGCTTCGCCCAATCAGCTTCAAGCATTCGGTTCATGTCCCTCCCTGGTTCAGAAAAGATTTGCCAGACACAGACCCAGATCGATGGGGAGAACTCGAGTTAAAGGGGGGGCTACACATAAATCTGACTCTGGTCAGGTTAATTATTTGGTCATTGTCATTTAGATTTTTTCCCAGTTATTTGTTTGTATGTAATGCTTTAAACCTACATACCAGAGGCCGAGGGGACAAAGCAGCTGCTGGGATTCTCTTGACATCCTGTAGATCAGAGCGTAAATATTTAGATAAAACATAGGACAGTTGGATCCAAATGGCAGGTATACTATGTACTAAGCTAGTGTGTACTCACAGCAAGTGGGCTTGACATGCGCTCCAACGACTGCAGGATGCGTCTTGCAGTGGCGCTCGTAACTCCACAAGGCTGAGCACCTGCCGGCTTAACTTTAATCTGTCTCCTCACCGGAGCCTGAACAAGAGAGGCCATGTGAGTCCATTTAAAGTAATATTTAGCTTTACTTGTTCAGGAAAAACAAACTCACTAAGATCAATGTGTCAAAGCAAAAACAGAGGTTCTTTGGTAGTAAAACATAAACATCCTAAGTCCAAACATGTAGGGCTGCACAAAACTTTACGTTTGCAGAGTACACAAAACCTGTGATTGCCTTCTATTTTTCTGATAACCTGACTCAGTTATTTCTTTCCTGGTACATGATGTTTTTAGCTCACCTGGTATGGTGTTCCTGGACGAGTGCGGGAGTTCTTGACTGCAGCTGCTCCACCATATGTAGTCTTTCCGGGATAAAAGGGTGAGTCTCCAAGTTGGCTGGAGTTTAGCAGGGTGCTGTTTAATGATGACTGCAAAAGACATTTGTTTTATGATGACGTTAGCATAATTTTTACTAAATTCTAAAAGGTTTGGACTTTCTAACCTAAAAATTACATCTACAACTCATTGCAAACAAAATGGATTGATTAATGCTCCATTTAATGATGTGGACATACAAAGGCTGTGCCACAAAATTAAATTGTAAGAAAGTCCTTGCTCATTTGTAACTTTGACAGCTTGGCCATGTTGTGTAAGAAGCTGCTTTATGTCATTTTCAATTGCAATGAGAGTCACAACTACAGACTCTCTTTAAAGTAATTAAAGTATTTGCTCTGTAAAAGTGTTAAAACTCTTAATTGTAGACTCAAGTGGTATAAGTCACACACTTACATTAGATGAGGTTCTAAAGACCGACAGGTTGAAAGCAGGCTTTTTCAGACTGGCCTGTGAAGGCTGAGAACCAGAGCTGGTTCTGTCCGTCTCAGGAGACCACAGCTGAGGAAGCGATGCAGTTTTGGAAGTGGGAACATCTAAGAGCAAAAAAAGAGAAAAGTTACATCAAGCAACTGCTAGAAAGAAGCAATTTAATTTATTGACCAATGCTGGCTTTCCCCAACTTTTAGAGAAAATTTTAAGCTACTCTGAATTTTAAACATTTTAATCGGTGAAGATTTAGGGTCCAATCCATTACAAGAGTTTATTTCCTCATTTAACAGAAGCCGATTATAAGCAGATCATTTGTTGAACTTCGGACACATTTAAAGATCATTACCACTGATGATTGTTTAGTTAAAAGTAATGATTTCTACAAAGTTTAACAAATGTCATTTGATTTCAAACTATTCCACAGCACAAATTTTAGTCTAAGCAAATGATTTTACCCTTATCAGATGCACGGGATGAGAATCCGCTCGTGGTGGAGATGTTATCATCTTCATGCTGTGAAAGGTTGTCCTTGATTTCTTTGACCAAGGAAAAGCCGGTGGAAAAAGGTCCTGGTGCTGAGGAGGTGGAAGGCTGAGAGAAGAGGCTGCTGGAGGCCCCCAGGGTGGAGGAGGAGGGATCCAGCGGGGTAAAGTGAAGATGAGACCGACTGAGAGGAGGTCGAGACAGTACATAGTCCTGAAAGTTCAGGGATGCACGGCTGGTTGAGGGCTCTGTGTCAGAAAGAATAAGTGTTGCTTAGAAACTACTCCTGGGTAAATTAAGATGCATTCACTTTATCCAAGCTTTTTAAAAAAATTAGAAAAAAACCTCTCCTTACCAGGGTTACTCGGGATTGGCTCTGGGGATTCCCTTTCATCATTTGGAGGACCTTCTTGGCTACCATTCGGGGGAGGCTGGCAGTTCTGCACTGGCGTCTGTGCAGCCTCCCCTTCGACAGGAGCATCTCCATTGTTAAAGTATTTCTGTAGCCAGGAAGGTACGATGCTCTTTACTGTGTCTGTCACTCGACTGATTAGGCCTGTCTGTGGCTGACAAAAACAAAGGGAGGCGAGAAAGCAATTAAAGGGAAGCAATGATCAATAGACAGGAGAAAGGAACAAAGAAATGTTTTTAATGCTTATTCAATTTGTATTTTAACAAATTATCTGGGGCAAAGCAGGAGTGGCTAGTGCTTAATGAAGAGCCAAATAAAATTTCCCCAATGCAAATTAAAAGCCAAGCTGACAGAAAAAGAACATCCTCTGAGTCATCTTCAGTAAAAGACAAAACAAGTGATGGCAATCTGCACTGAGGTCAATTATTGAACACATGATTGTCAATAAGAGCGAGTCAACTCCTACACAAGCGCAAGAAAATGAATACATTCACTGAGTCAAATTATCTGGAAAGTGCTCAGAAGGTGTAAAACCTCCAAGATACAACATTATTAATGACAAATCTTTCCCATATTTAGTGCATTTCCAGAAAAGTGAAAATATCTTCTTGTTAAAAGGGAGTTTTTTCTCCCCACTGTAGCTGATGCATGTTCATGTGGATTTGTTAGGTTTTTTCTTAAGAATTTTATATTTTGATAGCGCTTTGAGAGGACTATTGTTGTTACTTTGCACTATATAAATAAAGTTGAGTTGAATATCTACAAGTAGCTTCACAGAACAAACCTCTCTTTACAATCAGATATATTGGAGCAGCAGGACTAATAGTGCAACCAGGAAACAAGATTTAACCAAACATCAACCATTATGCTAGGATTGCTCAAAGGGGAAACACCAAATACCTAAAGAGAGTAGTTCAAAGCTGGCATCATTTCCTACAAACACACCATTAGAGGACCGACTGTGGACATGTAAAAAAGAAAAATTAGGAAAAATTAGGAAAATTGAAAATGAACAAAATTGCTAAAATTTGTTATAATTAGAAATGAGACCCTAAGGGTAATTTACAAACTGCAATTTTATAAAACTGATGAGCTCAACTGATGTGCAAAGAAATATTAACCAAAAAATAATTAGTCAAAAAAGAAAAATGCGCTATTTCAAGAACGCTACCCATTAAAAAAAATAAAACAAAAAATATTAGAATAGTTTTGAATTTAATTTCTGCCTAGTGGTGCATCAATACAGATACATCAGTGGAGAAAAGTTAGTATAGGCTAGGAATGTGCGATATTTTATTGTATATGATTTATCATCAAAAATATTCGCACCGGTAAGAATTTGTCATCCCACGATATGAACGATAAATTCCCATGTCGGAAATTAGCAAGGGCCAAGGGTAATTTGTCCCTAATTTTAGCAAAGAATGACCCAAAAAATTGTGTTCCACAGACCAAAATTGCCGGTTTGTTGTCAACAACTTATTATTCTCTGGAGCAGAACACTGTTTATGGAAGCTCCACGGTGTGCACCGCCACCGCCCCCGCACACACCGCCGTCTGTGTGTGTGCGGTGCTCGTCTCGGCTACCTGAAGCTGCCGTGCTGCGATAAACCATGGGCCGCGATTTGGTTATAACCAGACAACCTTCCAACAAACGGAACCGATTCAAGTTCCTCCGTCAGATCCACCCAAAGTTCCATAAACACGGGGACAGAGATGAACCCGTAGCAAGGATTGTGAACTGGAAACTCAACTAAAGCTAACTATGCTAAGCTAGCACACCAGCACACAGACTGGGCTAAGAGCTAACGCTAACCACTGCATATAAGGAACAGACCAAGTAAAAAGAACACGTCTTACTGTCATAAAGCCACAGAGAGCCATCGATTTGTTTATGGTCAGATTTAACACTTGTATGGAAGGATAAAATCTAAACATGTCACACATTGTGTGAAATAAATAAATAAAGCATTAATACTAATGTCACTATTCATTCGTCCCAACTTGTGAAATGCAATAATTTTTAATTATATTTAACGTGTTGACAAGACAAAGCTGGTCCCATTAGACTAATGCAACTACTGAGATTATTACACCTAAATATACTGAATGATTAAATCATCAGCTTGATCTGGTTTAATTATAGGAAATCAGAGAAATATTATCAATCATAACTTTATGTAACTCATTATCAAATATGAAATAAACAAGATTAATCAGCAGTAAAAACACGAATGGAGTCATTTGTGCTTTTCTGAAAAAAAATTATTTTATTTCAAATGAGGAAATAAATTAATTACACACAATACCACTAATAGTGAGCAATATCCACAAATATCAGCTCATGAACTCTCAGCAGCTATTGTAAGCTTTTTTTTAATGTAACTAGTGTTGATGTATTCAGATTTATTTGTTTGTAAGGAACCTGTTTACACTAAGTTGTATTTTTTTTTTTTTTATCGTGATTTTTATCGTTATCATAATAAATACCAGAAATTATCGGGATTATTTTTTTTGGGTCAATATCGCCCATCGCTAGTATAAGCACTAGCTATTAGCTAACTTGTTTGTCTCTTTATGTTGACACTGTATGCTCTATAGAAGCTTTCAACACCTGATAACAGAAACGCGTCTCTCGTGAGCTTATCTATGATACGCACCTTTGGGGCACACTGTACTTTACCCTGTGTGTATAATACACATAACTTAAACCAGTCAACAATAACTGTACCAGCCAAACTACTATACTCAGAAATACTACAATTTTTTTTTTAGAGATTTTATGATTTAAATGTTTTTGAGAAATGTCATGCACCTTCATCCTTGATAATACTACAGGTTACTATATATAGTATACCATATATACTATATAGGTGTACTATATTACCTAAACTGAAACCATTTATTACTAATATAGTCTTATTTCCTATATTTAAGAGTTTACGGGCATATCTTTCAGTCTTAAAACTGGTAATCATTAAGTTCATAACGCTTTGGAGCTCTGCTCTACAGTGAAACCATAATCACAAAACTACAGGACTCTTTCAAAATATCGTTACAAATCTCCTTCCCGCCCACTTCACAAGAATATAATGTACAATTGTCTTGTTTAATCTTTTGTTGCAACAAAGCAATAAAATATGCTCAAACTCAATTGAAGGCAGAACTTTATGACGTTGCTGTCTTTACTGCTTTACAAATAGTTTATAAAGCTCTTATTCTCCTAAAAGTGCGTCAAACAAACTTTTGAATATATTATTTTCTTTGTCAAACTGGTACTCTAACCTTTATTTACATTGCCTTACTTGCAATTTCACAGAGTTAAAATTGCTCAAACATAATCAACAGTCTATCGGTCAGCGAATAAAATTACGCATAAATGTAAAAGAAACTTCATTTTTCACTGTTGAATGCATTAATTTTTTTCCCCTTCTGGAAACCAAATAAAAAAAGGTACTTTTTAAAAAGACGGTTGAAAAATATCTTTTTAAAAAGTCTAGCGTGTTTGGATTGTGAGGCATTTATTTTTACTACAAAACACACCTTTAACGATAAGAAAAATCTGCTGTCATTATCGAAATGTGTTTAAACAAAGTTTTAAAATTAACTGTGTATAAAAGATGAGGACAGATAACTTCATTCTAAACTAACATTGACACCTGACAGCAACCAAATGAGGTATTTTTGAGGTAAAGTATCTGCCGACCTCAAGTCATGGAGGGCCAAACTGCTTGAAATTATATTTGTGTCCCCCAAAAAGAATATTCTGACTCAATACACAGTCAGTGATCTCATTAGATCAACTAAAGCAATTAATAACACTTTACAAGTGTGCGTGTGTGTATCAAACTACATATTCATGGTGTATTGGTTTTATAAAGTATAAAATGTAGTTTGAGCCAAACATTATAAACAACTTTTACATTTGAACCTCTATCGTAGCAGAAATTTTAATTAACTCTATTTGATTGTGCTTCCTTTTTCAATGCAAGTACAAGCCTGTTTTTTTCAAAACTGATGAAAAATAGCCAGTTGAATATGTGGATAAGATAAGGATTATGAAATCATTAGTGGTATTAATGGACTTAATA
The DNA here is from genome assembly GCF_900634775.1 of Gouania willdenowi. Taxonomy (NCBI): domain Eukaryota; kingdom Metazoa; phylum Chordata; class Actinopteri; order Blenniiformes; family Gobiesocidae; genus Gouania; species Gouania willdenowi. The sequence continues at coordinate 11,845,922 of NC_041054.1, read as the reverse complement.
ATTTAAAACCTGACCGTAATTAATCGCATCTTCATAAATTCAGTATCATTTTCGGGCCATCCTTTGCTCTTAATTTATTAGAATGCCAAATGTTACTAGTTTACTCAAATTCGAGCTACAAATTCAGGTTTTAACTGACTTTTCAACAGTGATCAATCAGCTTAACAGTGCCGTTTCACTTATTGGTCTGTCCATCTTGTGCACTTCCTTCAAATTTGTAAAATAATAGCTTAATAAAATTAATCATAAACCAGGTTAGTGAAGGATGAACCTCGAAAATTTACCTTTTCAAAGTGAGAACTCACACTCTCGCTTTACCATCAATAATAACACTTTATTTATAAGCACTTTTCAAAAAAAATTCACAGTTTTAAAAACAACTACAAAAGTAAAGAAAATAAAATACCAACAATAAAGGTAAATAGAGAAAATACATGAGTAGGAAGCAGAGGTGGTCTGTACGTTGCTTTGATACTGCTTCTCTCATCAGTTTTACAAAAGTGTTCGGATATGTTTATCATTCCCGGGTAGAGTCCAAATTCAGCCCGCTGGAGACCCAGGTAGTCTGCGTTTTAGTCAACCAGGGGTAACCTGTGTGGAAACGATGGGACTGCCCTTGCTTCCATACTGCTGCTCAGCTGCTCCCATCAGATCGGCCTTAAGTGACATCAGCGGGAAAACCCTGGACACCTCCTCGAGTCCGAACATGTGTAATAATAATAATAATAATAATATGAACACTACAAACACTAACGATCTCTGGAATAACATTACAAACGCTGTTAGGTTGGAAATATCAAGAGTGAACGAGCTTGTTTATGTTTTTATACCTCTCGACCTATGAGCCGCCCCCCCCCCATGTCGCGCATGCGCAGTTCCAGAGTGTGAAAAGGCGTGTTGGTGGTTGTTTTGAAGAGTAAACACCAAGACAAACACATAAGGTCGTTTTTTTTTTGTTTTTTGTTTTTTTTTAACAGATGTACAGTCGAATAATTTAATGTTTTCATGACTTCGACCACCAAAACTTTCAACCATTATAAACACTCTGTAGTTTAAAGAGTCTAAATTATATGACTTACACAGTTTAGTAGTGAAGTTAAATCGATGCTAAATAATGTCCACCCTCACATGCAAACTCGATACTGTGAATGACTCAACAACACAAAAATATGATCAATCGAGGCCGAAGAATGTAAACATCAGCCAGGACCTACAACATAATGACGGTGACATCAGATATCTACTTTCTTTTAACCATAATAAACTAACATATTATAAATCGGGACTTTCTAGAACACTGTAATCTGTTATGATGCAGGTTTAATGTGCCTTTAATCTAATGTGGTGTTAATATCCCTCCGGTGTCCAACCTGTGAGTGGAGACCATGTGAGTGTTCACACATGCTCACCGCTTCCTGCGCAACATAACTAACGGAGGTTGAGCTAACAACTGTAATGGCAATGATGTTTTCAAAAGACAGTAACACCGTCCAAAAAGCACAAAAGACTCATGTGTGTAACTCGAACAGTTCAGAGTCATATGTTAGCAGCAGACACACTTCGGCTAAAACTTCGTAACTGGGGACAATAATGCACTGATTGCCTGTTAGCTTGTATTAGCTCAACGCTTTCCGCTAACCTTGCTAACAGCTAACAACTTGCTATCAAGACATAAATCGGTTATCTTACTTAACGTATGCTATCTGCTTCTTTCAAAATCCATGTTTAACAAATCTCAGTGACTCGTATAGTTAAGATGTGACCTGTCAGGTTGACACTTTTCTAACTCGTTAGCATGCCCCGGACATGCTAGCAACGCGTGGAGGCCACGGACAGGCCGTGAAATGCCACCAACAAAACAAACACAAAATCAAAAAGACAGCAACGCAACAGTCTTATCTAGGGACCCCGTCAAGGCCCCAGACGTAGGCAGACTCATTAAGTTTACCTGCTTGCTCTTGGCGTAAGGTTTGGAGGCGATATGGTATCTCCTGCTTCTGATTTTCCCTCCTCCCGTGGCCGCCATTGCTCTATCGTCTGAGAGGTTCTGTCGGCGCCGGATAGCTGTCATGCAGCTCAGCAGCCGCTCAGCACGGAACTCTGGGAAATAGAGTTCCCCAGTCAAACAAAGGAGGGTACTTTGCAAGGCATGGCACCAGCATGTATTTTTATTTTTTTATGCGAGGTCAAAAATATCACAATACTTACTGGAATTCACATTTGTATGTGTTATAAGATGTTTACAATGTTAAAAAACGGTAATGCCCTACCTTGCAGAAACACAAATCAATATTAACTGGATATATAAAAATTGTTACTCAAAAATCAATTGTTTGTTAAAAAAAAAATGAAAGCTACAAAAAGCACAGCAGTGTTCGGTTTGAAGTCACTTAATAAAATTAACAGGTCTAGACAATTAATAATTAATAATTTTAATTATTAATCTGAGTTAAAATGTTACCAGTAAACATGGGCAGGTGTACTCGCTCTAGGCTGATCTATATTTGAAAGATCCAATCAGTTTATGATTGCTTCAGGTAGACTGTGACGAGCAGAGCTACGTGTGTGAGCGGCGTTGACAGCGCTGATCTCCCGGTAACAGCGACATATTCTTACCAGTGGGAATGTTTTTGACAATATATCTCCTTCTAATCACGTCCGTAACATGCATACTGTTCTGAGCAAAGATATATATATGGTGGATTGAGCAACTCCTCATGAAAAAGCAATGTCCAGCTCCATCCGCAGCTTGAAGAAGACGGTGATGAAGTAACCGACAATTGTCGACAAATACATTTGTCGGTGACTAATTCTGTTGTCGATTTTTGTCGACAATGTCGACTAATTGTCGCACCCTTACTCCGAAGTACCACGACTACCAATAAAGAAGTCTTTGAATGGTTCAAGTGGGACAGTGTTGGTGCAGCGTGTGACCTCCAATGTAGTGGCTACAATTGTGGTAGTTGCGCTCCTGGAGGCAAAGAAATGACCCTCACCTACGTCCAAGCTGACAAACACAGCAAACGCCCTCACTGGTATGCTGCTTATTCTTGGAAAGAGGACCCTGCAACACTACCAGACAACAGACGTGCAGTGGAAGCAATCTTTTGAAACACGGAAAGACGTCTTGAGAAAGAGCCGGAGTGGAAGGCTGCGTACAAAGAGCAAATCCATGAGATGGTCTCGAGAGGAGCTGCCGGTAAGTTAACAGAGGAGGAAATCAACAGTTGGAAGGAACCAAGTCACCTAGTCGCCCCATATCTTCACTCAACCACAACCCCTGTAAGGATCTTTTGGAATAGTAACCAAGAATTCAGGGGCATAGGTTTGAGAGATGTATTGCACAGGTGTCCAGACATTTTGAATCAGAAAGGAGGAGTACTTCTAGGATTCAGATCTGGGTTGTATGCTGCCCTCAGGGACGTAAAAAAGATGTACAACTCGGTCTGGCTAAAAGGCAGAGAAGTCCATCTCAATCAGTTCTTCTGGAGGGACAACCCAAAAGATGCATTCAAAGTCTATGCTGTCATCAGGGTCAACATCGGCCGGTTACATTGCTCAGATCGCCTTGGGGGAAACAGCCAACCTGCCCCAGTTTTCAGCCATAGTTGAAGAGCGCCAGGTTTTGGTAGATGACAGCTGTGTGAAAAACCTCTTGAAGGTGATAGGCTTCTCCCTTAACCCGTGGGTCCTATCAGACCAAAGTGGGAGGCCTGGAGCCACAGCTGAAGCTGCAACCAGTCTCAAAATTGCATCTGTTCCCGACTTTGGTGTTACCCAACCAGACGCGAGATGAGGAAAGTAAAGCTCTAGCAGTCAGTTACAAACCAGAGACAGACCAACTTTGTGTGATAATGTTTATAAAATTCTCCAAAAAGAGAGGAAAGATGAGGACAGGACTGGATTTGTGCGAAGAGGAAGTCAAAAGTAACACTCCAAATCCATTGACCCGTTGGATACTGCTAAGCCAGATTGCTGGATTCTATGACCCCATTGGTCTTGCTACACCTGCAAAACAGAAGGGAGCAATCCACAAAAGTAGTTATAGCTACCAGACCTTCTTTGCTAATTGCGAGATACAGAAGGCTGGACCAGTAGAAGACTGGAGGTGGGTTGAGGGCAGTCTCAACATATCAGGCATCATTACAAGGAAAGCAACTCCTGAAGAGCTTAATGAAGGGTCAGAGTGGCAACAAGGCCCAAAGTTTACTGGCCTGTACAAATGGCCAAGAAGTTTACTGCATGTGCGAGTCAGAGGGTGAGCTCGAAACCCCACGGCGCAATGAAAGTGAGGGCCGGCATGCGCCTACTTAAGTGGGATTCTGGAAAGAGAGACATACTCGGGATTGACATCAAGGGCCACTCTTGGCGTAGGTCGAGAGCTGTCCAAGCTTGGGTCGATGAGCTCTGAACAAAGTGGAGCGAGCTCGCAGGACCAAATTTGTTCATCCGACACAAGTGGCACCAAACAAAGAGTTGAAGATGTGGTCTGGATTGCAGGCCAGAACGCACTGAGAGGATGGTTTTGACTTGGTTGGGTTGTTAAGACGTATCCAGACAATAAAGGGGTGGTTTGAGACGTGGACGTGAAGACCTGTTTGGCCATTCCTGCCCCCTTCATCCCCAGAGCTCGGCGGTAGAACTCTAACATGCCCACTACCATCATCATTCGCAGAGACGTTCGGAGGTTGGTGGTAATGGTTCCCGCTAAAGACCAACAGGAGATGAGATAAGTCCTCACCATGGGTACCCAAGGACTCTATGATTTTGTTATTTAGTTGGTAACCCTGGGAGTCAACTGAATGATTTAAGGCCAAACCTACACTCAGTAGGAGGAAAGGTGGTGGGGTCTACTTCCTTAGTTAACTTTGTACTTCTGGTCTACAACGACTGCAAAGAACTTTTCTTTGAAGGCACTTCGGTTTCATTGTACTGTAAGACAATGCCATGTTCTCAAAGTCCTATAGATCAGACTCTGATGTCTGTAGGCACAGCCAGTTACTAAAAAGTGACTGGATCGGACGGTCGGAACCAGACCGTTGTCAGGAGCACACAGCCCGTTGGTATGTAGAAACTGCTAAAGCAGCCTGACAACACCGGTAATAGATGTTTGATGAGTGTGATGATGCATTTATTCTGTTTCAGGTCTGTGGCCTGTGGTCAATGAAGCTGCCTCACAAGCCTTTTCGGAGGGCCGAAATCAAATATCCAAACAGTAGTAGTTCTTAACATCAAAAAATACAATTAAAACTTCTCCATACACATTTTTTTAGCAACCTGTTTACTCAAATTTTGAGAAAATCTAAGAATAAACTTTTTATAATTTCTATTAAACACTTTATATACAATATGGGCTGCTAAATTAACAGATGCATCAGATGGTTTTGAATTCAAGTCTTGGCCCTTATGAAAGTATGTACTGTATATGGGCAATATGAACCAAAGCTCATATCTCAATACTTTTTCTCAAAATGGCTTTATACAATATAAACCACAGTAACTTTAAATCAAATGATGTCTGACCAGAGAGACAATTCAGAGTTAAATTTGCTGATGTAAAATGCCACACAGGCACATTTATTAATACAAACAGCTGCACAATATATTCCACTTTAGTCTGTTTCTCCTCTGAGGGACAGTACGTGTGAATGAGTTCTGAAGTGTCCATTTATTCCATCTAACTTTTCTATATCGCCAAAACAAAAAACTCGATAAATCTTGAATCTCGATATATCTCGCCCAGCGCTACTTCAAAGGGGGGTGTATTCAGTTACTGAAACATTTCTTGGTGCAGTGCTTGTTTGACATTGATACAAATGAGAAAAAAAAACATAACTGTGTTTCAGATCTGCTTGCAAACACTGCGTTATCACCTCCCCAGAATGTGTTCATTGCTTCCCAAAAGCAGCAAAAACTTGATTTCATCTTCTGATACGACAAGGCCACTATTCTAGTTAAGCCACAGTTTGTGGTTTGCATCCCCATCACAACCTCCTCTCCTCTGACACCTGCCTGACATCTGGGAGTTGTTCTGAGTGTTTCATGTCACTATATTTGGCTCCCTCTTTTCACCACAGGGGAACCCTGTATGAAGAGGACATTATGTGACGATACTCTTAACAGGGAGTAAAGTAGGGTTTATTCCTGGTCTTTATCAAACCTGTTTTGACTCACGATCTTTGTTTTCTACAATCAAGGGTTGGGTTTTTTTTGCACACTTTTAAGCGACAACTTATATGTAAATATTTCGCAAAAATATGACTTTAATGGTAAAGGTTTTAAACTTTAATACAGACCAACATATGAAAATATACACCACATAGAAACGTTGATGTAAACCATTCACAGTTCAAGTCATAAGTCTCATTTACAAACAATGGTATAGCCCTTTCATACAAATGGTGATCGTGTGCATTCATGTCAATAAATTCTGTTCTTTAAAAGAAAGGGAAAAATATTCAAACACCAAACATTTTTAATGTAGCGGTTTGACATTTATCCTTAGCCAGCTTAAAGAATTGTTACAATGAATCAAAAGTAGAATAAATGCTATTTAGCATTTATTTAAAAAAAAAAAAAAAATGTGATTACACCTGTGGTTTTGGTGTTTACATTCACAGTTGCCTGAGGATTCATGTAGTGCTGAAGCTATTAGTAGTGCAATTGTAAAGCAGTAATTTTATTCAAATGCATTGCATCTTACACATATACTGTAAACCAGACTGGAAATAGTTTCAGTGGAAGCAAAACGTGTGTTGAACTTATTGATTCTGGATCTATCTCTAATCAACAGAGCAGTCAGGCCTCCAGCTTATTGTTGTCTCTATTTTCAGACTATGAGACTAGTGTTCATGTGACCTTTGAATCTAAGAGCTTGTTTGTTTACCTTGTTATTGTAATCTACATAAACTGTGCAATGTGTTCCTGCGGTTGTTTACAGTGTGATACAAAGGGATCAACACCACCATCCGTACTGGTTTTCATAATCTCTTCTCTTCAAAGCCATTTACAAATCGCTTTCTTCCAAAAGCAGTTCTTCCTCCTATGGGCTGTGAATGACTTAATGAATCCTCCTGAGCTGTGGAACAACGACAAGTCATAGTTGTGTTACATATTTTGAAGGAGTTTAGAGAAGACTTCTCATCAGTGTAAGTTTTAAGAGACTGACCTGCTTCAGCTTCATGGATGAAACTACCCGAGTCGAACTCTTTGCTGTCGTTACAGTCCTCATTTTGCACACGATAACACTATGAGAACAAAAGCCAAGAGACTGTTACTCTTCTACACACAGAGGCACAATTATAGAAAGCGCTATAAAAAACTAAAAATCATTTAAATCTATTAAAAAACGCCAAAGAAAAACAGTTATAAATAAATCACTTTCTGTATTTTGACTATATATATATATATATATATATATATATTGTATTTTGGTATCGTTAATGTATTTTAGAATGTTCACATTAGTTTTTGTCAAGCTGTTGGCGACAAATTTCTTTTTATGAGATAAAGACAGTGTAGATTGATTGATCAATAAATCGAAGATCATTTTTAAAGAAAAAAAAAAATAAAAAAACGTTAAAATTGCTGCTCAAATTTTTTTTTTTTTTTTTTTTTATCTCCACTGTAAACACGCTCTTATTGACATTGCAAAGTGCAGTGTTTTCTTTTATGTTATTCTGACTGTGACTTCTTGTGTTTCTTCACCAGAAAAGGAGGACAGTGTTTGGCTTGACACCATTTTGTTGTAGTTTGTTCCCGGTATTCTCCGTTACATCACCTCACTCTGTGAGATATTTAATTTAGGTCAGATTTGGATCTTTCTGTGTAAATCCCAAAATAAAAATCAGACTTCCAGTTTGTGAAAACATCAGAAATGTGCTGGGAAGTCACTTTGGCAGAGTTTTCGGGGGTAAACACCAAAAAAATCACAGTAAGAATGAATCAAAAACATTTGTAAGCATCCGCCTACGGGACTCCACATCCCACAATGCAATGCGAGACACTTTTCCATACCCGTCCCCCCATTTGTCTTTCATGTTTCTTGGTCGGGATGTATCTGAAACTGAATTGGCCCTCGAGGACAAATAAAATGTTTTCAGAATCTGATTCTAAACCGAGTGTTAACAATGAAGATCAAAGCAAAAAGTGATAATTTCAACCTTTTATATCTTTTTATCGAGCAAATGACCTTTGATTTATTGATCTATGAGGCCTACATGATGGATTTATCTGATAAAAATGATCATCTCCAACAGCTTTAAATTCCCCTTAGAGGAGTTAAAAAAGTTTACATTGTCACTTAGAATATAATACAAACAACAGGCGGGAAAATGGTTCTTGTTGACATTTTTTGTGTGGATTGTTTTGTGCAATAATGTTGGTTTCTTTTATTGTCAGTAAACATGTTAAATTTGGTGTATGTGGGCAAGCAAAAGTGGTTAAAACCAACAGCAGATCCTGGATCCTATACACACACTGTGTCAAACATTAAAATTGTTGAAAAATCTACTTGTTTGACTAAAATGTGTAGATTTTTTGGTTCCAGACTTTTTTTTTTTTTTTTTTTTTTAAATCAAACTGTACTGAACGGAGCCTCAGAACCAAACACAGCTTAAAGCTCCTCCTTTAAAAAAGAACCAAAACATCTTACCTTCATTTTTTCTTGCTCATACCACACCATCCCATATAATAAGAGAAGAGTTATGAGAGCCTGCAGACAAGAAGTGTTAAAAAGATTATTTAAAAAAAAAAAAAAAATGTATTTACAAATTACAATAAAACTTCCATCAAAAATTACAGCTGGAACTATATTTATTGAACATAAGACAAGCAGACAACTTTAATGGTCCTGTTAAGAAGAAAAGCACAGTAAGTAAAACTGTAGATATGAGTAGCACATACTCATAAACTTGCGTTTTCTTACCAAACACAGCAGCCACAGTAGAACGTAGAGAATTTGAGTCTTGGAAAACAAGTCTTGTCCGAATTTGACACAAACAAGAGCCTCCAGGAAAGCAATGGCCCTTAAAGGGAAACAGAAGTAGACTTTAATACGGAGAAAAATGTTTCACAATGTCCCCCTCTCTTGGTGAGGTTTCTCTACTGCAATTGGCCTTCATTAGAGTAGAAACCAAGTCTAGGATAGTGTTTAGTCATGTGTAAACAATATTCCATGAGGAAGCTTATTGTCATTTCTAAAGGTTACACTGCAGGGGTAGACAAATGCGGGTTTTTCATACTGATTGAAATAGGTCTCATCTTGTTGCTATAGAAACTAGAGCTCACTGGGGACATTAGCAGCAAGCTGGATGATTGAGGGGAGGTCAATAACGACCTTCTGCAATACATTTTAATATAGTAAAAGTAATAATGTGAGCAAATGCTGGTGAAAGCAAAACTTAAATAATGGCCTTCCTGGTAATACAACTTAACTAAGAGGAAATGATTGAAATAATCAGAAAGCAAAGCCAATGTATATGACTGAAGAAAGCCTGAAAAAACTGATCCATGTGAAAGGTATTTCATCAAATATTCTTTTTTAAAAGGTAAATACCGTTCAAGACAAGCCCCCCAATACACTACAGCCACTGATTAAAGAGGCTAAAAACAAAATGACACAACAAAAGATGCTCACCCAAAAACCCAGCACTGCGTACCGACTCGTTTACACTGTGTGTCTGTTAGGTAGGCGTAAAACTGTCTGAAAAGAGAAACAAATAAAGGAACATTATTTGATGATGTTTGGAGCACAGCTTTAAACATGTGTATCGGTCAGTGTTTATTTGTTCGTTTGTTTGACCGTTAGCAGGATTACGTCACAAGTACAACATGGATTTTGACAAATATTTAACCAAATATAGACCTTATGCCATGGAAAATTCCATTGATTTTTAAAGGGGATCAGGATCTATATAATTATTCTGGATCATTTTGAAAAATAAAAAAATCCCTATCTTTCATTATGGGCAAAATTTCCAGGGGAGGGGCACAACACAATACAATACTGTGTTGTTTTTAATGGGGAAAGAAATTACATCCAAAAAAAGCATCCAATAGTGTGAACTGGATAATCTACATCAACATCTAAACTCACAAATGTGAAGCAACTCTAAATATAGTATACTGTGACACAAAAATTTTAGAAAAAGATGTTAATTCACACAAACATACCGCACAGTGGGTGCTGTGATGGCACCGAGGAGGAGGATACGACACCAGCTGAGAGGGTGGGAGGCCTGGAAGATGAAGATGTGCTTCAGGAAGAATGTGTTCAACTCTGTCAGCTGCACAAAAGATGATACACATATATGTTTTTACATTAAAAAACAAAAACATAAATCCCTTCAGGGAATGACAACATTCTGTTACTGTAAAAAAATGTAAATCGTTTCAAAACTCTTGGTATTCCAGGCATTACATTTCCAGTAGTTGCAGTGGCAAAAACCACCCATGATGTGTTGCAATCATTTTGTAACATAATTTAATTTAATGCTTTTGTAGCTGTATCAAATAAAGTTACACACACCGACGAGTGCAATAAAATTGTTAGCTAGAGCCCAAATGTACACACAGTCTTGCAGCAACTGAAGCATCTGATACGACAAACCAAAGATATATTACCTGCCACAGTATCATAAAGAGATAGATGCCTGCAAGCCTCCGAAAGGAGGATTTGCGGTCAAACCAGTGCACAAAAGTCCAGCTGGCTGGAGTGAACTGGAGCACAGCCCTCTTCAGTTTGCCTGTGGTAGAATGGATATCCCTGACAGAAACAGTAGAGCAATCTTAACCAAAGAGAATCAAACACAACAAAGTGACTATTAGAAGATATTTTACACCTCTGCACGTTTATTGAACAACAAATATCAACTGTATGCTGTAAAGGAATTCACATTGAAATGAAACAGACTTTGTGTGACTGTTTCATTTGATGGAGGTTTTTTTTTTTACAGGTGTATTTGTACAGACGCGATGCTGTGACTACACTGTGAGGAGGAACAAGGAATAGAAAACTGACTTGATGCTTGCCCAGCAGTAAGTCCTCATCTCCAAAAACCTGCAGACGGTCATACCCAGCCAGATGCCTCCTCCGTTACACAGCAGGATGTCAAGTATCACCTGATCCCACCAACACTCTGCAAAGTTTGGTAGAAGGTGCATGAAGAACAGCTGGGAAAGAGAGAGAAAAGAGAGAGACAATATATTTAACTTCAATAAAAAAGTGGAAGGAAATGTCTCATCTTGACTAAAGATCTAAATCTTAAAGTATTGTCTTTGCATCCAATAACTCTTTTTCAAAGAGACAACCAATGACTGAGATAAGCTATGTTTCGTTCAAACTACATTTGTACTTTCGATTATCAAAAAAAAATCAATCTTTGTTTGTCTTTTAGAATATAAATGGTTAGGCTTTTATCATAAATTACACACTCATTGATGGAAAGTTCACATTTCAGATGATAACTTCTTTGACAAAACAACAGTTTTAAAATCAAAGACTGTGGACGTTGGTGACCTCGGTGAGCTCCCAGGTAATGCTTATGGTCCAACATAGGCCGTAACTGCGGATCAGCAGAGCCTTCATGGCCCATCCTCCAAAGTGTCCAAAAGCAAATATGTCACAGTGACTCAGGATGCGCTCCCATGTTATCACAGTACAGTTTACTGCATATTCCTGTGGAAAAATAAAAAATAAAAATGCCTTTTTTTAATCTAAAAAACTAAAGAAGTGAATAGACTACAAAAAAAAAATAATAAAAAATTGCTGTTGACATCGGCCTCACCATGATGTCCGCCTCTCGTTTGGCATAACGTAGATTTGGATCGAGCCAGTACATGAGGGCTCGCACTTGGTCCCAGTTGAGGAAGATGAAGAAGACAAGAAACAGGAAGTAGAGCACGCTGAGACCTAAACGAGACAAACAAAAAGGAGTGAGGATTAAGACATAGAAGTAAGCAGTGATGATGTGAATGTATATTATTCTGTAAACTCACCGAATACCATTCGCCATATTGCTGGGTGTGGCCTCGTAAAAGGTCCTGAGCGGAGAAAACAACGTTTTTTAAATCTGCTAATTAAAAATACAATTATTCTTTTTTTTGTTGTTGTTCTTTGATTTGACCTTTCTATTCCACTTTTGCACATCTTTGGTCTAGTTATTTACCTGTATTTTGGTATACAAAAGAATTTCCCTGTGATAAATCAAATACATACGCGTTATCTCATCACAATTAATTTCAACTTAAAGAGTAAATAAACCCTGAGGATTTGGCTGATGTGCGTCTAGGCTGGAAATTCAAAAAAATACCTTGATTGTGGGCGGGGCTCCAGGAGCTGTTAAGACACGCCCACTCTATACTATAAAATCTCCAAAGAATAATCTATACCATGCTAATACTACTAATAATACTCGTTATTTGCAATTCCCTCAATCCAACCTACTTGCCACAGACGTGCAAAATGTCACAAACCACCATTCTCTCTCTCTCTCTCTCTCTGCAGGCTGCAGATGTATGCTAGCCTATATTACATTGCTAAATATATACATACTTCCAACGGGCATTGCACTAGTAAATAATGATTAACGGAGATGCATGCTGCCTGCTCTGATAAGCATGAAGATAGATATACTGGATACGGTCTAGGCCTTCTCAACCCGTACTTACCATTAGGGAAGGCGAGAACACTGATGACCAAGAAGAAAAAGACGACCACCAATATGCCAACACGTAGGTTGCTGTCTGACTGTTCATCGTCCCTGTAACAACACAATGAGAAAACATAAATTAAAGAACAATAATTGAACAAAAAAATTGTCAAACATTAAACATAAGTATAAACACATAGTGGCACAAGAAGTGGGACACCCTTCAAAATAGTTCAATCCAGGTGCTACAATCACTAAATATATATATATATATAAAAAAATTATTAATTTTTTTATGTAATTTAATGTTACCTAATAAAAAATTGCTAGTGTAAAGTTTGTTAGGGGGAGGATTTTGCTGTGAGTTTGTTTGTCAGGATTCGTAAGATTTTGAGATAAGTAATTTCCGTTTGAAGAGGAATGTGGACGAACCAAAATCAGAAAACGACAAAGTTAAGCGAGTTTAGTTGACTAACCTGCAACATGATGCAACACCTAAGTACAGCTTAGATTGTGATTGTTCATCCATCTTTCATGTCCAAAATCCCATTTTTTTTTTTTTCAAGTAGTATAGTCAGAAATGTTCACCACCATGTGTAAAACCTTTGCAGATAAATCAAATCCAAATCCTTTGTAAGAGTGGGGTCTAAAGTCCATGGGAGTGAACAGACATAACTTATGCATAAATAGTGCAGATTAATTTACAGACCTGGTGAAGGCAAAGTACATGAGACTGAGCACAGTGGCTGACAGCAGAGAGATGGTGTGTGGTTTATAGAAGCAGCCCAGACAAATGTCCTCCACTTGTTGCTCGTTTATCATGCGGAAATGTAACTTTTGGGTGACCTCGTCCTTCCGGGGTGCTCTGGGACCTTCTTTAGATGCCATGTCAACGTTAAAGGCTTCTCCCTCTGCTAAACTCACGATAACTTGACATCAGACAGCAGCTTGCAGCCACTCAGGACCACAAAGCCGAGCTGTGCCTGAGACCACTGACAAGAGCCGAGAACCGACGGACCGAACCATAGCCATGTCCACAACGGGTGAGACAATGTCACAACACAAGTAGAAAATATTCATCTGAACAGAAAAAAAAGATTAAAACAATAAAGTAAGTATATTTAACACGTTTTTTTTTTTTTTTTGTTTTTTTTTTTGTTTTACTTCACTGCTATTTTATCAGTAATGTGGGTGCGAGTTTTATTTATGTAAATCTCTATTAGTCGTACGCTCCAGTCTGTGACGTCACTTCACTGCTTCCGGTAAGGTTCTCGTGTTGACATTGCCGAGGAAGTCTCACCGGAGCTACGAAACAGTTTCATTCATTGAATAAATGTGAGTACAGCATGATTATTTACAGTTTATACTTTAGTAGTACAATTAAATAATACATTAAGTCTGGTTTAAAACCTAGTAGTTTACCTATTAATAGTGAAATAGTAAGCTATTAACGCCATGGGTATGTAGGGATATGTCACACGTGGTTTAGTGTTGCATTTTTTTCCACATGGATGAATCTATGTCCTGGTTAGTACCTCAAAATTAAAAGGGCAACATTCATGTGTATAAATTAGATTTGTGTAATGCAAAAAAAGTCTCACCGTTTCTTCTATTGTGAATAGTTTAAGGGATAACCCTAACAACCTTCATCTCCTGTAAACTTCTGCATCAGTTATCAATGCAAAAATACCCCCAAAACATCCATTATCACCAATCACTACATCCATGTATCTTATTTTTCATCTTACAGCTAGCATTTCTATCTGAAACACCATTTGTCCATTGTATCCTATATCAATCTCTGGTTTTATCTCTGCATCACCTTAGCTATTCCTCCATTGTATTCATTGTAAATCCCTTTAATGTCAGCTTCTTATCTATTAAATGGGTATTCTGACCATCATAGCAGCTCAAACTACCAGGGTATAAATCCATGTAACTGCTTTGCCCTCCATTCACCGTGACACCTCTTTTGTGCACCATTCATGGCATTTGGTAGTTGTTGAGTAAATATACTGTATTTCAAATCATATTTACACCTTGTGTCATCATTAGGTCTAAAACACTCTTTTGAAAACAAGCGTGCTGTCATGTCTCTAAAGTACTTTTATAAAATCAAGAAGGCTACTCTTGAAAAATCACGTATAAATTAGGTCAAAATGTTGTTATTTTCTGTATTAAGATTGGGACCTCCTTTAGAAGTTGATCTGAGCAATAGGTCATTAGCACATGTCCTAAATAAGATTAAAGATCACAAACACAATCATAAGTTATTGTAAATTTTGCACATATAGAGTACACTATTTTAGGTCAGGTGATGATATAGATTAAATATGCATTCACTGTCTTGTGAGTTTTATTAAAAAAATATGAAATGACACAAGTTCAGGTGTTGCTGGTTCATATTGGATAGTAAACTAATCCTGCAGCTCATGTAATCTGTTTTACTTTGTTGAAGGTAAATTAGATTATTATTTAACATACTGTAATTTGTTCCCATGCATTTCTCACAGAACAATCATGGCGTCTTCATGTGCACAGCTGTGTCGAAGCTGCAGAAGTTTACCTTGCTCCATGGCAGGGACTCGTACCTGGCAGTTTTATGCCCAGGTTCGTCACACTGTTACATCATCGAGAGCCCCGACAAAAACCTGCACTGGAGAATTTTTCAAGGGGAACCTCACCACAGGTCAATCCAGACTGAGATGGAGCTCACACATTTTTGACTACAGTGACTCAGCAGCGAGATATTTCAGCACTGAAGCCAAGAACGAGAAGATAACAGATGAGCTTTGTAGCAGTGACGCTAGTCCATATAAACCCTCTCTGTTGCCAAACAAAGACGCTGTGCCACAAACCGACAGCCAGTTCTTATTGGGTATGTGTTCAGATACATGTTCACACATGAATTATATATTGACACATTTTTGGTGTGGTTTATTTTTACCTGCTTCTCTGTCTACGATCTTTTCATTGAGCAGATTTGGATGCTGCTACTGAATTCCCAGCGTTGGAGAAAATCAGTGATGAAGAGGCTGTCAGTATATCTGTTCCATCCTCCATTCCTCCAGCTTCCTTCTCTCTTAAAGACTATGTAGACAAATCTGAGACCCTGTCCAAGCTGGTACAACTAGGTAATCAAATGAATCATGATTATAATACTGCCCCAATTTTATTAATTAATTTGCAGTCGTATAAGGCAATGAGTGTAAGCGTTCTTGCCTGTTTATTCATTGACGGGTTTGGTGAAATTAGAGTTTGCAAAGGGGTGGAAAACTTACATGCAAATTTATGATTGGGAATTTTGGGAATATTCACAACAACAAAAAACTTTTAATGGAAATTATTTTTTTGGAAATTGGGAGTGATTTCAAATAGCTATCTCATCAGAATCCATGCAAAATAATACAATTAAAAAAACACATTTTGACAGATTTATTTGTATTTTTAAGCATCTTTTGGATTTTAAACACCACACATGTTTGTTTTCCACTCAATACATTTATAACCAAAAATCTCAGTGGCAAAAACAGCATCACTGATGTTCAAGCGCAAACGGTGCAGTGTTTCTTTTATCTTAAATTATTTGATTGAAAAAAAACAATTATTTCATTGTTGAACAAAATATTACTCATTTGTCTGATGCCTTTTTTTAAAAACTAAAATAAAGGACACAATCCCTCTCTCAAAACAACAAAAAAGTCCTGTTCAAAACGTTTCAGGCAATGGTCTCATCCTGATGGAGGAGTGCACAGTGCAGTCTGCCATGTGCTTGAGAAATTTGTCAATGCTAAAATATATTTTGCCCAAGGAAAGTTTCCAACTTGAAAAGCTCCTGGAAGTGGGATTCACACCACCCACTCTGTGATTATAAAGGACACTTTTAATTTTACAGTCACTTGTTTTCAGAAAATTGGAGAAACTGCAAAAAAAAAATTCAATTTAGAGTGAAGATGATGAACTAACCAGTCATTTTCCCACCCATCTTTTTCCTTGAATCACTAAAGGTGTGAATCTTTGGAAGGTTGAGCAAAAACCTAATGTAGGATCCATGCTGTTGAGACTTGACTTCAACATGGACGTTGCCCCACGGCTGCTGTTTCTCAAAGAAATTGGAGTTGAAGACTCTCGTTTTGGCTACATAATCACACACAACCCTTTCTTTCTGACAGAGAACGTGGAGAATCTGCAGGCGAGGTAGCAACAAGGCCATTTATTACTACTTTGAATCCGAGCTGAATTTCTTAGTTTAGAATGTCTTTGATGCACTTAAACATTTAAGCTCCTTTTCCTCTATTTTCTCTACTGTTTTCGTAAAGGGTAAACTATCTTAAGTCAAAGAAGTTCAGCGCTGAGACAGTTGCGTCCATGGTGTCCAGAGCTCCTTTTCTGCTCAACTTTAATGTGAAGAGACTTGACAACAGACTGGGATTTTACCAACAGCAGCTCGGCCTCAGTGCTTCTAATGTAGGGTTTGTTTTTTGCACAATGCATTGTGTGGCTCATTTTCTCATGAAATAAACACAACTTTTGCCCTTTTCTGCAGACACGGGACATTATCGCTCGTCTTCCCAGGTTACTGTGTGGCAGTTTGGAACCTGTTAAAGAAAATCTGAAGGTACTGAATCAGGATAAATGGAAATTACTGATTAATATGCACTTCATATGATCATTTACAGTGGTTTTTCTTAACGTATGTTTTCACAGGTGTGTGAAATAGAACTTGGCTTTAAGACAAACGAAATCCAGCACATAGTTCTTGCTGTTCCTAAAGTGCTGAATGCCAACAAAAAGAAATTGACCCAGATATTTGACTTAGTTCACAACACCATGAAAGTGCCTCATCACCTGATCACTAAGTTCCCACAGGTGGGAGAATTTTATTTTATTGTTAGTTTCAGATAAAAAGTACACACAAAAAGTTATCATGCCCTGATTATTATTAATTTTTTTTCTCCTAGGTTCTCAACAGCAAGTACTTGCGCCTCAGAGAGCGTCACTTTTTCCTTGAGTATCTGGGAAAAGCTCAGTATGACCCATCAAAGGACAACTACATCTCCTTGGATCGTTTGGCGTCTTTACCAGATGAGGCTTTTTGCACCGAGTTGGCTTTGGCTGCTTTGGAGGATTTTTATTTGTTCCAGAAAACACTTTAAAGAGGATTTCAGAAAACAAATACACATGCTGCATGCCAATTCAAAGCTTTGAATAAATCAGCAGAGATCTGCAATGTTTTTGTAATATCTGCACATGTTTTGCTGGACTTGTCTAAGGAAGAGGTTCAAAAGTACATATAAAGTTATGTTTGGTATTATGTTTTCTATGTGTGTTTTTAGAAAAAAAAAGCGTATGCCACTTGTAAGCAACGTTTGGGATTTATAAAAAACAAACTTGGCAAGAGAATGTGCGCAATACGTTGTATTAATGCAATTATTTGACTTTGAAAAGATGCCTGTCGGGGGGGCAGAATTTTTGTTTTTATATGTCTTTCCTAGACATTGGACATGCAGAAATAAATAAATTGTTGCATTTAATTGGAAAGCGTGCTACAGGTATGTGTGAGAGTGGGGTAGAAGAGGAGAGTGTCGAACATGCAATTTGTAACTGTGAAAGGAATGAGAACAGTGGAAGAACTAACTTTTTGAGAAGTGGAGTGAAGACATTTACACTTAAAATATATTCTTAATAATGACAGGAATACATTAAAAATCCTTGTTTGAGTTTTTAAGAGAAAGTGGATTATTCAACAGAATTTAAATATGTAGCCTCTGGCTCATACTTCAGCATAGTGGGTGGCGGTAATGCACCTTAACTATGGTTGCCGCCCGCCATTAAAAGAAGAAGAAGAAGACATTACCCACAACCCACTGCGGTCTGTCTTCGGTGGAGAACATGGCGTCCAGAGCTCCAGGTAGGCTAGTATTACTGATGTTTGGTGCCGTTTTTCTTCTTTCTTATTTCAAATTTACTCTTTGTAGTGTGATACCACGGTCTGTATCGATTAACATATTGGTATAGGGTTTTTATGCGCATGTAAAAGTGTTTTACTGGGTTGACTTATGTTTGTCCTTTAGTAGTGTCCCTGTGCTAACTGAGGCTAACCAATGCTAACGGTAGCTCAGTTCACTGATGATAACAGTAGACGTGACAGGTTAAAGCGTCTCTTTCTGCGGTTCTGTCGGTGTTTAATTGATCTTTGCTTGTTGGGATAAGATTGATTTGTGATTTATAAAACATAGTGACGCTTCATTATGAACGATCCCTGTGCGTCACTTACTGATCTGTTACAGCACATAGGCTATTATTGTGCCAACCTGCTTTATTTTCTATTCTATATTTCTATTTTATAACGGGGATCACTATGCACGGCACGGACCGTTAGAAAGCATGGCTGTTAGTTTGGGGTCTGTTTTGTTTGTACGGAAAATTCTGACCGTTTCTTTTAGATAAGGAAATATAGGAAATCATGAAACAACATATTCCTCCCAATGTAATCTAAATTCACCATTCTTCTCTTCTCTTTGACATGAGCAGTTGCCTAAATAATGGTGAATCTTTGTAGTGAAAGCAGTAGTAGCATTCAACAATTCTGCTTGTGTTTTTCCCTTATACATACATTTTTTTTAAAAATTGTTTTTATTAGAGGACCAAACATTATAACTGACCAGATCATTTGTAATCAGTGAATATTTGAGGCTGCAAATAAGGTCTTTAGTGCCTGTTGTCTAATTTAATTGACTGACTTTCTTCAGTGTCTGATGCAAAAGTACATTTTATCATTATAACCTCACTATACATGTAAAGAGGATCACCAGGTAAAATGGGCATTAAATTAACCATAGCAGCAGTAAAAGATCCACATAAAACCCACATTTACAGCAGTCAAAATTACTGCCATATTCCAGTCCACAAAGTGGAAGATTTTATTTTTTATTGTTACATGAGGGAGTTTAGTCACCAAATTTTTGTATCACGTGGGAAAAAAAGTCCACAATCTTTTGAAATACATACTGTAAGTTATTGCAGCTATGCTGTAAAACTTGATAACCCAATCTGTGTTTCTTCCTCATTATGTTGTCATTTTTAACTGTCCTCTTCAATAAATGTTGTTTGTTTCACTTACAGTGGCTGCCGGCAGGTTTATGTTTGGGTTTCGTAAATGGTATTACAGCCTGTGTGGCTTCAACAAGCTAGGTAAGGACACGCACACAAAATAATACCACTATTATATCAATGGTGTGTCACACGTTTGTACTGGGAAGTGTTTACACAGTGTCATTGATTCTGTCGTGCGTTTATCTACTCCAGGTTTGATGCGTGATGACACAATCTATGAAGATTCAGATGTGAAAGAGGCTCTGAGGAGGCTTCCAGAGCCTGTTTATAATGACAGGACATTCAGAATTAAGAGAGCCCTGGATCTCTCCATGAAGCAGCAGATCCTCCCCAAAGACCAGTGGACAAAATATGAAGAGGTGGGATCATATGAGCACATGTATTAATTTTTTTGCAGTCTTTCTTATATTTATGATTACTTGACATATATTTTCCAAACATTTAAACTAAAAGTAGAACAAAAACACTTAAAACTTGGTATCAAACTCAGAAGTGTTGGAAAATGTTGCAAAGTATGAGACACACAAATGAGTAAACAATTTAGTGTCTGTCTACTATTTGCTGTGATTTCAGCTTGCACCTGTAAAAGCTGTAAATTTGTTTTCTCTCTTCAGGATTGCCATTACCTGACACCGTATCTCGAAGAGGTGATCCGTGAGAGGAAAGAAAAAGAGGAGTGGATGAAGAAGTAAACCTCTCCTGTTGATTATGTCTTTGGTTGGTGTGTGGGTGTTCCCTGGTGTAATATTTAAAATCTAATGTAACATTTATCAGACACGACTCATTAAAAAGTGTCCTAAGTTTTGGAAGAGTCTTACATAATTTCCTGTGGGCTTGTTTGAAGATTTCATTTATTCAACAATACCAAACTTTTACACAGTAGATAAATAGCATCACAGTACAAACTATGACTATAAAAAAAATGTAACTATTTTAGCAGCTTCCTTAATTGCCATTGCATCTCTGTTTGCTGCTTCAGAAGTCACCTGATAATTATTTCTAGGATAAACTATAAACATACATGTAAATCTAATAAATTCAGTCTGAATTCTGCATTTGCCCTGTATTAATTTGAAGGGAATCTAATTTTTTATATATTTTTTCAAGTTTAGAAAATAGTGTCCACAACAAGCGCTCCTATACCAGTGATGTTGAAGTGAGCTGACATAATGCCTCGGTGATTATCCTAGGGCGTTTGAGATCTTCTGTCATTCACATCAGTAATGGTTCCAATGAAGTTCCCAATGACGCTATTGAAAGATTTCAACATTGCCACCCCTAGCTCATTGCTGGTTTCATTGATATCTGGATCATAGGCCCCCATGAGCGGGGTGCACACCTCTATACTCCCTCTACCAGCTCCCTCCAAGATGGCCATCAGCTGGTTCCTGGTTTCCTGAAACAACTCCCTGTTGTAATGCAGCAGAACAGAGTCTTCAAGAGGATAGCTCAAATCTTCTGAATAGCATTCGCGAGGCACGGGTACCTCGATGTACCTCAGCTCATGAAAGCCCACAGACAGCCTTGAGAAGAGCTGCAGCAGGGAGGCAGAGGTCAGGGGATTTCCTAGAAGTTTGACTTCCTCCAGTCGCTGACAGCAAACCAGAGAGTTGGTGAAGGCGTCCATGTTCTCATCCTTTATGTTGCACTCTTCGAGGGCCAAGCTCTCCAGCGTCACTGAACAGCGGCTCAGCAATTTGTGGAAGCAGGAGGGAAAAGAAGCATAGATGTCGTGTCCGCTGAGGTCCAGGTGAGTCAGGTACTCACTGTGGAGGCTGTTGGACAGGTAGGTCATGTCTAAACGGTTCAGGCTGCAGTTTGCCAACTCTAGAGTCTGTAGCGGCGTGTTTAGAGGACTGAGGAAATGGAAATGACAGTTGTAGATTACATGCAGGTCAACATTCACATTCCATGCTCAAACAAATATGGTGTTTAGCTGTTGCTGATTCATATTTTCACTGTAATTACAGAACTCTCTCCTAGTCATACTGCCCTAAGGAGGCCAGATACCATCGTACACTGATAGCACTCACCAAGGTCTCTGCCTGTGGAGGCTTCACTATGTTATGACTACCGCTATCAGGAACACGCATAACACTAAGAGCACTGAACAGCAGCTGACTCACTTGTTTACGGTCTGTTCCCCAAAACCCTTTGACCTAATAAACCCCGTGTCTGCATCTGACCAGCAACCCTAAAGCTTGACTCCGTCTCATTCATCCAACCCGCCACACCAATGATAGTTTAAAAGCCCATCGGGATCCAGGTTCAGTATCCAGCCTGAGGGACTTTGACATGGACTGATCCACACCAACTTGCTTCAGCTGTATTTCTGTTTGATCTGGGAAGTGAAGCCAGTAGTTGTCTGTCCATACACTGGCATCAAGTCAGCAATTCTAACGACAAAATACCTTCCACCATTCAACACGAGCTGTAGCATGTGTCCTGGCTAAAAGCATTGTGAGTTATATTTAACTGGTATTGAATTAAAATGTCTATCAAAGCTTTTATTTCCATTTGGTGGTTAGCTGACCTCTACCTGTAAGCCCACATACTCACCTGAGCAGTCGTCGCAGGTGACCGGTGAGAGTAGAAAAGCCAATGCAGAGCTGTGTGAGGCTGCTCAGCTGGGCCAGCTGTCTGCCCAGAGTTGCCAGCAAGTCTTCTTCGTTCGATCCCAGCCTCCTCACGTCCAGGGCTCCTGCAGGCAGCGTCAGAGACTGCAGCTTAGGGAACTCCACTCTAGACAGCAGCACCTCCAGGTGAGGGGCTTCCAGTGGGATGTTGTGGACCACCTCCAGTTTGGTGATAGACTCGGGCTCTGCAAGGCGAATTATGTAGAACAGCTGCTTGAGAGTGAGAGAATCTGCTCGGAAACGGACGAAGCGCAGCTTCAGGGGACAGTAGCGCAGGAGCAGGAAGGCCTGAGTGACCATCTCGTAGTTTCGGCCTGTGACGAAGCCATTCAGAAATATGTTGATTGATGTTTCAAAGGCGGACTTCGTTACATTGCTAGCCTGCATGGCAACCATGGTCTCGTAGCACATTTGGGTCATGATCAGGGTCCTGGACCATCGACCCAGGGTTGATTTACAGGGACAGGCCTGGTGTTCAACATCCTTCAGGGCAGTCAGGTCCACCACATGCAGACACTTAGAATATGTTCTTGGTGGAGATAAAACATAGTCCTGCGGAAGAAGAGAGAAATGTGAATTTTCTATTTCAACATCTTCACACACAACTCAGTAAAACTTATTCTGATACCTTCAGACCAGTCAGGATAGCTCGCAGACAAAGCTGGCAGGTACTGGAGGTGAGGTCGAGCTGACAGTCACTGGTCTTTCCCAGAAGTCTCTGCAGGTTGAGTTCAGGAAGAGGCCATGTCTGGACCAAAGCATGCAGCAACTCAGCCTGCTCCCAAAGGTAACAGGCTTTGAAGAGAAGTGGGTAAAGGTTAAAAGACACACAGCTAAGGTTCTCTAGAGCACTTGGCCCTGTCTGAATGAAGCCCTCAGCAGCAAGAAATCTCAGGGACTTCATGTTCTTTGGCAGCGCACGTTTCTTCACCAGCGCTTAGAGCTGCTTTGAAACAGCTCTTTGTCTCTGGGTTGTCTCTCCTCTTTGGCTGCTGGTTTGTTGATAAGCTCTGCTTTGACCGGTCTTTCTGTAGCGAGATAGAAACAGTCTCGTGGTCGGTAAGAGAGCTGCTGCTGGTATTAATAGAAACAGCTGTCTCACGTCCTTCGGTGTCTATTTGCCAGAGTGACAGGCGGAAACAAAGTTTGAATGCAACTCATTTCACACTATTTACATGTGAGGTTTGTGTCGTGCACACAATCCTAAAATAAAAGACATACTGCAACTCTCGTCAGACTTTTTATGACGTGTAAGCTCTTGTCAAGAGACAAAATGTCAAACTATTTCTAATCAGTGGAACAAATCTCACATTCATATTTTAATAAGGTAGTGTTCCAAAAACAACTTTATAACTAATCACAAAAAGTCCAGAATGTATCTCTAATAAATGGTGCAGTAAATTTTCCCTTCAGCTCTTTGTATTATCATAAATCTTCAATTAATAGAATATTTTGGTGCTTGTTTGGCTGATTTAAACCCAAAAAGATTGTCTAAAGTTTTGGTTCTTTTACCTGAAAATTGTGTTTCTATTCAACATTCTAGCATTGTCTTGCTGTTGATGATGACGCCTATCAGTTGTCTGTAAATATATTTTAAAAAACCAATACAATATGTAGCCACTTTTTTGTCCTTATCTTCACATGTAAGAAAGTGGTACATGTGCATTTTTAGCTCTTAAATGTAATTATTGTAAGCATTTCTACAAAATCAAACTCTATGAAAACATTTTTTTTTACCATGTAGGTGTGTAACACCTAGTGCGGTGCACATTGGCTCTTCTTACATGTTGATTGCTGCAGATTACGAGCGGTAATAGTAGTGATGATGATGATCATGCCTCAGGATTTTCCCTCCCACTGCCTGCAAATGTTTGTTTTTTAATGGGCGAGCAGTTGAAATGCCTGGGAAAGAATCTGGAGGGGGTTTTTTTTTTGGTGCTACAAAATGGTGCTGAAGAGCAGAAAAAGCCTGTGTGGTCTCCTGAAAAGTTGGTTCTAGAAATTATTAGTTAAAAAAAATTAAAAGCTTTAATAAATCATAAATAGGGGAAAGCTACCAGCGTTTTGATAAGGAAATAAGTAATGTGGGATTCCCTTTACCTGGGGAGTCAAACTTGGAGGAATAGTTTTCATTGCCTGCTAGATCCAGATTTTGGTTCCTACGCTCTATGTTTTCATCTACACAGTAAAGCCTTTTCAAAGGACTTTCAGCCTCTTGACAAACAGAGATTACTTTATTTTTGATTAAATGCTTTTTTTTTTTTTTTTTGAGCAAATTTGCAACATCATTTCAATAAAATTATGTGACTTTACCTTTTGTGTCACCGTACGTCTGCTACACTGATGTGTCCAAAACCTCATTAATAGAGCTCATAAGGCTGCACACGTCCTGAAAAACATATACAAAGCACATACGCTAAGCAGACAGAATATATATTTGCAAAGAAATTTGCAAGTAATGCATACATTACTGTCACTGGAAGCTCAATTTTTTTTTTGACAAATCAAAATTCTGTGTGGATTGTTTGTGTTGGATAGTTTGAAGAATGAGCAAAAATTGTGGGATAATATAGGTTTAATTAGTTTTACAGCTTTTGGAGAAAAAAAACAGAGTAATGGACTTTATAATTTGCAATTGAATAAAAGATTCACATCTGTAGCAGATGTGGTTGATTTGTTGTGAATTTTTTTAAATGTTGAACTTTAGAGGACTATTGGCCTGTTTTTACAATGGGGCTAGATCTTTGTGCAAAATGTAGTGATTGCGCATGGGATGTAGAATTTCCTCGGAAGAAGAATAATAATATGCAGGATAATGATTCAACTAAACAAAGCAGGTTACATATCTCAACTTACAGAGAAGAAAAAACTTGTGCAACACATTAAGGTGAAAAATCTGTCTAGGTCTTGCTGACCCTGCAGTATCATCTATCTAGACTAGAGGTATAGGAACACATTATTTTGTAAAACATGGGGGTAAACCAGCAGGTAAATTAAGATCAATGTCTTTGCCATTTGCACTTTAGTGCTCTGGCAGCTGAAGCTGCTTTAGGCCGGACAATGTAACAGCAGGAAACACTCTTTTGTTAATAGTTGCAGAAACTCCACCACGGCCCTTTAATCCTCCAGACAGTCAGCATTTTTTTCTAAACTGTACAACTTTTTCAGAACTTTCACTGTGCAAATATTGTCCTGCAGGTCAATCCTCAAAATGTACTTTTTATGAATGTAAGAGAACATTTCAGACAGAAGTTACCAGATATCTGTGGTGGGCCTCAATTACAAGGTTAGGTCACATAGAATAAATGTTTATTTTGAAAAATCATCACCAGCTTTAAACCTGCACCGAGGACAGTTTCTATGAATCCTGGAACAATAACTCTTTTCTAAAGCCTGAGTGTGTACTGTAATACCAGCAAACTAAATGTAATGCCATTCACACTACCATATAGGGTGTCAAGTGTAAAAATTTAGTATAAAATTTGTAGCTAACACATTTTCATTATTTATCTCACTTTTCTCATTAGCACATTTTCCTGCATTTACCCACACAAAGCATTAAATCTAAACATTTAAATCTAAATGGTATATGCTAGATCTAAATGTTTAATCTAAATCTAAATGTTTAAAACTAAATGTAAATATGTTAACTCAAATGTTTAAATCTAAATGTTATACAGTATATCATATCATATCTAAATGCTTAATCTTATATCTAAATGTTAAATCTAAATCTAAATGTAAAATATAAATCTAAATCTAAATGTTAAATCTAAATGTTGAACCTAAATGTTTCGCACATATGCTAATTGACCGCGCCCCTTGTAACCTCAACCAATACACAAGCAGAGACACACAGCCACTCCCACCCACCTCTTCACCGATGCCTGCCTGGGTAATATGTATGGCTGGTTCTCTCCCGGCGGCGGAGATCGAGCGCGCGGTCATGGCAGGTGTACGAGCTGCACTTCACAGTACACTCCCAACACAACAGTGCAACAGTTATTAAAATATATTTTGTCAATGTCCGACGATACGACATGCTGAGACCACCTAATTTTCATAGGGTTTTAGTACTGACATAAGTAAGGTAGTGTGCATGGAAGCATAAGGTTTATGGATCGAACCCACCATGGGCCACCTCTTATTTCATCTTTTTTGGGATGCCTAGAATACGTCTGCTGAGCAGACCAACGTTGAAGTGACGTGATGGCCTGAAGTTGAGACGACGTCTCTGGCGGGTGCAGAATGAAACTTTTCATGACTTTCTAGACATTCTAGACAAAAAAAAGTGTGATTTGTAGGAACTTTATTGACAAATACAGTACAAAAGTAATTTTTCCAATGTCACAACTGTGCAAATAGTTTGTTTGAGCAGAAGCTACATGATGTCCGACTCAACAAAGTAACAATACATTACATAATTAAAGTCCAGTCCTTTATAGAAACACAGCCGACTACTCAGTGTGCATCACAGTGCAGCTAACTGCTGCTAACGGCCTCTTTGACCGTGAGGGCAGGGCTGGGTCCTATGTGGGTCCAAATGTAGCCTTTCTCTGGGCGTATGGGGATGGTCGGGAAAGGGGAACTGCGTGATTTGAAGTATTCAGATGGTGCATGGCACACAAACTCCAGGTACTCCATTTTTCTGGGTAAATCCTCCTCTGGACCTAAGGGAGAATATAACAATGTTAATTCCAATAAAAAAAACATTGAAAAAAAGAAAAGGCAACAAAATCCCTTGACGACTGACCAACAATGTACGTCCCAGGATCAAACTGGTCTTTTGGACTGGCTTGAGTAGGAAGGAGCCATGTCAGAGTTGCACTCTTTTCACAGTACTGGTCTTGTACGAAACCTCGAATCTGAGCATAGTATGGTTTTCCATCTTCATCGTCGATGACTTTAATCACATCCCCCGTCTGATAGTAAACACCCTGTAAAATGAGGCGGGGTTAAACATGGAGCATCAGACAAAGAACAGAAGGCATTTTATTCATTATTCACAGTAAACAAACTTCATACCTTGTGAAATACAGACTCTGATGTGATAATTGTTGCTACAGATTCTGGTGATTTGATTGGCTGAAAAAATAATCCCATACATGCACAAAGGTCAAAGCAAAGTGACAAGAGACAGATTTTTTTCTTCTTCTTTGTTTAAAAATAGCAACATGTCTGTGACTTACATTTTTTAGTTTAAATATGTGCCGTCTTCCTTTCCCTTTGGTCGACACCTTTTTCTCAGAGGCAGGAGCTTTGTACTTGGTGCTTCTCAGACGTGCAGACCTCCTGTGGATCTCCTGCTTTGACTGAAAACAGAAGAAAAAAAAAAGTTAATGTACAACTTCACATTTTTAAACCCAGAAATCCATATTAATTCTTTATCTCATCTTTAGTTTAAAGAAGCTGTGTCCAAATTTAGATATCAGTATATTAGGCATCACATTTAATCAAATATGTCAGACGTTTCCTTATGCAAAGCATTAGGTTAAAGGTCTCTCTAGAACTCATGTTATTGGGTGTTTTTTAAGCTAAAATTAAAGTATGTGAAACTGTATGCAGAAACTTCATTAATTAATTATAGCAGTTAATTCCAACATTACATTTGTGCTTTAAATAAGTATTTATATGTTAGTCAAATTGCAAATATGTTTTGCGATTGCTGATGTTCATCTTGGCCCAGTGTGAGGGGTGAAAAATAATTGATAATCGATTAACTGAGATTTCATCAATGACAATTATTAATCGATTCTTAAATTTCTCAAAGGTCAATTATTTAAATTTTTAAAATTGTAATACGAACCAGGCAAGTCCTTCTAATTTGGATATTTCAATTACAATGTACAAAACTGAAGATGCAATATCCAATAATCGAAAAAAAAAAAAAAAATCTTTAATAATCGATAATCGGTTTGTAATCAAATGGAGACACCAATAACTGGAATAAAATTGAATAGGGAAATTATTTAGGATGATGATGCCTTAAAAAAAGATGTTCTTATTTCTTGGTTTAAAAACAGTTTAATGATAATAAAATAAAGGCAATGACTATCCGTACGTAGCTGTATCAATTAGAGGTGTCCCGATCCGATATTGATATCTGGTATCGGTCCGATATCAGCCAGAAAATGATTATTGGATTTTATCAGACTGCATCTAAAATCACCGATATAAGTGCTCCGATAAAATGTTCCGCTCAAGCACTTCTATTCATAGGTGACTGTGGTTCACACTCTAACAAAGCAACCTACTGTTGCTGGCTATTGTTCTCTGTTTGAGTAACATCACTTGATCAAGCCTTTTTCTAACATTCCACACTACAAAATAAGTAATAAAAATATGCATGATTCGTGCTGATATCGTATCGGATCAATATCAGTCTCGGACTATATGCAAGGCTGCAATATCGGTATCGGAAGTGAAAAAGTTGTACATCCCTACTATCAATATACCAACATTCTGTCCGTAGTAGCGCCCCTGGTCAGTTTAGGTGACGTGTCTATGTACTTGTACTTGTACTTCTGTTTGCTATTAATACGTAGATTCCTAAACTACGTTACGAGCATGCTACGTATTTATGAATTGTTGTGATATTCATACGTAGCGCCCCTCATTGGCCTAGTACTTATTCTTCCTATTAATACGTAGATCCCTAAACTACGTTACAGGTTAACCCTAACCTTCTGAAGTGGATTTGAATTTCTTGCACGGAATGGTCACATGACTTCCGGTAACGTCATAGACCACGTACGAATAGCACCACGGCTACGTACGAATAGCCACTTTGTAAAAGGAAACAGGACAAAGATGAACATGTATCAGAATGATGGATGATGATGATAATTATGGACACAGGAAGGACCATAGCACTAGTCAGAGAGGCCTGCAGTGTTTGAATGATCTGACCTGTTTCCCTCCTCCATTGCCCGGCTGAATGATGGTGGACACCGAGGCTCCCCCCACCACAGCCACCGACCCTCCGCTGCTGCTCCCGGCGGCTCCACAGCTGCTCTTCCCGGTGCAGCTGTGACACAGGATCTCTCCCTGGTTGCCTTTCTTCCACATGGAGGAAGAGTTGGTCTTACAGACAGAACAGCTGGGTTTCAAACCCAGCGGCATCTTCAGCGCTCACAGAGACACAAAACACCCAAACAAAGAGAAAAACCAGTCCAATGCACAGAGCCGATCAGCGACAATGAAGAGCCCGCTCTCACGACTCCTCAGTGCTGCAGCCCGACATCAAACCACCGATAGCGACATTACATAGTCTCAATTATAACCAGACTGTTTATGGACTCAGTCTTTCTGACGCCATTACTGACATTACTGCTCTTCTTCTGTCACTGACAGTTAGTCTAGCGCCACCACAGGCCTGAAGGGGAACTACACGGACGCTCAGCAGTGAACTTAAAAATAATACGAAAGTAAAACAATAGCAGCAGTCTGAAATATGTTTTCAAAAATGAGTCATCACACAAAACGACAACACAAAGACAAAATTACTCCCAAAACACACAAAAAAGACGACATATACACACAAAATGACGACAAATACACAGAATTCCGGAGGGAAAAAAACACAAAATGACAACAAAAACACACAGAAAGTTGAACAAAACTAAACAAAATCATTTGAAAATAAAAAAAATACTTATCACACAAATTATGACAAAAAAACAAAAACAAAGAAACAACATGATTTCAAAAACCCATAAAATGAAAACTTTACTAAAAAGATTGGGTAAATGCAGTTATTCTTCCGCTCCAGCAGGTGTCAGTGTCTTTTTATTTCAAAAAAGCCGCCAAACCTGTTTAAATGAAGCTGCAGAAGAAGAACAAATAGTTACCGTCCATGCTAAATAAATAAAAAATGTCTGACAATAACACAGAGAAAGACGAGCGGAAGAAAACAATATCTCTGCCCATTTCTAGAGTTCGGCTCATCATGAAAAGTTCTCCAGATGTTTCCAGCATCAACCAGGACGCTCTGTTCCTCACAACCAAGGCGACCGTAAGCCTCGCTGCTCCACCACCTGGATGTGTAATGTGTTTGTTTGTGTCTGACTGACTGTGTGTGTGTGTTCAGGAGCTGTTTGTTCAACATCTGGCTCGGGCCTCCTTTAACAATGGCTCTGGGAGGGACACCAACACTCTGTCTTACACCGACCTGGCCAACACGGCCGAGGAGAACGACACCTTCCACTTCCTCACAGGTACAATAATAATATAATAATCACGATATTTTTGCCCACTGTAACTATAATATCACGATACAGCGGTTCTGCGGTAATCAATGTATTGCAGGAAATTTCATCCGCGATACATTACGATATCTATGGAAGCCCGTTTCCGCCACTAAAAAAAATAAAAAATCACCAACGAAAGTCATAATTATGAGAAACAAAGTCATAATTATGAGATAGGAAGTCATAATTATGAGTTAGTAAAGTCTTAATTATGAGATAGAAACATTTTTGGTACATCCATCTGTACCCATGACACTGACCAGAAATCTCCATTTGTTGTTCAATAAATCGTACTACTTTTCTCACAAACCGTTTAAGGATACGATAACCAAATTTGGTGTGTGGCTTCAGGGTATCAATACCATAATGGAGTTCGAAAATGAGAAGTGTACAAATAGTTGTTCTGTTTTTCTTTACTAAATTCGAGGTATCTTCAAAGGGGACAGCTTTTCTTAGAAATTGTTTAAAATAAGATAACCAAATTTGGTGTGTTATTTCAAGGTATTAATATCTTGATGGAGTTCGAAAATAAGAAGTGCGCAAATATGTTTTCCGGAGTTATTGCCCTTGTGCCTTTTTTTTACCCTGACCCTGTTCGAGGTATCTTCAACGGGACATCTTTTCTTAGAAACCATTTAAGATAGTAATTTTATATTCTGATGTAATAATATTTTCTTATGTAGACATTTATGTTCTTATATTTAGGATATTTAGGAAAAGGTTGTGAGTTATAATGACCACCAATCTGGTGGGGGATGTTGATGACTATGTCTTCTTGTTCATTTATAAAATGTCTAAATAGAAATCTATATAAAATACCACACTTTAGACCAGACATGGGCAACTGGTGGCACAGGGGCCACATGAGGCCCCTAAAGAAAATGCACAAAATGACAACAAAAACATCCAAAAATATAGAAAAATACATGGGAAAAAACCCAGCAAAAATACACAAAATGACTCCAAGAACAAACAAGACAACTACAAATAAAGAAATTGAACAATAACAACAAACATATACTGCATGACAGAAAAACCTACAGCAAAATACATGAATAACAAAAAATAACATTCCTGTGTTAAGGCTCAGATTGAATGTTGATTATGTGGCTCTCAAATCAGATACAATCACATTTTGTGGCCCCAGCTGTGATAAAAGTTGCCCATCGCTGCTTGGATTAGTGTCGTTACGCTGCCCTCTGTTGTAATGTCTGTTTATCTATCTATGCTCTTATGCAAAACCTAGGGTACAATTTAGAATAAATACATATTTCCATAAAATGGTTGCAAGTAGTAAGTTGTCTGCTTTTTTACATAGGAACAAAAAACAAACATTTGTTTAAAAAGTTAGTATCAGACAGAAAAATGCCTTTTTGTAGTGGTTTATTTGGATTCCTATGGAGAAAGATGTGGAGGATTCATCTAACCTGTAGTTCATGGTTAAAAAGGACACATTTTATAATATTTTATGTGGTTAATTTATTGTTTGTGTTATTGTTTGACAGACATTCTACCCCAGAAGATCCTGGCACGTGATTACCTCAAGTCTTTAGAAGACATGAAAGAAGATGAGGCCGATTTGTAAAAAAGGAACAATGTTTAACGGATGTGGTACAGAGCTTGTTTAGAACAAGAAGACAGAAGAGACGCCTAGATTTGACTCTTTTCTGAGTTCTGCTGTCGGGCTCTTGGAAATAATGAAGCTGGAAGATGTGAGAGCTGAAGACTGAAAGTTGACCAAAACATTCAACGATCATTTGAACCCAGGCAGGAACACTTATAGACTTGGAATGATTTAGAATTCTTCCAATTTATCTTTGATGACTATACAATGCCTGTCAACTCATTCTATGTATGGCTTTTGCAAATAAAGGAAGTGACATGTGGTGACGAATCAATATGAGGCCGAGCTTCTAAAATGAACAACTTCTCAAAACATCTCACGTCAGTTTCATGTGAATTTTGATTGTTTTCAGGGTTTCTGTTTGCCTAGACTTGTTTTTCTTTACTGGTTTTGCATCACAATCAATTTTTCCTTTTCCGTATATGTTAACTTTTAGAATAAAACTTTCTGATGCTACTGATTTAAATTTGTGTAGACACTTTTATATTGTTTGAGTTGATTATTGTTACTTTAAATAGTTGAACAAGTGAAATGAAAAGCTACTATTTGATCATGAATGACTATAAAACAAATGATCATTCTCTAAAGTGAAAATCAACGACCCGCCTATGATTTGTGAAGATTTAGCATTAAAGAGCATAAAAGCTCTCTGTGATATCATTCAACAATTGTGTGATTTAGATTTGTTACTGAAATAAAAAGATGTGTAATCTGCATCAAATGTTTTTTTTATTAAAAAAATATTGGAAGGTGACAAAGAGGGGCAGATCCAAAACAATAAATTCTCACTCAAGGTTGTAACAAAAGTTTAATGTGGTAGTAAAATGTCCATGTGGAGAGAAAACCTAATATGACACCTGCACATCAGACAGTTTAATAACCAGCACGTTAGCTTGATTAGTCATTTTGAAATGAATGTATTTTTTTTAAGTGTTTGCCTTATTCTGCACCCTGATGGCTGGTTTTCTATAAAGCTCCCTTGAAACTTTCAGTTTAATGATTTGCTGATTAATGACAGTAATAGTCTGTCAGATTAGTGTTAGAATCAGTGCAGATGACAGCATTTTTGCATGTATGCACCAAACACAGTGAAGGAGTAGTAAGGCTGCTGAGATAAACTACCAAACGTATCCAGATTTGTTGTTTTAAGATTTTTCATTCAATTGTTTATTACACTGTGTGAACTCATAAAAAAAAGAAAAGTCAAAGTTTGGCTTGAGAAAAAGTGTTGCAAAGAATCCTACTGCACATGTTTTAAATTATATTGCTGCAAAATTAGCCTCAAAGGTGTAACCATGTGTGCTGCTCACACAAGACTGATGGATGCAAGTATTTAAACATTAGCACCAGAAATAAATCTTTTTGAAAAATGCTGTTGATTTATTGATGAGTGGTTTGTGTACAGGTATCCTGAGCATGCGTAAGCCAACTACACCATTGTATAAAACAGTCAAGTATAAACCTTGTTCAACGTCTTATTCGTTGGTCACTGTTGGATCAGTTTGGTGAGTCGTAGCTGGGCGTTGAGCAACATTTTCTCCAAGGAGGAAATCTGCTTCTCCAGGTCGCTCAATGTGTGTTCCCTGCCGTCTATGGCTCCTCGAGTACTGGCCAGATGTTCCCTCATGCTGAATAAAATGACAAAAACAGCTGTCAGAGCTATTCAGATCCAATATAAGAAGGTAATTGACAATGCATCGAGTCCTGCACCAGCAATAATTTGGGAGGAGCCGTAATGTTTTCAGCTGTCGGCCTGAAATCTGACCTGCAGTTTTATTCTCTGTGTATAAATAACAGTGTTTTACACGCTGAATACCAATAAATGTATATATGTTTAATCTGATCAAAAATAAATAAATAAAATAAAGCATGGAAGCAGGCAATAAGTGTAGGAAAGATAGTCAGCTTTCTTTCTTTTATTGTCATTTTACAAAGATCACAGTAATACATTTGCTACTATTGTAATTTAAAATTATGATATAGAAGCTATACAAGCAGCTGTGCATATTATGTGTAAAATATATGCAATTTCACAAAAATACTGCCTTGAAGGGAAGTAGTGATGTAATTTGGTATCATTAATTTTGCAATGTAGTATGGAGGACAGAGTGGCAATAAAAAATGAATGGTAGTGGCCAAAGGATAGAACACTGAGGGGAATCTGCTGACTACGGAGTAAAATAATGAGTTCAGCTATAAATAAATTGAGGGAGGCTGAAAAGATAACCCTAATGGATGAGGGTCTTTTAGATCTGCTGATGTTTTCTCATCCTAATTCCATATTTCCCTGCTGACTCCGCCCACAGCCCTGAAAAGCTCCAGTTTACTTCTTGTTTTTCTCACCTCATGAAGAACCTCTGCTCACTTCCCTCCTTCCTCTTTTCCTGCAAGGACTCAAACACTGTGTCCATGGTCTGCATGGTTTCCACCATGTTCTTGTAGTCCGATCGAATCCCCTCCACCTCCTCTCGTGCCTGCTGGTCATAGGAGAATCCACTGTCCTCCACCCCACTGGAGGTGGACACAGCCTGCAAATATGCCCTGTTCTGCAAAACGAGCAATCTCGACTTTGCAAACTCTTCAGGGCCGGCAATATTTTCCCAGCATATAGGAGAGGAGGGGGGTAACCAGAAACGCTGGCTACAGTTGGCAGGTTTTTTCATATTCTCTGTGACAAAAGGGCTGTCAGCAGGGAAGTGTTGAAGAAGATGCAGAAGAGAAGACCCAGAGCCCCACTCCAAGTCCTCCAGATCAAGTTCCCCTGGCTCTCGCTCGAAAAAGGGAAGAGATGATCCTGCATCCTCTCCTGGGGAGCAGAGCCCTAACAGGAGGCAGCAGGAAAGGTAAAACCAGGATGTGTTTACGACCCCCTGGAGCATCTCCGCACCAGCTAAAACACAGAGAGTCCACATGATGCTGGATGGCAAAACAACCAACAATACAAGACCATTGCCTGTCAGAAGTACTAACAGGTATAACATGAATTTGATCTAAAATGTAGACTTGGTCTGGCCAATATAAAATAAACTGTATTATTCCAAAAGTGGTGAGAGGAATGAGTAAATTGTCAAATCCAAGCTTGATGTAGGATCAAATACTTCTAAACTGTCATAAGTGTTAAAGTTTGTTTTGGTCCTGACTACAGCAGAAAACCAACAATGAACACATGAGAATAACAGGACTACTGAGCTATCTGTGAGTGTCACTTTCACATAAGGCACAGCTTCTAATCAATGATCATTTTAACAGCTTTTACAGCATACCTTTGGGTCTGTTTTAACGGTCAAAGTGACCAAAAATGCAAGGTACTTTGACATAATGTTATGATCTTTTAGTCTGAGAATGTGTAAACCCCCAAAAGGCATCTTTTCCACCATACCAACATGATTTTCCATTTAAAGAGAAAGTCGTGTTACTTTTAAAGCTGTAAAACCTGCATCTTCATAAACAAAACATTGCACCATTTTAATTGGTTTATTCTAGCGGGTGTTTACTGCAATTTAGGGAACTCTGTATGCCAACAGCATGAGAAAAAAAACCTTAACTGGAACAAATACTTGTTATCTAACATGCATTACATATGTGTGGACTGCAAGTAAAAGCTCTTACCTCACAAAGAAGCAGCAGACGACAGAGCACACTGTCTGCACTGCTGCTGCATGAAGTCGTCGGAAAAAATGAGTTGTAAGTCTGCAGGCGGTTTCATGCAATCACAACCACTTTTTTTTTTTTTTTACTGGCCTGCTTACAGCAAAGCCAGGGGCCAGTGAGAGGGCTTTCTTTCTAAGTCTGTGGGGAAATAATGAGTTAACTTACCAAACAGTGTGGAAGATATCTTAAAGAGTTCCCATGAACAAAAGAGATTGTCATGTTGAAGACAAGAGTTTTTTAGTGGGGGGATTTGTTGTTTGGAGTAAAACACTTATGCATGGTCCAGATGCTGTTTTGGTTTGGCCCCTTTTTGGTTTCCTCAGATTGTGTCAATATATTCCAGACGTTCAGTGTTTGATACCCCTGGTAGCAGCTTTTTGTCTTTTGCAGTTTCCGTAACAGGCCGTTTCAAAAGAATGTATCTCACTGTGTTTGTAATCTTTTACACTTTAAGCTGTCCTGCTGTTACAGGACCTAAGACAGTATAATGATTAAACCAAAAAAGCAAAGCGGTATAATTTTTGCATACCATCAGGGTTTCCTCAGAGCCCAGAGGGAGAAAGAGGCCGAAACATAACCTCTGACTTAAGCAACAAGAAATGGGACACATTTTGGCAAACACAACCCAGGATGTTGTCATTTTAAGGGGAGGGAAAGAAACAAGCTTTTATCTCACAAAATAAACAGTGATAAGATGGAGTCTGTAGACCATCTGCCCAGCTAGGAAAATGAAACCTGAGAATCCCAATCCATTTGGACTGTATTTGTTCTTCAACTGCTTGAATTTAATCTCTTTTTTAAGTACATCTGTTTCCTCCTCTACATTTTTTCATTAGCTACTTAACAATTCCTACTTTTGTTAGCTACAGGCCACTGCAGAGCAGGCTTGCCAAATAACCGCTGCTATTTTTGAGAGTCTCTGACCTCAAACCATCACAGTTTGTCCCTTATCCAACTCATCAATATTTCCATTTTCTGCTGTTTCCTAAAGATTTATTTTAAGGACTAAAGATGCACATGCTGCCTTTTGGGCTTCCCCTACGACAAAATATTCATTTATTAATTATTTAGTCACACAACTGACAGGCAAAGTGATGAAACTTATAGACATATCTTCATTCTTCAACCAAAATAGAAAAAATTTAAATTAAATCTGTCCGATGTGACAGTTAGATGATCTAATCAGAATATTTTCAAAATGATACGCTGCCCGGTTTGGGACACTTTAAAAGTGGTCAGAGGAATGAAAGCTAGTCAGAGACATTGGTGTATTAGTTGTCAAAATATGCTAGTCTGTGAGCTTTATGTAGTATGAAATTACTGAAAGCTGCAAAACATCTAAAAAGCATCGCAATTTGTTATGGGCTTGCTTGGTTGCACTTTATTACTTCAACCTGAGACATCATGGGCAACCGTGGATCAAGTAGAAGGGTCATCTCCTGATCAAGAGGTTGTGGGTTTAATTTAAAGGCTGTAGGTCTATCTGTCTATGTTTCAAAGTGACTTTGGGCAAGGCATTAAACCTGAAGTTGCTCAGAATGGTAGATTAGCACCTTGGATAGCAGCTCTGTCCCATTGGTGTGTGAATGGTGAACATGGCGAATATTTTGTAGCGCTTGGGGACTACTTTGTTGGTAATTAAAGTGCTTACATAAATCTAGTGCATTTAGCACAAAGCAATGCATGTCTGATTCAGAGTTCAATCATTGGAATGTTCTTCCCTAAAGGCTAAAAGAAAGCATGAGCTGGGTTAACTGATCATTGTGAGATTTACCAAAAACCAAAAAATGACCCTTATAAGAGACTTTCTATTGTACTTCTTTTTTTTGTTGAGTGTTGTGGAGTGTTTGAAGTGGGATTCGAGCCAAATGACTTCAAAACATACTCCAAGAATAATGAAATGACAAAACTTAGAACTAATTTTCATGTTATGTCAAAAGCACAGACTTTCATTTTTACTTTGGATTGAGAACCTGGCCTAGAACACCCTGTATTGTTTTTCATGTACTTCTTTGTCAACTCTTCAATACTTTTCTTGAGGGATTACCGGTATGTGCCGGGGAGGGTGATGAGTAGGGTAAAGGGGCTTACCTAATTGTTTTTCATTGCCCATACATTGCCATTTATGAATTAGATGAGATAAATGAGCTTTTACTTATGCCTCCAGAAAACACTGTGCACAATAAAGGGCACTGATAAGTGAAGTACTTTAACATTAGGCTTGCTTGTACCTGGATGTGAAAAACATTGGTTGTAAAATCAGGTATTGCCAAAAGCAATAGGAAGGGGTTAAACTTTTGATCTATTTTTTTTCTTCTTCTGTAAATTGCAATTGATTTTATAGAGTCTCGATAGTCCTAGAATTGTGCATTAAACAACAATTGTGCATTAAAAAATGTTAATACATTTTTAGAGCTTTATTGGCACTATATTGGAACCTAAAATGTATAGACTATCAAACTATGTTTCACACTTGGGAAAGTGCATGGACTTTTAAAAAATGGTGCCATAAGTTGACACAAGTGCAATAATATTTTCATCTTGGCCACAAAATGAAGATGAAATTAATGTAAGGTGATACAAAGAAAATAAAATGGTCTGCTCCAGGAGACAAAGAAAGTCAAGCTGTGACCTGTGAAGAGTCAAGAAAGTTTATTCCCTGACATGAGGTATAAACTTGGTCGTGGGAAGGTGTTGAAAGTGGTGTTTGAAATTGGTTTTGCAGGAGACATCTTAAATGTAATCTAGTTTCTTTAACTGTTTTGCCACTCTGAAAAACCAACAAATTGGCTTTGATCATCACTAGTTACCTATAATACACTTTTTGTGGTTCACTTTTTTATGGCCTATTTGTATATCATGCACAGTAAATATTTACCACATTGATTTACATTACTGTATTTTCCAGCTTTAAAAAAAAATATATATATATATATATATATATATATATATTTTGATTGTAATGGTTCTGTGAATTAATAATATAATATAATATAATATAATATAATATAATATAATATAATATAATATAATATAATATAAAGTGACGTTCTCAGTCTAGTCGTGCAGTGTGTTGTCCTTATGCAAAGGTGGTTTTCCCATGATGCCTCTGCGTCTGTCTCTATCTGGCGCCTTCCTCTCACTGCGGTCCATCTTGGCTCTCAGACCGTCACAGTTTCCCTCCGCCTTCCAGCGGTGTGTGTTGTTGTCGTGAAGAATGGCGGCATCGGGCGGCAGATTATCATCTACCACGGCCAGTGCAGGCCACAACCTTGTAGCCCCAGCCCGGGCTCGTTTCCCGGGTCGGCCGTGTGGGGCTCGCAGCAGGCTGCGTACGGAAAAGCGCACTAAACACCGAGAGCTCGGTGTAGATGGCGGAGGGCTGGCTGCTGGAAGGCCGAGGCCTGTAAACATCGGACTTGCGTTAAGCGAGGATCCATCTTTGCTGCGGCTGCTCGGCTTGGCGGAGAAACACGGCAAGAAGACTGTCGCGGGGTTCGAGTCAAGCACCAGCGAAGAGGTGAGTAGGTTCACATTAGCGTGGTAGACAAAGGGAAAACGGGTTATTATATTAAAGTGACTGGTTTACGTCAAAAGAGCTACATTTAAGACTGGGTCGGGAAACTACTTAAGCTAACGTAGTTAGCAGTATGCTAGCACTGCTAACGAGTCGATTTGGCGTTGTAGCTATCAGCTTTATTAGCAGGGTGTGCTTCTATAAGGCTGAGTTGGGTGAATATTATATCTTGTTTATGACTGCATATATCTGCACTGCCCTGGTTGCAGTGACACTACCGCACTGTCCGCCGTCCACAGACATGAGCGATGCCTGGAGTTTAGCACATTTTAACTATGTGGACTTCAACTTGGGCAGTTCCAGTCTGCTTTGTCGTAGAAACGACGAGATCTTTTTGTTCATGTGGCGTAAATACGATTTGGTAAAGTCAGGCTCCCAGCCTTTGCTGATGACATCCTCTGGGTTGTGTGTTGACGTGGTTTAAAGTGTAGTTTTGCTGCTTTAAGCTAAAGACATCAGTATCCTCACCTGAGCAGGCAGATCGAGAGCGCGGATGAAACAAGATTAATAAATGAATAATAACTAAAGAGCAATCGACAACAACCCTAAGTTGAAAACACAATACAAACTTCGCTCAGTTGTAGTTGGGTTAAAACATAGGTAACATAAAACCCCACATTGAATTAAGTGTTTATTATGATAATCTTATAATAAATGATCAGACTGTCAGTACAAAAATGTACTAATTACATGAAAACGACTCTAAAAACAATAGATTTTTTTTATTACAATATTTCATCATCCATTGTCTTGTAAAGCGCTTAAAAGAATTACAATTTTATTATTATGACAAAAAACTTAAACTGTTGTGTGTTGCAATGCTCTTCATTCAAAGACGTTGCATAGACCAGGATATGTGGGATAAAGGTTACTTAAACTATGGCCTCAGCTTTAACTGTTTTTGCCATCTACTTAATGGTTTTAAAGGGATTCTCCACTGTTTTTTTTTTTTTTTTTTTTTACAAATGTGGCTTAAAATCTTTGAAATGTCCTTATTAGAAGATCTATGTCTAACAAACGCATTATTTCGCAACATATTCGTTTTATTACCTTTTAAAAATGGGACTTGTTTACTGTTTCAGAGCCTGTGCACCGCCATGTTGAAATGATGTCATTTTGGTGTCTACTTAAGTATTTTTACCTCTTTTTTTTCTCCAGGAGGAAGAGGGAGCTTTCTCTGGATTTGGGACATTGACAGGTCGACCACAGAGAACTTCATCCACTGTTTCTCAACCATTAACAAGACAAGCAAAAGCTCCCCATGCTTCTGGCCAATCCTCACCTGTCAAGCCTCTGATTGGGAAAATTGTGCAGAAAGCCTCAAAAGAGGAGAAGGTCGAGTGTTCAGTAAAGAACAGAGCGATACCTAAGGGTGTTGTTAAAGTCCAAGGAAATGAGGAAACGTCTCCAGAAAAATCAGAAAAGCAGGCCTCAGGTACACGCTCAGTCAGAGGATCTGCAAAGCCAGGCACCAAACAGGACAAGGTTCTGAGCACGTTTACAGAAGCAGGAAAAAGGGATCCACGGAGGGTGAAACGTGATGGCGATGTGTCAGACTTCTCAAAACAATCCCAGACAAAAAACTCTGAAAAACACGCACGTGGGTACACGAGACGATGCACATCCCAGGAAGTTGCATTGTCGTTTACATCTTTTTATAAACGACAAAGAAAGAAAAGGGCCAAAGGTATGGGAGCATCGCCGGAGGCTGGAGCAGAGGCTGGTGCTCAAAGTGGAGACGAGGCAGCAATGCCACTCGATTCTAACGCTTCAGATGTCACAGAGAAAAAAGTGCAGAAAAGACTGCGCAAGTCTGTGTTTGGATACCGGAGGAAGCAACCACAAAACGTCTCTCTCACCAAACATTCAAAAACTGCTCAAAGTCGTCCACGTCGTATTTTTTACACATACGTACCTGAGGCAGTTCCAGCTATAGGGATACTGGACAGTAGCAAGCAGCAGATCCTGGATCAAAGTCTCACTCCAACAGAAAGCAAACCATTACAATCAAGCGCTGCTGATTCATCTACCGCCGTTACAACTGTGCGGTCTTCCCGGGTCATTAAAACTCCAAAGAGGTTCTTAAATGAGGAAATGATCCACTTTCCAAAAGGCTCTCTCGCAACATGGCTGAAAACTCAACAGCAAGAAGACGGGAAGCCAAACACCTCTCCACATGACTTGGGTCATAAAGGCAGCTCCAGCGACTCGATCTCTGTGTTTGATAGCCAATCAGCCACTTCAAGGTTCCTAAACACACCAATTCCAGGCACTAGCCGTATTGAGATCTACCAGAACCTTAAGAAGCTGACTTTAAAGCTGGCAGAGAAGAAGAAATGCCAAACCGAAACGCAGGATGATCTTTCCGATCATGAAGATGCTTCAGCATCTCACATCAGGAAGAAACGCAGGTCCAAGCTCACAATGGAGGAGCTGGAGACCCCTGCTGCTGTCAGGAAACTTGCTGTGAGAGTGAACACGGATGTGGTGCTTCCCCCACAAGCGCTGCCAGGGGATACCAGCAAAGATGCTTCAGGTAATTTCCTGAGACGTAGTTTCTTATGAACTTCATGAAAGTTTGGCTTGATTGGATTAAAAAAGATTCCAACTGTGGGACCTTTGAAAGAGAGAAACTGTAAATAAAATGTCTGATTTATTTTTAACAGTTACTTGCTAAATTGTTGTTCAATTATGAATGTATATTTCAAAAGTTGTAGGTAATTATTCATTTTCTTACTAATATCTCAGAACTGTGTAATTGCCAGACATTTTATTGAATAAAATAAAAAAAATAAAAAAACATTAAATATGATTGAGTAATGTAAAATGAGTGATAAATGTTACATTTTCTTTCATAGATGCCCCGACAAGTGTGACTGTAAACATTCCTACATTGTCGGAGACCAGTGGGCAAAGCCATCGCGTTGGTCTCAGCGGGGCCAATAAGAGGATGCTCCACCTGCTCAAGAAAGCCAAAGTCCAGCTCATTAAGATTGATCAGCAGAAGCAGCTCAAGTTGTTACAGGTAAGACATGGTTCTTTTCCATATTGTCCAATTTAGATGTTGAAAGGCTCACTCAAGGCTTTTTAAATTGTAGGTGTAAAAAGTTTAGTTATTTTGATATGAGCTGTTAAATGTTTGCTGGATGAAAAGTCTCGTTCATGAGAATAAGATACTATTCTATGCAGTTCATGTTTGTTTGGGAGTAGGTGTGATGTATTAAACAACTTGAATATCAGAATTAGTATTAAGTTAATTGTAGAGGCAGATGGTTGATTTCTATTGCCAAATCTTCAGAGCAGTCATCCCATTTTGATGTTATATTGAGTTTAGTGAGGTATTAGCTGGGGAATGCTCTGATTTAAACCTTTTTCTTATCAACTTATTTTCTTTTTCATTTTGTAGTCGGGCTGAAAATTAAGCTTTAGGTAACAATTTAGGTAAAACAGCTAACTGAGGTTACATAATTTTTGTCTTTAATACAGCAGGACGGCTCTCAGGAGTCAAAAGATGCACAAGTGCCAGTGAGTGACACCAGAAGGAGGAGGAGGAGGATTGGAGTCACTCCAAAAGAAACAGGACCTCAGGTAAAGCTTTCTTGGTAAAATCATCATTTTGTGCGTGCCTTTTGTTTGTATTAATTCTATTATGTTTTAGTTATTGTTAAAACAAAAAAATCATCCATTTTGTCCTGCAGCACACCAATAATAATATTAATCACATTAAAGACCATAAACACGTTTGTTTTTTTAACCAGTTTTACAATTTACATTTATCGATTCTGTGCTTTAGCTTTTAGATTTATGAGGTACTTTTCACAAAGTTGATGTTCCTTGTAAGCACTTTAGAAACTTGAGATTCTGTACTCAATTTCTTTGTTTCTTGGTCTTCCTGGTATGCAGGCGCATCCTCTCGGTGGTCCAAGGATCAAACATGTGTGTCGAGCAGCAGCGGTTGCTTTGGGGCAGCCTCGTGCTTTGGTGCCAGATGATATCCCACGACTCAGCGCTCTGCCACTTCATGAGAGAGAGGGCATCACCTTTTCCCCTGTAACAGAAGGTAAAGGCCAGATATGGACTTTCTTTCTTAGTCAGGATTACACTGTAAATATGCAGTAATAGTGACAGATGCTTAAAACCAGTGAATCGCACAAAATGCCCATAGAAGGGAATGAATATGTAATTATAATTGTATAGCATTTAAATACAAGGTTTTTTGGTAGATCAAAATTGCACATTTTGTTGTTTCGATCAGTAATGTACATAAATTGGAGAGTAATTCATAGCTGTTAATGTGTATAAAAGTAAATAGTGTTTGTGGATGTGCAAGCCATTTCTTACCATTAGAGATCTTTGGTTAAAATGAAGAAAAAGTGCCATAATACAATAGAGATGTTTAA
Organism: Gouania willdenowi; assembly: GCF_900634775.1. Lineage (NCBI taxonomy): Eukaryota > Metazoa > Chordata > Actinopteri > Blenniiformes > Gobiesocidae > Gouania > Gouania willdenowi. Next base: position 11,802,019 of record NC_041054.1, on the reverse strand, counting down.
TTAATGAAAAGTTTGAATAATTTTGATTATCCCATGGGAATTACTTAGAAAGTAAATTTTTCTGAGCACGTGTTACTTCTAAAAGATATGTTCCCTTCAAGTTTACATCCAAGTGTGTTACTTCTGTTTAAATGGTAAGGTTGTAGATAATGGGGACAATGTGACAGTCTATTTTCAGCACCATCTGGCATTGTAAATACTGCAAGCTAAGGCAATGGCAATCATACATGGCCAGATGGTTGTATTGGCATTTAATGTGATTTATTTTCCCCTTTTTTTTAATTCTCTCCATGTGAGCGTTACACATTGACATGGTGAAATATCGTCTCCTCCATATCGTCACAGAATCTGTTCGGGCACTGACATCATTTCAGATTAACCTACTCTACGTATTCAAGTGCTCAAATTTAAGTGCAAAAAATATATATATTTTGGTGTCACTTTTGGAGCTCAGTCCCTTACGGATTCATGACACCCTTGCCTTCTGTTCATTATAAGAGGATTTTAAGGTTTGGCCAGCAGATGGCACTGTTTTGTTTTTATTGAATTAACCAACTCTAAACACATTTCCATCATATTGATCCAGTGGTTCAGCTTCAGCAGGCTTTGTTTTCTACATTCTTAGACAACATTTATTAACTATTTCTTCCCTTATATCAATATTGCCATTGTATAACTTCTAGCTTGGTCAGGACTTTTTTGCAAAATTTGTTTAGTGTTCACAATGGTATTGATAATTATTGCTTCTGGGTTGTGATTCATGCAAAAAGGATAAATACAGAGTAGCCGTGCTCTAAGGTAGGTTTTCAGTCCGAACTTCTTTGCAATGCCTTTGATTTTCTTTCAGGTGATTTTCTCATTTTACAAAATTGATGCTAAAATCTCTTCATCGTATAAACTTAAAATTTACCATGTTTGAAACCGTAGATACAAATTTCTGTAGTTTTAGTCATTTTTATAGGTAATTAGCACGCTGAGCAAAGAAAGAGATGCTTTGTTAGTTCAATGTAGTTGTAACTAAAATTTTTGCCAGCAAAAATATCTTTTGTCACACACAGATTAGCCACCGCTGTTGGAAAGCTTTACCCAACACTGGTCAAGTGAGCATCACTCAGTATGAGGTGAGGAAGTGCTGTTTGACAAATATTGGACTCACTCAACACATTTAGTGCCAGGAGCAGAGGGGACGCTCTCACAGAGTTACTCAGGTTTTTAAATGATTATTTCTATAAAATTTGTCCCCACCGACCGGATTGCATCATGTCCGACATTGCTTTTTGTACGTAGGCCTCTTGGGGATGCTTTTTAATTTCCCAATGTAATGACATATCCTTGTTTTTTCAACCTCCTGACTTGACTGTAGAAGTGTAGATCATTGATTCCCAACACTACATGAAACAGGAAGTAGAAACCAACCTTTCTTATTGGACAAATGTTCAGTAAAATAAGTTTCCCTCTCAAATCACTTCAGTTTGATGTGATGACTTCTACAGACCAAGTTATAATCCTGGCATCCCCAGATGTCACCTGACTACCAGATCATATTAATATAAAGTTAATTCAAATGAGGGCTGGTACTTGGTTTCTAACCCCCTGGATCTCTTGCCTGCAGATGTGGCAGATGACGATGATGACAGGACTGAGCAGGGCACGGCCCAGTGGGCTGTCCCTCAGGAACGCATCCACCACAAGAGGAGGGGGAAAGGCCGGGGCTTCCGCAGGTACAGACAGAGAAAGTTCCTCAGTCAGTTCTGTAGCGGTGGAATGCGATCCCGACGATGCGGACGATGCACAGGCTGCATGGTGGAAGAGGACTGCGCACGATGCATCAACTGCTTGGACAAGCCAAAGTTTGGGGGGCCCAACACAAAGAAACAGTGCTGCATGTAAGTTGTACATCAAAACAGACTACCACTAAACACTGGTTCAGAGAAATATCTATTGCACCGTTCAGATTTTTTTTTTTTTTTACCTTTTCCTCAACACTTTTAAAACTGTACCTTTGTTTTGGTCAATGCCAATTAATTTAAGATATATATACATGTGTAAGATCCAAAGGCATTTTAATCTATGCCAGCCTACGCACAGTCGTCGTCGCTCTGTTTTAAAAAGGGAATCCACCACACAGCTTTTATTGTGTGCTATTGAGCTTAAAAAACAGACTAAAACAAGTAAAATATTGAGGCAATTGCATTCCAATAATCTGTAGGAAAATGTAATGACCTAACAATTTTTTTCCCCCTTTGCCTTTCAGCTACAAGAAGTGTGACCGGATTGAAAAAGCCAGGATTAAGCGCATCATTAGACCTTTTAAACGTATGTTTTACATAGAGCTCCAGGCTCTGCTCATCTCCTGATATATGTACTTCTCGCTCTGCTTGTCTGTTACTGGTTTTAATTATCATCATAAATAATCATGAAATATCTTTTCTCTAAGTCAAAGCAAGGCGTTTGCTGACCCCTCCATCAAGCGGTGAGGATGGTGATGAGAATCTAGAAGAAGCAGGCGAAGGATCGTGCTCAGACGCCTCAGGAGTCAGAAAGAAGTCTCTGCGCAAAATCACACCACGTTCCTACAGCAGTCTGCTTAAATCTGAGTCTGAAGAAGGAGAAGAAGAATCAACAGATGAATCAGCATTGAAGCCATATGTTGCACCTGTGAACAAACAAAGTAAGTCAAATCTTTTCTGTTTTTTTGTCAATGCAACACATTTATTTGGAGTGAAGTTTCAGTCTCTGCTGCTTTATGTTGAAAATTGCACTTCCCAAGATGGTGGATCACTGCAGGACGAGCCACCAACCGAGAGTATGAAGCACCGCCGGTTGTTCTCCAGAGGATCCTTCAACCGAGCCAGAACTTCCAAGGTACAAACATAACGCTGGTGTGCTTCTTCGTCTTTAACTGTCCACTTAAGCAAGCCTGGATTAGATAGTATTTTTGGAAAACAGTTTTTGCATAGAAACAAAAAATCTGAAGACGAGATGATTTTGAGTCGGCACTTCCCCTTTCTTTCGCTCGTTGTTTTGAAATAATTTGAATTTGCGATTTTTTTTTCCTTAATATTGCGATTTGCGAGCTTTTGTCATTTATTTTTCAATGATCATAAGCAATAAATCAATTTGTTTCATAGTAAACAATTTCAGATTTATTTTAACTTTAAATTAATGTAAAATATAAATTTTAAAGCACGTATTACAACAATAAAGCAAACAAATCTCTGGCTTTACCTTTTCACCATATCTAACTTCACATTTCATGAAACATGTAAACATGTCGACTGCACTTTTTAAACACTCTCTGAACTTAACAGGGCAGTCTATAAATAAATAAAATAAACAGATAAATGTAAAATAAATAAATACATAAAGTTTACTAATATCCAGTCAGTAATATCACACATACTAAAGTGCAGGAAAAGTAAGGAGAACTCATATCTGCTTTAACCAGTTGGACGTTTTTTAGGTAAATCCAACTCCCAATGAACTTAAAATAAATTATTTGGGGTGTAACGATACACAAAAATCACTCAGTTTTGAGGTCATGGTTCGGTTCATTTTCGGTACAGTATGGAACAAAATGCAAAACATAAATTTGCTTGTTGTTTATTTGAAACTTTAGTAAACGAACAATGTATTTAACATACAAAATATGAAAATAATGTAAAAAAAAAAAAATACAATACTTGTAAAGTGCTGCCTGGTAGTAATATTCTCAAACAAAAAATCCATTAAATATTATAGAAATGATCTCACAGCTTAACAGCTTTTAACAAACAAAAAGTACAGCACAGTTACAACATGTAGCCCTTGGTTTAGACCTTCAAATTTTTGGCCAAAAAAATGTACTTGTCCACATCATCTGCAGTAAGTGCATATCTGCTGGCAGTTACAAATGCAAAACATACATTTTCTTGTTTATTCAAAACTTTAGTAAACCAACAATGTATTTAACATTATACAGAATATGAAAATAAAAAAAATAAAAATAAATACTATACTGTTGTAAAGTGCTACCTGGTAATAATAATATTCTCAAACAAAAAATACATAAAATAAGCTCCTCACAGCTTGTTAACAGCTTTTATCCGCTGCAATAAAGACTCTGAAGGCAGTTGTTATAGCTTTGGCTAGTCAGCTGCGTTTGCATTAAGACTGTTTTCTTTCTTATCGCAGTTATATTCTCATTTCAAGTGAGTTAGCATGTTCGTCGTGTTCCCGGAAACATACCCAATCTCAGCTGAACAATGTCGACACACTGCCCTCGTTTTATCCACTGGTCTTTCTCCGTTGCAGTATTTCACCCGGAAGCCAAAGCAGAAGACTTTAGCGACAGGGGAGGGCCCTCCAGCTCTGGTTTCTCGCTCGCATTAGCCATGACATGCACGGGCTGCAGGCGGAAGTAAACACAGGCAACTTTCGTTCCGTTCCGGAAACTCACCCGTGCACAACCCTGTACCCGAACCGAACGTCCTGTACCAAAACGGTTCAATACCAATACATTTATTGTTACACCCTTATAAATTATTACTAAAAAAGAAAGAAATTACAGCCTTTGCATTTTATGATATCTCGATAATATCGCGAATGCAAGCAATTAATCGTTCATCCTTAGTCTGCACCCAATTCACTATTTTCACATTTTACACATAATGAAACCTTTTAAGTTCCTCGTCACAAACCTTCTGCCTCAGACTTTTTTTTATTTCAATCTCTGCATGTACTCGACTCCTTCTATATGGGGGGTTTCTGTGTTTGGGACAGCTTTCTCTTGATACTTTTTTCTCTTTTTTTTCTCTATTTTTGCTGGTAGCCTTGACTAGATTGTCACTTTAATTTTACATTTTTAGAGTTTTACAATTTCATTTAGAAGATGCTTTTATCCAAAGCGATGTGCAATACAAGCAGAGTTTTGGAACTTTCTCAACATCCCACAGTGATGACCCTCTGATTAAAAGCCTGCTTCTTTTCATATGACATTAAGGCCATTACCATTATTAATTCTCTTCTTAACATCTTATTAAAACACACCTCTCTCTGTGTTTTGAATAATTATTGCTTAATGTTTGAACAATGCTAAAAATACGAACCTATCTGTATTTTTTCATAACCTTTAAGAAAAATTGCAAGAAGTGGACGAAATGTTCTTACCTTATCTATTGGTTTGTAAAGTTACACTGAATGATTTTTTTCATTCATCCTGCGCACATTTGCAGATATTATTTATTTATTTATTTTTTACTGTAAATGCTTGTTATTGATAACTTAATTTTCTTTTTGTGTATGAATGACATGAGTTTGTTTATCAAAAAAGGCAATTTTTTGAATACCATTTCCTGCTCTTTTGCGGAAACCCAATTTATGTCATTTTAATGTACATCCTTGGTTTTAAAATAGGAGCTGTTGAGGTACTTTGCTAACCAAGCCTGCGTTTGTTCCTGTATGTGTGTATGTCTTTTCCTGGCTGCAATTCTTCTAAAACTTTATCTCCTGCCAATCACCGCCTCTGCATGCTGCTAATTTTCCTGTAACGTGGTAAATCTTGCTGGTTGGCTTAGGCAGTCCCCTCCTCCGCAGGCACAGGAGAACACAGAGGAGCCCAGAGAAAGTTTCCCCGAATCCCGACCACCCAGGACCCCTGAGTTGGAGCTGCAACAGCAGCAGCCACAAATACACTTGCACCGTCTGCCTGATTTAATGCTGCAATCTGCTTCATCTATTCAACCCCCGTCGCCCCAGTGTGTGGATGAATGTGTTGCATGGTCACATCCACCTTCGACCCAACTTGAAACACAACCCTCTGTATCCTCTTCATCTCACCCCATTGAAAACTTTCCTCCACAGCTTCCCCTGCCTGAAACACATCTCAGAACAGACTGTCCACAGAAAACGGTCCAGATCCATTTGCACCGTTTACCCAAGTCAGTGATGCACTCAGCCTTGCATTTGCGCAAATCCATTCCATTGTCACTGTTTGAAAAGCATCCAGAATTCACATCCCAACCAGCTATAGCAACGATACCACAGTTGCATTTACAGGGGATGTTCTCAGAGGTTTCAGAAGAGACACACAAATCTGACATTGTTAAAACTCCTGCATGTGCTGAGGCAGTGCAGCCTCAGATGGTCACGCCAGACTCAGAATTACAGGAGGCGCCACAAGCAGAGCCTGAAGACGGAGGAGCAGAGGACAACATCGAGGGTTCCTCTACAAAAGAGAAGCTGGTGCAAAGTTGTCAAACAACTGACCATCACTGTGTCCTTCGTTCCCAGAATCCCGCTGAGTTCGCATCAGCGAACCCCCTGGCAGGGTTACCTAATGGATTTCCCCAAAAAAGCGGGTTGCAGAGCAGGCACAAGATCCGTGTGGACTTTAAAGTAAGTGTTAACGACTGTTTCGGTGTTTAAACGCACTGGAGTGTCTCATAAACTTATCTCACAGCTTTCTAGCACGAGCATCAAATCCCAAAGTTTCTGCAATTGTAATGTATCATTAATGTACATTTCAGTTTTATTTAAAATTTCTCATCAAATTTCATCAGGTTTTAAAAATAATCTCATTTGTTTACTGTACATTAATAGATTTTTACTATTGTGGATTTGGTACATGAATAGTGATTTCACAGGATAATTTTTTCATTTGAAAAAGCCTTTACTTAAGCCATTTTTATTAATTCACTTAGTTGATACAATTTAATTTGGTTGCAATACTGTAACTAGGGTATTCATTTACAACCTTAACTGTTAAACTGAAACTTGCTGAAATAACACTACAAACAAGTTGGCAGCAGTCTAAAACAAAGTCCAACCCTGGAGCACTGCAGTCATGTGACAAATCAATCAACAGTTTCTTTTGAGAAAGATTATTATTATTCTGGATACAGTGGAAAGGGAAACTATAAAAAAAATAGTTATATTTTGTTTACATTGTAGGGAAGATATTATGTAATATTATATACATAAATGTAATTGGAGCCTAAAGCCACAAAAATTGCACCGCTTTAAAAAGAAAGTAGACTAACATAAGACCTCTTTACATTGTGTATAAGACGAAACTTCGGACATTTTTGAATCCTTAAATCTTTTGATTAAAGTAAAAGTATTTTTTCTTCATGTGCGTATGTAAATTTGACTGTAAATATATATGTTTTTATAAACAGGTAAATGTGTGAATTGTATACACGATATTGTAGTAGTTGTATGGAGTGCACCTATCAATAAAAAGCAACTGGCCGTCACTGTCTGTAGAGCCGAGGCAGCAGCAGAGGACTGTCTTACACTTCCTCTTTTAGCAGGGCTAAATTAAAGCTGTTGACATCTTAAATAACCCTACATTCTGGGTGAATTCATCATTTAGGAACTCCCTAAGTTGATACTTTAAACCGTAGAAGCGGCGCTGTCTATGATACGCCCGGAGAAAAAGTGATCAGCGCGCACACACCCACACACACACACACACACACAGACAGACAGACAGACTACTGTCGCGTTATGAACACACCATACAAAACCCGTGTAAACAAACAGAGCAAGCCGAGGAAATAAACTAGTGTGGGCATTTAGGAATTGAAAAATTCAAACATCTTTGTAAAAGTTCCGGAACCGGACGTTAGGAACTGGTTCCTATTTGGAACCGGTTCTTGGTGCCCAACCCTATACATGAATGGTAGTTAAGTTGATAGGAAGCTTTTTCAGCTTCATTGAATAGGTTTATGAATTTAAAGATCAATCAAAAGCCCATCATTTTATTCATGCTGTGCATCCTCTGTCTACCAGGAGGACTGTGCTGTCCAGAATGTGTGGCTGATGGGAGGCCTCAGTGTTCTCACATCCATCCCAAACACACCACAACCCATCTGTCTGCTTTGTGCCAGCAAAGGCCGGCATGAGGTGAGTTTTCTCTTCAATACTGGCTAAAAAAGCCAGTCTGCTATGGAGCTCTTACAATGGAGATTTGTATACTTACTTTTTTAATGATGCACATCTTGGTATATCCGGTAATTTTTTGCTTGTCACGCCCCTCAGATGATCTTCTGCCAGATCTGTTGTGAGCCTTTCCACAGTTTCTGCCTTTCACCCGAGGAGCGCCCCCTGGAGGAAAACAAGGAGAACTGGTGTTGCAAACGTTGCAAGTTTTGTCACGTCTGTGGAAGGAAAAGCAAAAGCTCAAAGGTTGACCAGGGAACATGACTTAAGAATGCACTTGTCATATGTAACGGTCATTGTTGATATTTGTGTATCTCGATAATTGACACCAAAAAGTCTTAACTGTAGAACCACTCATTTGTATTTAATGAACATTTATTTACCATAATCATTGCAGCTCTTTGCAGGCGACGATGGAAATGTAAAACTATCAATGAGAGTTGCCTCAGAGTATTTATTGTGCATTTGTTTTTTTTGTCTGTTGTAGCCGGTGCTGCAGTGCAGGCGATGCCAGACCTCCTACCACCCCTCCTGCCTGGGGCCAACGTATCCTAAACCGATGAACTGCAGCCTGCCCTGGGTACACGTAAAGAAACAGTACATTACTCAACACAGAGAGGCTGTGCTTATAAAAAAATATTTAAAATTTTTAGGCAGATGTGAACTAGAAATGCTTTCTATATTTCCCCCCCAAATTAAATGGCAGAACACAAAGTAATTGGATGAAAATGTAAATCAGATTTTTTTATTATTGTTATTATTCCTACTGGTACACTTATAAAAACTTAGATATTTATTCCATCAGACTTTAACAAATGTAGCAGTTATCATCCATTTTAGCTAAAACAAACAGTTACATATACAGACTACAACATGAACAGGAAGCAGCCAAACTGTTACAAATGTGTGGTTTTGGAAAACAATTTAATCTCTGTCTCCCAGACAAAGGTTTTAAAAAGGGCATTATTGAATTATTACTACATGGGTCCCAAAACAGTTTGAATAGCAATTTTTTACCACATCTGCCTTAAACATTTGCTCACAATTAAATTATTCCTTGTTATTGTTTATGCAGGTGTGTATGACATGCATTCGCTGTAAAAGCTGCAGCGTAACTCCTGGAAAGGAGTGGGATATGGCCTGGAACCATGAGCAGGACCTTTGTCCTGAGTGCACCTCCCTTCACAAAAAAGGTAATAAACACACACGAGTGACAAGTGAAACAATGTTGTTATTGTTGAAATTCTGAAGGTAGAAATGAGTAATATAACAATGACTCTAACCCATCAGGGAACTTCTGCCCTGTGTGCCACAAGTGCTACGAAGACGGCAGACAGCCCTCAGAAATGATTCAGTGCTCAGACTGCAATCACTGGATTCATTACAGTTGTGCAGGGCTTACAGGTAACGCCTTTTAATTACAGTGCTTCGTTGTAATTAGTTACATTTAAGATCATGTTGATCATTGCACACTACTTTGAGCAGTTTTTTTTACTAAATTATACCTGCAAGAGTGCTTAACATTTTTAATTCAATTTCCCACTTTTTTCCTTCATTTTTTGCAGTAATTTTGTTTTTCACTGTATAATGCTGATGTGTAACAAATAATCTAACAGAATAATCTGCAGATTCAGAATTCCAACCACAATTTGTCTACATTATTAAGGTTTCAGTTGTTTTTAATGGTGCTTATGATTCACAGCTAAAATATTTCTGGGTTTGAATCCTGGGTCTATGTGAAGTTTGCATGTTCTCTTTGAGCGAGTATGAGTGACTAGATTAATGGTAAATGCTTGTGTGTCTGTCTGCTAGATGATAACAGTTCATTATGAATATAAATATGAGATTGATCAGACTAGGATTTAATTGTTTGCCTTGGGAAATGTTGCAGATGAGCTGTTTGGGCAGCTCTCCACTCAGCTGGGAAAAATGGATTTCACCTGCTCACCTTGCAGTCAGTCCCAAACAAATGATGGCAGCCTGAAGGAAAAACTGCAGAGCCAGCTATTGGCAGGGTTGGAGGAGGTGCTCACATGCCTCCTTTCCTCCAGTAGCTTTCAGCACCTTATCATCTGTGAAACAGTAAGGAGAAACATGTACCAGTGTTGTGTAGAATCCAATGAAAATGAGTTTGGGTTGCTGATGGTGATTGGGTTTTTATTTGTTTAGTGTCAGGAATCAAGTGATGCACTACTTAGTAATGAGGAGCAACCCATCTGTGATCTAAATGCTGTGCAGAGGAAGTTTGAAGCAGGCGGTTACACCTCAGTAGTGAGTAAATGATTTATTTGTTTTTGATATAATGAAAGTAACTTCCATGTTTTTGTGTAAATGTTTTTGGTTACTGGGAAAATCATCACCACTTTCTTCTTCAAATCTCCGACTCTCTTGTCTAGAAATTTTTTCATGCAGACATCATGTCTGTATTGACAACTTGTTTGGGGAAAGAGGAGCTTTTAGCAGATGACCAGAAACCAACCACTCAGGCTAAATTGCACTACATCGATGTAAGCAACTTTTTTTTTCCTTCACATTCATACTTTATACAAACTTTATCCACCGAAGGAGTTTTGTGTCCCAAATTTACATTTATCCACCACTTATTTAACTTTTTTTTTTAAATTGTCCCACATTTAGTTGGGTGTGTTTAACTCCAAACTGCTGCTGATCTCACTTAATTTTTCCTTCTCTAACAGGTGATGAAACGGGTTTTCAGCTGGTTTGCTGCTCTCAACTCTAAAAAGTTGAACATGAACTCTGAAGAGTTTCCAAGGTAGGTTCAGATACTTAAAATGTTTAAGTCCCAAAACATGCAGAGCATTATTTGCAATGTCATGTTAGTGCTAAGCCTAAGTGAAACATTCCAACAAGTGCCCTTGATTATGTTCATCCATAACTACATTGTTCCACCATCTTTGCCAAGACAGTTATTAACCAGCAGCATTCCACCACTTAGCAGTAACTCAGTCACTGGACGTACGAACCCATGTAACTACATGCACTTGTATGCTTGACTGTTGAAGCAAACATGGGATAAATCCCAAGTTCTGGTTTAGGTCAAGACCATATCAGGCAGAAAGAATCATCATTTATGACTTAATGTGACACCCATTTATATAAATTGATTTATTTTATTTTTTTTGGGGGCATCATTAAAGGTGCTGTAATCTTTATATTGAATATGATGCATTTGGCATTATTGGTTATTTTTTTCCCTACTGGTTGAGTGAACTGAAAGTTAGCTCAGACTTGATTAGATGATGAGGTGTTTCAGTTGCTTTAGTTTCTGTTGTCTCTTTTTTTAGTGGAATGCTTCCTGAGGCCGTTCTTCCACCATCCCTGGAGCACAGCTATGCACAGTGGTTGGAACGCACATACCATCTGAAAGAGTCCAGAGCTGACCAGACAGAGAAAACAAACTCTGTGCTCTTTTCTGTCAAGGCACCACAACCCGGCCTTCCTCAATTTCCACAAGGTATGCACACTTTGATCGCCTGGTCATCATGAGCCCTTTTAAACATGAAAGTAGATCTTATGTATGCAAAGTTTCTTGTTGAACTGCATAACCTTGTGCATTGTTTTTTAGAGTCTCTGAGTGGGGAAGACATGAGGCAGTGTGCCTTGTGCCAAGAGTATGGAGACTCTTCACCTAGTGTGAGTTCAGCTCTGTATTCATTTAATTTTCAAATTCATATTTCAGAGGACTTGTAGAATATCGCCTGGTCAAATGCAGGTTTGTTTTTTTTTCACTAAATTTAAAGGGCATAAATCACCCATTTTATTTTTCTGTAATTTTATGAGTTTTAATAAAATAAGTAAAATAAGAACTACATTTCCATCAGATTTCAGCAAACTGAAATTATATGCATGCTGATTAAACCAACATGACAACCAGCCTGATATTTGATGAAACTGTCAGTTGTAATCCTTAAATGATTGTTTTAAAAGAAAATATTATTAATCCTGTTTTTAATTGTTACAACTGGATTCTTGTTCTGACAGGAAGCAGGCCGGCTCCTATATTTGGGTCAAAACGAGTGGGCTCATGTGAACTGCTGTATCTGGTCTGCAGAGGTGTACGAAGACAAATGCGCTCTTCTACAAGTGCACAGTGCTGTCTCCAGGGGGCGCAACCTTGTAAGACATCATGGCAGGCTTTGAATCCTTCTAAAGCTAACAACTTTAACAACTCACTTTCTTCTGTCGAGCAGCGCTGTGATCATTGTTGGCAGTCGGGGGCCACCGTGGGCTGCTGTCTCTCCACCTGCCAGAGCAATTTTCACTTCATGTGTGCTCGTGTGCAGAAATGTGCATTTCAGCAAGACAGGAAGGTTTACTGTTACCGACACAGGGATCTCATCAGTGCAAAGGTGTGATGAAATGTATATTTACATTAGACTGCAGTTTACACCTGCTTGCCACACATCAGCTGCGTTTTTTCCTTGAGTATTGATCATCTGTAATGCCTTCCAGATGGTTTCTGGAAAAGGGTTTGAAGTCCCGCGGCGGGTGTATGTGGACTTTGAGGGGATCAATCTCAAGCGAAAGTTCCTCACGGGCGTGGAGCCAGAATCCATAAACATGACCATCGGTGAGCATATTTGAAAAGTCTGTGATTCCCCTGGTGGATGAAACAATATTCCTTGGTATGCTCAGCATGTGTTTTTCTTTGCAGGCTCTCTGCAGATTCAAAAGCTGGGTGTACTGTCAGAGTTATCTTCAAACGGGAGGATGCTCTATCCTGTGGGATATCAGTAAGTGCTCTCTGTCTTTTTCCATGTAAGGCCTTCTACTTTGTCTTTTTTGACTTTATATTAATGATATAAGCATGTACTTTTGTTGTCTAGATGTTCTCGGTTGTACTGGAGCACAGTGGATCCCCGTAGACGCTGCAAATACACCTGTAAGGTGACTGAAGTCAGCACGCCGCTCCCAGGCGAGGAGCAAGACCCAAAGTGGGACCAAGGAGAAAACCACACCATTGTGCACAGTCCCAAATGTCAGAGAGGTGATTCACTTTTAATATAACAATACTCTGTTACTCCTCAAAAACATTTTACACAGGATCTTGTTAGAAATAAATATATATTAATCCACCAATCTTCATGCTTTATCCCCATTGTGCCCTGTGCTTCTATCAAGAGCCAATTTTGCCCTCCTTACTGATCATCTGCATCAAAAAACAACAGATTTCTGCCTTTAGTCAGCTTTCTTTTCAAAAATACAGTTACTGTGCCCACATTACTTCAGGTGCTTGTCGTAGTCTGCAACCCGTAAGACCATGGAGGTAAAAGCATAATTGGCATTTAACGTGAGTTAAAAATAAAATCGTAAAGGTTCTCAAGGTTTCAGGGTTGCGTAAACTGCTCCAGACCCAAAACTCCAGCACTATGAGCGAGAAGCTCAAAGCAAATAAGGAAAGAATAGCAGTGAAATAACTTTGAATAGTCATCTCCTTTTTCTCTGCTTTGCCAGATCTGGAGTCTCCAGAATGTTTTAGCTCATCATCCAGTCCATTAAAGTCCACTACTCCCTCCCCCACCTCCAAGCTGCATGGCACAACTGGTCCTAAAAGTCCAGGTTACAACCAGACTAGGAGACCGGCTGGAGGATCTTCTCGTCCTCTTCCTTCTCCAGGTGATGACTATATTTTTATTATTACAGCGTTGTCTGTTTTTGTATTTTGGTGTAATAAATACTTACATCTGACTTCACTCTGCGGTGCCTTCAGGATCTGCGCCTCCCAAATCACATCACATCCTGACTCTGAGGGACCTCGAGGACACTCGACGCCCTAGAAGGCTTTCATCAAGAAGCCGCCGTAGTTCTTTATCAGAGAACGACCCTTCACTTCTGATAACCCATCGATCTGGATCCTCCATCCTCTCCAAATGTAGCTTGTTTGGCTCCCCCCCTAGATCTTCGATTTTAGGTTCTACCTCACCTCCGGCCTCCCATCAAAACTTATCTACATCCTGGAATTCTCCTCCAAGATCCAATTCCAGACTCTTTGCTGCAACGTCGTCACAGCAATGCACCACCACCCATTCCCCCAGAGGGCGACAGAACTTTAAAATCACCACCCCAGTCTCTACTGAAGTTCCTCAAGACTTTTTGGCCTCATCTGAAGCAGAAGATGCGGCCATAGCCACAACAAATGGGATCTCCCTCGCACCTGATCATTTAGAGGAGGAGGTCGCTCACCTGATGGCTCAGGAGCTTCCATACACTGTGTTTGACACTGACCCAGATGTAACATCTATGTTGAATGCTAAACTGGAGTTTGATGAGAACATGCTCACTGAAAATATGTCACTTCACTGCAGTGCTCAGGGTAGTAGAGGAGAGGAGGGAAGTTCAGTGCAAGACGTGGAAATGCATGGAGATAATCCAATAAATGATGCTGAAGACTCGAGTTGTTACATAAAGTTTTCCCGCACTGTGATTTGTGACACCACAAATGAATCAACAGGTCAGGCATCATCAGAGCCCTCAATCTCACAGCTGGATGGGGCTGATGGAGACTCGGAGAGCGACGAGGGTGAGGGTGTCGAAAATAACACCCAGGAAGCGGACGACAGTGCAGCTCTCACAAATACACCAACAAAACAACTGTCTGTGGCTCTTAAGAGGCTGGAGTCAGTCTACTTGGAGTCAAAATCAGAAGATGAGCTGAAATCCGAAGAGCAGGAATGTTTTACATCATCTGTGGTTATGGAATCAAGCAGCAACCTCCCAGTCCATGAGGAGGAGGTTGTGATTACCTCGGAAACAGCTTTTAAGAATAAAACGTATTTGGACTCTGCGACAAAGAACGTTGTCCCTGTCAAAAACACCTCAGCCGACCACCCAAATAAATGCACAGATAATGACAGTGACGAAAGCAACTCAACAACTGACTCGGTTGAAGGTTTCAAAGATGATCTAACTGATCCTGATTACACACCAGAGGCTGAAACCAAGAAATTAACTTTTTCATCGATGAAAAACATCTTAGTGGCAAAACCCAGCCCATCAAACGATAGTCGCTCTTTGCCCAAGCCAAGCTTCTCACTGCAACCAAATCTCAAACTGCCTCCAGCTCCTCGTCAGTCACTGAATAATGTATCTGTTCCCAGGGCTAATCTCTGTGTGGTTCCTTGTCCGGTCACATCCCCCATTGTTCTCAACAATTTTAATGTCCTGCCCATTCAGCCGGGCACCACAAGGGCAAGACCCTTTGCCATCCGGTTGAATACCAACACCGCAAAGCCTCAGCAGCAGCAGCAGCAGCAGCAGGTGGTGACTCAGGCAGAGGCCAGTAACTCGTCACTTCCTATCACTCCTGCCCCTCAAGTCCTGCTGGTGAATCGCCAAGGGCAGATTCTGATCAAAGACCCAAGGTCCAACACCTATCAGGCCCTGCATATGAATTCTCCATCGTACAACAAAATAAGTCAAATCGCCAAAATGCTTCACAGTGCTAACAGTGCACGCCAAACGGGTTCTCGAGTCATCCCGACACCCACAAATCATAAGATGCCAGACAAAAAAATAGTCTTCAAAATAATTAGAAAAACCGAAGCTCCTGCACCCTCAGCTGGTGTGAACGTGACACAAGCTCATAAATCCACTTGTCCTGACGTTGTGAAAAGCACAATTCATCATGACATCAAACAGGTGAAGGGGCCTCAAGGCGAGGAGCCAAGGACGAAACCCATCATCCTCAGCAATGCTCGACAGCCAGTGGCCAGAATCCCACGGCCATCCATATTAAAGGTCAGAGAGGACTCCGATCACACCACTGCTGCACGTTCAGTGTCTCCCAGTGAACCTCTGAAAGAAACTGCTGCACCACAGCGGAGAGTCAAGCGAGTCTTGTCACTGCCTGAACGAACAACCAGGAAGAAATCCAAGATAGACTTTCTGAAGGATCCATCAAGTGAAGTGAAAGAAGTTGCCACCGCTAGGTAAGAACAAAATATTTACATCAAAAATAGGCCTGGATGATTTGAGAAGGGTAAAGGATGTTTTGACAGCAATAGTCACTTTTGTACGATGCAGGCTTTGAGTATCTGAGATGAATGAAACTGTCACAATGGAACATTTTATCTGTTTTTGTCAGCAGCGTGAGTGAGGGGAAAATGAAAGACTCGCTGGACCAAAAGGGTTTGACTGAACCACTCAGAATCATTGCTCCACCAGCTCCATCATCCAGCAGGTCAGTGGTGACGTTGTTGTAATGCTTTGATGAAGATTAGCCTTTCTCACTAAAGATATGGAAAGTGGATTGAACATGAAATTTCTGTCTTCTTGAAACTTATGGCTCTAATTGATGAAATTGACGCTCTTTCCCTTTGTTTCCCAGGGTTGGGAGATTTCTGCCATCCGCACAAGCTAGCAGTCACCCTCAGGGTAAAGTGCACATGTGGGTCAGCGCTCGGCACGGAGACCTCACTGAGTGGGGCCCCTATTCAGGT
Source organism: Gouania willdenowi (assembly GCF_900634775.1). Classification (NCBI taxonomy): domain Eukaryota; kingdom Metazoa; phylum Chordata; class Actinopteri; order Blenniiformes; family Gobiesocidae; genus Gouania; species Gouania willdenowi. Next base: position 11,785,637 of record NC_041054.1, on the reverse strand, counting down.
TTGTGTCCAAGCCTTCAAAAATAGAAAATTGTGTGTGTGTGTGTGTATGCGTGTGTGTGGAATATAGACTTTGAGCTAAAAGACCATCTACATCAGTGCTCTTTGTAATGATGTGCTGTCTACATATGAGCAGCTGTAAGAACAATCCTGTATCTTTTCTGGTGTAATTAAACCAAACATGTAATTTCCACTCTCATCCTCCCCCAGGCTGAAGTGTGGCCACCGCTGGTCTACATTGAATCTTTACTCTTTACTGGCTTTTATTTTAAAATCAATCTCTTACAAACAAATATCCACAGAAAAAAGCAGAATGTGTTGAAATTAAAACAGCAGACACCATTTGTTTTATTATGTTATTCCATTAATTGCCATGTACTTATTGAATAGGTGGATCATAGTGGTCAGCTGGCCTGTTAGTGTTAAAGACTGAACATCAGAGCACAGCAGTTATCAACAATTTCATTATGATGCCTTGTTTGGTTCCATGATTTGGTGGTACTTAAAGTTTGTGTGTTTGTTCAGGCTTTAGCTCTGAAGAAGAAGTGCCTGCTCCAAAACACAAGAGAACATATATGAACCAGCCTCATCTGCGTTTTGAGATCACCAGCGATGACGGCTTCAGTGTAAAGGCCAACAGCATAGAGGGTGAGTGCTTCTTTTTTGTTTTTATCAGTGAACAAATTACTTATTTTATGTGTGTGACCCTCCTCTTTCCTCTCTCCTCCCTCAGTTGCCTGGCGTGCTGTCATCGACGGCGTCCTTGAAGCGCGTGCAGGTTTCCACTTGAAGCAGCTTCCTCTGGGTGGTATGAGCGGGCCGCGTGTGCTCGGAGTCATCCATGATGCCGTCATCTTCCTGCTGGAACAGTTAGAGGGCGCCGCCAACTGCAAGCGGCATCGCTTCCGATTCCACCGGTGTGACAACATCGAGGAGGAGCTTCCTCTCAACCCTAGTGGCTGTGTGCGAGCTGAAGTTTATACACGGTACAGACGTGCTGCTTTATGTCCTAACGTATAAATAAAGGTGTATTCTGGATTTTTTAAAATTAATAAGCTTCTTCTGTTCCTGTTTCCCAAATTAGGAAAGCCACTTTTGACATGTTTAACTTCCTGGCATCACAGCACAGAGCACTCCCTGACATCATCGGCCCCTTTGATGAGGAGGAGGATGAATTTCCTCTAAAATCATCCAGGTTAGTGCATTTAATTTGACCCTTGTTGTTTTATCAAAGCATATTTTATAAAACAGCTTCTCAAGTCTTCCCCAGATGGAGCTACTTTAACAATAATGTGTTTTTTTTAATCCAGGCGAGCCACCAGCAGTGAACTTCCAATGGCAATGAGGTTCAGGCACCTGGAGAAGATTTCCAAAGAGGCAGTCGGAGTTTACAGGTAAAAACTCAACTTATTTCAGTAGTTTTTCTAACATCACAAAAAAGTGGGGCTTTACATTGGTTTTACTTTATCTGCTGTAGTTTAAAAGACAAAACAAAAGTAAATAATCAGATCAAATGAAAAATAATTTAATTGGTGACTCCACTGCACTCTACTTTTGGATATAAATCATTGCTTAGGTAAACCATGCGGCAGTATTTCCTTTAGAAAACCCAGACTTTGTTTCCTCTGCAGATCCTGATTAACTTGATGTATTTTACTAAATTATCTGCACTCATTCCAGGTCTGAGATCCATGGTCGTGGACTTTTCTGTAAGAGGAACATCGAAGCCGGGGAGATGGTGATCGAGTACGCAGGCACAGTCATTCGTGCCGTCCTCACCGATAAGCGTGAGAAGTATTACGATGGCAAGGTTCGTAAATGTCATTCACAAAGAAGCATTTTTTTTTTTTTTGTCATTTTTATTTTCAATAGCAACTGTTTTCTCTCAACCTTTAACTTCCTGTACCTAAACTACGCTGTCAATGACTCGTGTCTGATGGCATAACAGACAGCTTTGGTTGACAGATGCCTCGACTAATAAACAACCTGCTCTGTCAACATGAGATATTGCAGTGTTGAAGGCAGTACAATCATTTTCCACAGTCGTGATGCATCGTAGATGGTTCAGTCTGGCTCTTCTGTATAATGAATCTTTTATTTATAATTTAGTTTTAGATTTCATAAAAAGCAAGACAACATTACAAATTACAAATGCTTTGTTTGCTGGTAATAAAGTGAATCTTCTGACACTTAATAACAGTAAGAGAGTGAAGAAGTTAATGTTCAATGTTCTGTAATGTTATACATGCACTCACTTCAATCAGTTTTTCTCAAATGGGGGTATGCAATGGCTTGAGAGAGAGGAAAATTAACAAATGCAAGCATTAAAAATATGGGGTTTTATGTTTATATTTAGTTAAAAATTTTAATCATACTGACTATTACCAGCAATTCACAAAATGGCAATAAATACAGAAAATAAGAGAAAAATATATATGAACAGACAAACAACAACAACATACATTAAATGACACAAAAAACACACAAAATTATGTTAGAAATGATCTTGATTAGAAGAAGAATTGAAAATACACATATATATAAACTTTAAAAATAATCTGTTTAGGAGGCACTAAATACTGTTTCATTCCACTTATTTACAAAATGAGATTCTTTAAAATGTTTTATTACTCATTCATTCCATCATTATGTTCTATTAGGGATGTAACGATTAATCGTAAGGCAGTTAAAAATCGATTCATAGGTATCACGGTTGATACCGATTTTCTGAAAATTGAATCGCTGTACTTTTTTTATCCACAAGTGTAGGCGGTGGGCGGAATCTGCTAATACTTTCTTTCTGGCTGTCTTCTACTCTTAAATATGTGAATAAATGATTCATTGCCCCTTTAGCACTGAAAGAATATCTGTAATATTACTTGAATATCTGTAAAAGTCATGTTTTTCTATTAGCTCTGTCTGCTAGCATAGCTTCTCTTCTTCACTGCAAGATATCTGCATGCCAACCGACCACTGAGTTAACAGCGCCCTCTGCTGGTCCAAACAAATATGACGTAAATTAGTGCAATCACGGTTTTTTTTTTTTTTTTAAAGTCCAATTGTTTAGGCACAAAATACATTTTCATTTGCAATTTTAAAAGAAAAAGAACTATTATGCAGTTTTGCATTGTTTATTTTAGAACCAGAATTTAAATTAATAGGCTTCATTTTCATTTGTGTTATTCCTTTATTTATTTCATTCAAGATTTATTTTTAGTTAAATTGCATTGTTTTGAATAGTTTATCAAGGAATTCTTTTGACAATGAAAAATAAAAGGAAAATAATACAGTATTTTCTAGTTTTTTTCCCAAAAAAAAAATTTGTCTACTGTCCCATTTTGTAAAATAAATCGTGAGAGAATCGTATCGTGAACCCAGTATCGTGAATCGAATCGTATCGGGAGTTGAGTGAATCGTTACATCCCTATGTTCTATAGATATTTTTTTAACATAATTCTGAGGAAAATGTAGTAGTTAGATATAAGGGGGTACTTGCAATCAAAAGTAAGAGAAAGGGGTACTTGAGCCAAAAAGGTTTGAGAACCACTGACTTAAATCAATGCGCATTTGTTTGCGACTACGTGGCAATGCATTGATTCAGATATTCATTTTCAATGCTTTTGTTACTCGAGCCTTTGCTCTAACCATATTTACCTTATTTATTCTCCTCATTGGTTGTAATTATAACATTCCCTGCAAGTGTAACCGTCACAGCTAACTGGGGTTTTCCTTGTTGCTTTGCTTCAGGGCATCGGCTGCTACATGTTCCGCATCGACGACTTCGACGTGGTAGATGCCACCATGCAGGGTAACGCCGCCCGCTTCATCAACCACTCCTGTGAGCCCAACTGCTACTCGCGTGTTATCAACGTGGACGGCCGCAAGCACATTGTCATCTTTGCCCTGAGGAAGATCTACCGCGGCGAGGAGCTCACCTACGACTACAAGTTCACCATAGAGGACGAGAGCAACAAGCTGCACTGTAACTGTGGCACCAGGCGCTGCCGCCGCTTCCTCAACTAACCACAAGCCTTCACGTGATGCACTCATAAAAGTCAGAAGGTTGTTCATGTCAACACTTCTGTCTCTTAGCTTTCCTGCTTTAATTTATTGACCAGTGGATGGTGGTGTGTGGTCATCCATGTGCAGCCCCACAAACCAGTGAAGAGCCATATTTCAAAGTAAATGAAGTCTGCTGTTGTTTTTTTTTTTTTTTTGTTTTCTACTTCTGTTAATTACTCTATGCTCTGTTGTTCAGTTTCCCCTGTGTTCTCTGCACTCTGCTGGTAACTGCTAAAGGATTAGACTTCCAACAGTGCCCCCTGCTGGTCACATGTGACTCAAACCAAAGGGTTTACCTGCTTATTTAACAACCCATGACACTGATATTTTAGGTGCTAGTGAAAGAAATTTCCTTGTTAAATTTTTCACCATCTGTCACACAATGTACTTTTTTTATCTGTGTAAGTTGGGTTTTTTCCTCCCCACTGGTTTTCTGTGTTTTAAACTTTCTATGAGAGATTTCTAGCTGGAAGGCTCAGACTAAACTCAGCAATCTCAGCATTGTGAAGTTTTTTAATGTGTGTGGGTTTGGAGATATTTGATCAATAAATATGAAATGAAAGACTTCTGTTAAGCTTTTAACTCCCACTTTGTAAGTATAGGCCAAACAGCAGAAATGTAACTTTTGTCCAGCATGTTCTTTGTAAGTTAATTTTCAAGTGTTTGTTTTCTGCACTCACTTCACCCTGTATTCTCTTGCTACCTCTAATTTAATCAACAATCTTCCCCCTCATTTCTAAACATTACTTTAAAAGATTAACACGACACATTACTATTAGGTTGTAAATTTTTCTATTGCCATTTTGCAACGGCAGCAGTTCCAGCATACATGCAATTTGAAATCTGTGGATTTTTTGTAGCATTCAACGCTAAATTTGATGTTAAAATCTGTTACGTCATGAGCTCTTCATGGTTCTTTACCTGTACATAGCTGTAAAAAGTATTTTTTTACCTACAGTTTTTGAGATTAATGTTCAATAAAATTGTAAATGTTTGGCTTTCCCTCCAATTTTGCTTCTGAGTGTATTAAAATAATTTAAAAAGCATTTGTGCAGCCGTGTGTTAATGAGGAGTCCTGCTGTGAATGTAAAGCTTCACTTAGTTAATGAACAGCCTTCTTTGCACTGTAGTCAGTTGGGGAAAAATGTGCACCAACGGCTCAAACCCCATTAACCTTCTGAAGAACTGCTGTAGCACCATGACTGTAGATCCTCCAGTCCTGAGGCCTTGTTTGTGCAAAGTTAAGTCAAATCTTTAAAACTTGAATGTTTTCTGTCACATAAACATCCTTTAAAATATTTCTGAGGAGTGTATGAATTAGCATTTAGGACTGATGTTGCCAAACCTGCTTTGCTCAGTCCATTAATAATGCACTCGACTCAATATAAAGCAAGTGACAACAGTCATCTCAGAACGCTTAACAAAATATAAAGTCCATAGTAAGAAAGAACCCAACAAGATCCACATGGACAAGCATTTAGCAACAGTTTGAAGAAAAAAACTAGTTAGTATTCTGGCTGCAGCATTCTGAATTAACTGCAGACTTTTTAAGGAGTTACTAAGACATACAGACAGTAGGGAGTTACAATAATCCAATCTTGATGTAACAAATTCATGAATAAGTTTTTTCGGCATCACTCTGGGCCAAGATACTCCTGATTTTAGAGATATAATGGAGGTGAAAGAAAGTTGTCCTTGTGATTTGTTAAATATGAAAGTTAATAGTTAAATCAGTATCAAAGATTATGCTTAAGTTTTTTTTACCGTAGTACTGGGTGACAAACAGTGCCATCCAGAGGCACTGTTTGCTTTCATAGTTTATCTCTGAGGTGTTTTGGACCAAAAAAATGACTTCGATTTTATCCTGGTTTAGAAGGAGAAAGTTACAGCTCATCCAGAATGTGATGTCTTTAAGACAGGCCTGGAGTTTTCATAACTGATAAGTTTTGTCTGATTTCATAGACAGATAAAGCTGTGTATCATCTGCATAGCAATGGACATTTTTATTATGTTCTCTGATAATATTACCTTGTGGAACAGTATATAATGTAAAGATTATTGGTCCCAAAACTGAACCTTGTGGAACTCCATGATTAACTCTGGCGTGCGTTGAGAAGGGATTATTAACAGGAACAAAATGGGTTCTGTCTGATAGGTAGGATTTAAACCAACCCAGCGCTGTTTCTTTCATACCAAAAAACGCTTTCAAGTCTCTGCAGCAGTAGATGATGATCCACTGTATCGAAGGCTGCACACACAAATTACACTTTATAATGGTCCACAAGTTATTGTTAGACAAATACATTTTTTCATGGTTTTCCACCTAACAGAGACTAGAATAAGACTACATGGAGAGGACAGAACTAACCAAAAAGAAAAAGTACAAGACCAAATAATTTAACTTCCACATTCCAGATTGTAATGAAAATTATTCACACGTAGAAGCAGAACTGGCAAGTTTTCATCATAAAATACCTGGAACACACATGAAAACAGAATGCATCTGCTTTGGTTTTACTTCTGTGAAGCTCAGTATTTGGTACCACTGAGTCTGTTATCAACTAGTTAACATTGATAACATTGACTATGTGGCATACTAAATTTAGTATGACCCAAATCCTCCAATAAAGGAAACTATGAAAGTGTTGCCAACACACATGCACTAATGTTATGCATTATTTAATTGATATTATTGAAATTCTAAGAAATTATTTAAATTATAAACAATAATTGTAAGTAATATAAATTTGTGATGAATGTGACAGGACATAAAACGTTGTCATTAATCAAAATGAGCTCATATACGTAAATCAAATAAATAACAAAACAGTAAAGAAATCCTTTCTTACACAAATTTATTCTTGGCCTTCTATGATTATCATTCTAGGATTGTTGTAAGATCACATCTTTCCTATGCTTCCTGAGAACTTAAAAAGCTGCTTACTTACTATTCTTGTTTGGCTTTTCAAAATAAAATGCACACCAATACTTTTCCACTCTTTCTGAATGTCTTAATTCAATAATAGTTTAGTATTTTCTTTAGTGAGACTTTAGAGGAGATTAATTATGTAAGTGTGAATTATGTAACTCTGTGGGACATAAACAGTGCTGAGTTTCAACTCTGGTCAAGGTCTCTGATACCTTCATCCATATGGCTCTTTCCCATCACTGATAACAAGGTGGAGATGCAGAGAACGTCAGCGATATAAAAGTAGTCCGAGTGTTTTCCACCCAGTCAAACCAAACTCACCATGAAGGCCCTGGTACTCCTGGCACTGTTCGGAGCAGCACGTAAGACTGAGCTCTTTTATGGTTCAATATTTCACTTGAAAACTTAATATTTAGCATTCACTTCATAAGCTTTGCTCCTCCAGTTGTTGCAGCTGAAGAAGAAAGGGTAGTGGGAGGGTATGAGTGCACCAAGAACTCTGTCCCCTACCAGGTGTCCCTGAACTCTGGGTACCACTTCTGTGGGGGATCTCTCATCTCCAGCCAATGGGTGGTGTCTGCTGCTCACTGCTACAAGTCGTAAGTATGAAGTCATCAGACTAGGGCTGGGCGATATGGACCAAAATTCATATCTCCATATTTTTTTTTTCTCAAAATGGCAATCTACAATATAAATCTCAATATTTTTAACTCAATAAAGTCTTACCAGAAAGACAATCAGGGTTATGTTTGCAGATGCAAAATGTTACAATGCCTCTTGGCTTTTTCTTCTATAAGGGACAGCATGTGTGAGTGAGTGAAGAACAGAACATTGTGTTGATCCATTTAACTGTTGTATGGCTGACTATCTAATTGATATGTAAAAAGTTCTCCTGCAGTCGTATTCAGGTTCGTCTGGGCGAGCACAACATCGCTGTGAACGAAGGCACAGAGCAGTGGATCGATGGGGTCAAGATGATCAAACACCCTCAGTACAACAGCCAAAACCTGGACAATGACATCATGCTGATTAAGCTGAGCCGCCCGGCCACCCTCAACAGCTATGTGCAGACCGTGTCCCTGCCCTCCCGATGCCCCGTGGCCGACGAGAACTGCATGGTGTCCGGATGGGGCAACATGTCTGCCAATGGCAGTAAGTGGAGTCCAAATATTATCCAGCATTAATCAATCACTTACGGTATTTGTCACGTAGAGCAATGGCTCTCAATCTGTGGGTCACAGACTTATTTTCTGTGTGATATTGTACATTTATTGTAAAGGAGACTTGCTTTTTTAACAGTCCTATTACACTTCTAACACAAGATGGCAGTAATTGGATATATTTTTTCTATAATTTTCTATTGATATAAGAAGAGAAGCACATTTTGTAAGATTTTCTCTTTTAAAATGCATTCAAGGTTGAATGCATTTTTTGTATGTGTGGATATAATATTAAATTATTCAAATATTTTGGTCAATACACCACAGTTTAGTGTTAGTTGTCAAACAAGTGTTTGAACAAACAAAAACTAATTAATTTGTGTGTTTGACATTACTACTCAGAAACTGCACTCTTATACTTTATATGAGTGCATTAAGGCCCTTTTAAGGCTTAATGTACAGGAAAAGTAAAGATTACTGAAAAGCTTTATGTAAATTCTGTCTAGTATTATCCGCCAACCTCATGCTCTGAAATGATTTGTGTTTTGAATGATACATTTAGTTTAGTGAAAGATAACTGAGTGTAAAAGGGAACATTCATCACAGGAGAGTTACCTTTGTTTGTGTGAACTTCACCGATCCTACAGTGAGAAATACGATCTTCTGTTTCCTTAGACAACTTCCCTGACAGGCTTCAGTGTCTGAGGCAGCCAATCATCGATGACAGGATCTGCCGGAACGCCTACCCTCACCTATTCACTCAGAACATGCTCTGCTCCGGTTTCATGAACGGAGGAGCCAGCAGCTGCCAGGTGAGCACAGTCAACTCATTTACCTGTGGGAGCTCCACTTTTCCCTGCTACACTTGGGTGTCTGCTGAAATGTTTGAGCATCTAGAACAGAAAGAACATGTTTAGTACATTTGAGAAGAAGATCATCACACTTATCACATCATCGTCATCTTCCTTTGTCTCTGTCTGCAGGGAGACTCTGGTGGTCCTCTGGTATGTAGCGGCCAGCTGCAGGGAGTGGTTTCCTGGGGCTACGACTGTGCCATGAAGGGACACCCCAGCGTCTACGCCCGTGTGTGCCGCTACAACAGCTGGATCAGCAGCGTCATGCGCAGCAACTAAACTTCAATAGACATCTCTCAGTTATTCATCCACAGCCTAAACTCAACATCCTCAATAATAAACAAAACAGCACACAATATTCACTTGGGTTCGTTTTATTTCCCCACTTTTCTTTCATTCCCTCTGCAGTCAGAAGACCCACCAATGTGTTTAATTAATATCACAGCAGCATAAAGTCCAACATAACATTTTAGTTTGTTCATACCTCCCTGTAGACACATGCACCTCCACAAATAGATCTTTTGCTCTCAGCGCGAGCAGGCTCCAGATTGATATGGGAGTGAACGTGGGTAAACAAGCATCGAGGCGTAGCTGTGGATTCTCTGCATGCTTTCCTAAGACCGTGCTTTGGAAACTTCACTGTTTCTTGTTTGCCGAGGCGACCTGCACACACACACACACGCACGCGCACACACACACACACACACACACACACAGAGAGGAGACAGTGATGCTGTCACAACCCAGAAACATCTACAGCCACTGCTCAGTATATCAAAGAGCATTAATGTGGAGAAGCAATGGTGGAGAAGAGTGCACGAGCTTTTCCTCTCAGTGAAGAGCTGAGCAGAGTTAATCTCAGCTGTATTTGTTTGACTCATCAATATTGATATCTTATATCATTGGTTCCCAACCCTTTATGGGCCGTGACCCCATTTTGATATCACACATTTCTGGTGACCCAAGAGACTTAAAAAAAAAAAAAAAAAAAAAAAAATTACTTTTTGATAATGTTTGTGATATAGTGTTACAAATAACACTATAGTGATGAGATGCACCGGCTCAGATATTTTTATACTGTATTTTTAATTTTTTTAACTAAATTTATATTCGAGAAAGTGAAAGTATAGAATAGAATACAGTTGTTTGAGATTGTGTGATGGTATTTTTAATTTGAAAATTAATAATAATAATAATAAAAAATTACAAAAATATAACTTTTATTTTTTATTATAATTTAACTATCTTTTTTTCATACCGTATTGTGTCCTTAACTAGATTTATATTTGCAGAAGTGAAAGTATAGAATACCGTTGTTTTAGATTGTGTGATGGTGTTTTGAAAGATTTTGTAAGAATTTCAGTTTAACATTAAAAATGACTGCAATCACGGGGTTTAAGCACAGGGAAAACTGTGAGCCCCTGCAAATATTGTTGAGTTTCATTTACACAATGATTCATGTTTTCTCTGTCATGTTTACTTGATCCAAATTGGATGCTGCAAATGGCAGGATTTGGCCCCCGAACCATGAATTTGATACGTGTGCTATACTGTAGTAGTATTCATTCACATTGATAAAACACAGACATGTAAATATGCACGATTCAACATTTCACCTGCCCAGCAATCCTATCCAGGTCTCTTTGGCCCTGAGGAGTCAGTCTCCGCCCACTGTAGGAACACAAACATCAATTACATCCATGGAAACCGCCCCCTGAGCATCACACAGGCATCTACAGCCCTCTTTACCCATTAGGGTCCTTCTCCACCATCTTCAGGGCCTCCAAAGCTTGGAGCACCTTCCTTGCCACATTCCTGGAGCCAATGCTGAAGTGAGCGGGACACACACCGTTCCTTTGGCGCCCACCATAGATCTTGATCATGGCGCCCACACCCACTCCCCCTCGTAGGTACAGGTGACGAGCTGTGGACGCTGCACAGACGTTCATACAGTTTGCTCCATGTTGCAATGTGTGAACTGTTTTATCTTTAACCCCAAAGACATGAAATCAAACATTCCAACTCATTGAAGGTGTGACTTTTTTTAAACAGCGAGGCCACAGTCAGGTTAACATGCTTCAAAAGATAGGGTTCACGTTGGCCTGCAGACGGGGAGTGTTTGCTTTTAAGATACACATAGATTGTGTATGGGGGTAAAGTATAGTGACAAATCTGACGCAGTTGTCAGGTAAACTTAGTAAAAGCAGCAGCAGTTGTTTGATTCTTTTTTGTCTTTCTTTCAAGAGCTTCAAAGGTTCTTTATCTGGAAGTTTCAGTGAAAACTAAGTAAATTATTTTAATTTCTTTAAATCCTGATGACGGAGAAAGCTTCACTGTTTTTGCTCTGCGCCAGGTTAAGTTGTTAAATCAATCACAATCTGCACTTTGAGCAGGTCTTCATATGGAGAATGATTATTAGAGGCGATGGAGCCCTAAAACATAGAATAATGACCCCAAACTCCTGCAATTAACAAGTATGACAGCTTGCTAGCTGTTCCTGTAAGCTGTGGAATTACATATTTATATCTAAAAGCAAGGAGGGAAAATACAGCCAGTTAGTAGTTGTGTGTTGATCGTGAGTAGCAGTGACTGAGTGCGGCTGAGCGTTTAGATTAACCTGGATTTTCCGGTAAGATTCCTTTTGTTTTCTTTTTGAACAATATGTTAAAGTTTAATTCATTCAGACAACTGTTTCTCAGGATATCCACTTTGATATCCTGACATGTTTCGACGAACAACTGCCAGTCTTTGTCAGAGGCGTCTGTTGATCGCTTTGATATTTCCTTTGAAGTTTCCTTGACTTCTGCGTTAGAATTCTAGCAAGATTATTAGCGGTTTTCCTGAGGAGCAGTTGTCTGAATGAATTAAACCTTAACATATATGAATTTAAACTGGCATTTGTGTTTTCATGTGGGGGGGGGGACACTGGAGACACTAGCTGAGTGTCCAACTCAAGCTAACAAAACCCTCTCTGAACATCCATGTAGTGCCATCCATCATGTCACTCACCAGCTCTGGTGTAGAACCAGTTATCGAAACAGGGAGCCAGCTCTTTGTGCCTGGCCAGCTTCACAGTGTCCACCCACTCAGGCACTTTCAGTTTGCCTGACCTGAAAATCAAACATTCACTGATAATGGGAGTATTTGCTCAAACACCACATTCAGGGCCACATTTATAGAAAAAGTGGTATGTTCAACATATTCACACTTTTCAAGTGTTCAATTTAACACCCTCAAACAATACCAGCTGTTTTGCTGTGTAGAAATTAAAATGTAGTTCAATCAAAAAATGCTCATTTTTGTAGTATTATTGCTGGTTAGTAGAGGCGGGATGATACACTAAGTTCACGATACAATAGATAATACTATAATGACTTGGGATAATGATACAATTAGGGGTGTCCCGATCCAATATCGGTCCAATATTAGCCTGAAAACAGATATCGAATTCAAATTTCTGAATTCTCAAATGTATTTATTTATTTATTATTATTATTATTATTATTATTATTATTTTCCTTCCCCCAATTAATTTTTTATTTATTTTATTCAATTGTAGAATACTGTAGATATTATGTTGAAGGTTAAAATGTATGTAACCAATTGGTTAATAACAAATGGGTCAGTTTTTCTCATACCTACTGTTGCTGACTATTGTTCTCTGTTTGAGTGACATCACTTGATCAAGCATTTTCTAACATTCCACACTACAAAATAAGTAATTATTATTTTTATTTAAAAAAAAAAAAAAAAAGTATGTATGATTCATGCTAATATCGGATCAAGCTGATGCGTAAGGCTGCAATGACGTTATCATATCGGAAATGAAAAAGTTGAATCGGGACATCCCTAGATACAATATCATATAGTAATATCATATAATTTAAGATACAACTATGACGTTTTAATATGGCTAAATCTTAATTCTCAAATGAAAATATTGTTCCACCTTTACTGGTTAGTGAAGCAATTGCTGATTGGAAGCAAGAAGATTATAGGTTTGAGTAATTTTGGATGGGAGTTTGCATGTTCTCTCAGGTACCCCATTGTTTTTTTTTTTTTCCCAGTGTGTGTTTTTAATGTCATTAATGAAGATGGACAGGCTGATGTCCAGCTGTCAGACCGACTGTTAGAATGAATGGATTTTACTCACTTTTTAAGGAAAGCTGACAACGCCTTGACAAACTCCTGCTGGTTGACATCCTTCACTGTGACCCCAGGCATCTAATGAGACCAATTACACACAAAAACGCAAATATAAACACAATCAAACAGTTTTTAGGGCTTTAAAAAAAATAAATTCTAATTTACATTATCAGGCTTTACCAGCCCTCGCAACAGTAAAGGTAAATAATACTTACACTGCTGCTTTTACCATCCACTGCTATCAAATACTTCACTTATTATTATTATTACTATTATTATATTTCATACAAACCCACAGCCATTCGGTAACGACGCAAGGTGGTTTCCGTGTTGTGAAACTACTCGATGCCTGGCTAAGTAGTGGCTTATTTCCGGGTGTAACGGCAGCGGTTACACGCAAACTTGTGCATATTATAAGGCAAGTACAACGTTCCTCTTCTTGTTATTTGAGTTTTTTTCCCCTGATAATTTAAACATGTTTTAAGTCACTCACAGCATTCATTGATACGTTTTCTTTAAAGTAATTGCGCACGTTCTCACCGGCGGATGGGGGTCACCGATTACACAGGTGACCAACAGGTTTGGTACACGGTCTTAGCTAATGCAGCATGACTGCAGTAGCGGGAGGAGGAGGAGGAGGGGGTGGGTGTTGATGAGAATGGAAGATGATGCTGTATCCTGAGTTAACCTTTACTGCGGCTCTAAATCCCGGCTTCACCCAGAATTTCATCCACACCAACATCTGACTCCGTCCTGTGTGATATAACCTGAAGGTGAGAGCGGTTTGTGTGAGTTTATCCAGATAAATCCCAGCAGAGGGTAACATTCAAACATCTGTGACCTGTTTGTGTTTTATCCGGACATGTTAGCTTGGCTTTTTTTTTTTTTTTTTTTTTTTTTAAACATGTGGTCCAGCCTGCGAATGATAAGCACGAGAGCAGCACGAGGTTAGCAGTAGCACCACGTGTTATAGTTTTCCACCTTAAGAAAATATAGCGTTGATACTTTTTTTTTGGTGAAATATATCACATTTATATCTAAATTAACGTTGTACATTTATTCCATTTAATAATTGCGTCATTAAAACACATTAAAAAAAAATATACATTATATAAAAAACATCTTAAAGACAAAACATTGAAAACAGAACTACATCCTATGGAAATTACAACAAATACTACATACCAAAACACTGAAGATAATCTATTCTTCCCTTATTGGGTCACATTTAAATTATTGCTTATAAACTAAGACATAGTAATGTGTTTATACGAGAAAGGGTTAAATGTAACATTGGAAAACACAGCATTGTCAATAGCTATTAACAGCTAGAATAACCTTGATGCAGAGACAAAACAAGGAACTTCGAAAGACGAAGTTTTCTTTTCAACTGGAGGAACGTAAACAAAGTCGGGGAATGAAATCTGCAGGTAACAAGGACGACACGAACAACGATGGAGAGGAGGAATGAAAAAAGACAACACTGACTACAGATGAGAATAAATCCTACATAAAAAAGGACAAAAAAAATAAATAAAAATGAAATTGTGTACAGACTGTTTGACCAGAGAGACAAGGTTTGATGTAAATTTTCTGTGTACAAAACAGGGGACGGGACTTGGATAAGCAAACTGCTTCTCTCGTCTCCTTTTTCGGCATGTACAAAAAAAAAAAAGGAATTAAAAAACTTCTGTGAATGCAACCATGTCCGAAATGAACTGAATAAAAAAATAAGTAAATAATTAGTGCACAGCTGTTGCCAGGTATATCTGATTATTTCACGTTTACAAAAAAACCCAACACTTTGTGTAATGAAATTTACCTAAATAATACTTTTCAAAAGCATATACATCACAAAGTGCTTGAGTAGTCAATTGATGATAATATAACACTTAATACACACAATTTTACAACTGTAATAATTAGAAATGTACCAGTATTTCAGTGTTAGAACAAAGCACAGTCACCTTTTGTTTTGTCATCTGCTAAAAGCATGCTTTAGAATGTTGTTTGTGCATGTACAGTAGGGGTGTCCCGATCCGATATTGATCTCAGATTTCGGTCAGATATCAGCCAGAAAATGAAGACCGGTGTCAAAGATCAACCGTAGCAGTGGAGGCAGTCAATAAGGAAACCAGGCTCCAGGTTTTGATGCATCAGTTTTATCTGTTTATTTTTTTAGTTTGCACCACAATCACAGTGTACTTCAATCTCCATTCCACTCTCTACTGAACAGAATGAATGTCCTTATATACAGGTGTACCACTAATTAGCCTGTACCAAGCATGGGGTGACATATAACGTGCATATTAAAAGTACGACATAAATATTTACACAAACACTTCCTAACAGACATTATCACAAACACTAACCCTGTATTAATATCATTAATCTTATTTACATCTCCTAAATTATTAAACTACATATTTACATTGAGCTACACACATCCAGCTCCCCTGTTCCTAGTCTCTGCTTGGTCTCTCCCACCTGGAACTATAAAAAGGTGTCCAAAAGCTCTGGGGAATTTTTTTACCCGAACACCTCAGGAAAGAGGAAGAGAGCATGCACAGGTAAGCTTTGTTGAAGATCACATTTCAATCACATGCAAAATACCAGAACATATTTAATTGTCTTATCTTTCATGTCACTAAGTTATTTATCAATTAACTGAAATGTATTTTCTGTGTTTATCACTAGATGAATCCTGTGGCCTGAACCATGTGCTTCACCATTTGACCAATAAATTAATTAAACCAATACAACAAAAATGTGTCTCTTAATTTCATTAAGCACTGCAGTTTGTCACAGTATTACAATTGACTCTTTTTTAAATTACAACAGTTCATAAGTTTAACAGTCCATAAGTAACGTCACCTCTTCGTTACAATCGGATTTTATCGGACTGCATCTAAAATCTCCGACATATGTATTATATTATATTTATTCAATTGTAGAATACTGTAGATATTATGTTGAAGGTTAAAATTAATAAGTGGGTAAATTTTTCTGGTGCCTACTGTTGCTGACTATTCTCTGTTTGAGTAACATCACTTGATCAAACCTTTTCTAACATTCCACACTACAAAATAAGTAATAAAAGTGTGTATGATTTGTGCTGATATCGCATTGGATCGATATTGGTATCGGCAAATACTCGAGGTTGTGATATCGGTATTGTATCAGAAGTGAAAAAAAAAAAAATGTATCGGTACATCCCTAATGTCTTGCAACAAGTGTAATAGCTGTTTACAGACTGTTGTTTACAGACAGCCCAATATGGCAACACTTCACCTGCTTAAAGCCTAGTTTGTCCAGAAAACTAATCAGCCAATCACATGGCAGAAACCTATTGTCACTCAGAGTTTGGGTGTATTCACACCTATGGCTTGTTTGCTTTGTTCAGATTCAGAAAATAAATCAATACAATATTTGCATATTTCATTTGACCACTTGTTTCATACCGCCACAGAGAGCCATTGCTGTGTTCACATATGACCAAATGAATCCATCTTTGGCAAAAAAACGCGTTCTGTGTCAGAACAAACAGGTGCACTACAACTTTTTCACTTCTGATATGATACAGATATTGATCCGATACGATATCACACGGATCCTACACACTTTTATGACTTATTTTGTAGTGTGGAATGTTAGAAAAGGTTTGATCAAGTGATGTTACTCAGAGAACAATAGTCAGCAACAGTAGGGATGAGAAAAACTGAGCCATTTATTATTAACCAATTGGTTACATACATTTTAACCTTGGACATAATATCTGCAGTATTCTGCAATTTAAATAAATAAACATGAAAAATAAATTATAAGACCAGCATAGATATTCGTTTTCTGGCTGATATTGGACTGATATCCGATATCAATATCGGATCGGGACACCTCTACAAACAGGCATGTGTGAATACGCCCTTAGATGATTTAAATGTGGCAGGGTTGTTAGAAAAAGCGCCGGCTGGCCTGAGAGTTTCAGAAACTGTTAATCTCCTGGGATTATTCCTGTAAAATTCTGCTGGACATCATTTCGCTCTCATGTCACATTTCACTCACAATCACACTGTCGTCATTTGGTACATCTCCATCACATGTGGTGTGATGGACAGGAGCCGGTGGTGGACTGAAGGTTTGAGAAAGAGTCAAATCTATTTCAATTGAAGATAATCTCAGATTGTATAACCAATCAATACAAAAAGTATTTCATTCATGTTGGCTTTTATCTAATCAATAAGAGTTTATGATGATTTAATACTGACTGTTTTTAATGTTATATTATTCATAGATTTTATTGATACTATAATTTTATACTAGGGATGCTGGGACATTATTAGCTTTTTGTTGATATCCGATATGCCAATATTGTTTAACACTAAATTTACAATATTAATTAATATTAATTAATACACAGTCCCTCTCCACCTAAATGTAGGTTATTTCAGTAATGCAAAAGTTATAGAAACTTATTGTTTATCTCTGTAAAGCGTCTTTGAGCACTGTGAAAGCGCTATACAAATAAAATGTATTATTATTATTGAAAGTGCCTGAGTTGTGTTTAATGTGTTTTCTCAGACAACATGACATAAGTTGTTCAATATTGATTGGAAAACAATACGAAATATCATCTGATATTAACAGTCGTTGTCTAATTGAATATTGAGCATATTATTTTGATGCTGTCTAAAACAATTATGTTGAAGTGAAACTTCCTGTGTTGGAGACTGAAGGGTTACAATTCATTAGAGACTGCAGTTATTTATTCAATTAGAATTTAGTGATTTGAACTTTTAATTTTTAAAAAGTAAAGAAATGTAAGGTGTTGATTCCAGTTAACAGGTGTATAGCATGTATGCTACGCTCTTATTGTGAAAGTCTAGATGTTGAATTGGATTGTGTGAACAATGAAGAGTGTTTGGAACAAATGTTTAACCCTAAATACATATATTTCCTTATTTATTATTTATCTGTTTATTTAATAAAAGGTAAATTGCACCCATAATCAGGAAGTAGTGACCCCAAGAAAAAAGTAATTAAGAAGAAGATTTAGTCATATTAACAACAAGAAGAAATTTAGGAGGAGAAAGTTAGTATGTAATCCGCATTTAATATTATTTTAGTCATTTTTTGATATCTTTTTTTTTTCTTCGAGTCTAGTTTCACTTGACCAAATTAAAGATTGTCACTGCCGACTAAAACTCGAACAAAAAAAAATTCTTGTAGTTATTAATTTTTCTCAAACAGAAACAACTTGATTATCCTCATTCACACTAATCTATTTTATACTTATCAATGAAAATGTCACACATTGATTTATCCGGCCTGTGTTTAGTCTTAGTTTCTAAATTGCCCATAGGAGTGAATGAGAGAGTGAGTGGTTGTCTGTCTATGTCGCCCTGTCCAGGGTGTACCCCCGCCCAGCACCCAATGAGAGCCGGAAATTGGCACCGGCAGACCCCCGCGACCCTGATAAAACGGGAATAAGCGGGTATGGATGGATGGATGGATGGATGTTTAGTCTTAATCTAGGTTGACAAGATGATGAGTGAAACCCAATCACTTCTTTATTAGATGGTCATATTTTCTCATGGAATCGTGGTCATGGAAATATCGAGATTGTGAAACTATGAAAAGTTTAAGACATTCGAGCACATGCTAAGTATTCTACGTTATTATTAATCCAATTTCATATGCTGTACTTATGCAGTAAGAATGTCTGAAACTTGAGCTTGAACTAAGAACTCATCATAGTGTTAACAGCCTGTTTTGTCATTGTTTTTTAATCTTCGTAGAGATCACTTCATTTATTTCTTCTTCCCAGTTTCACACACCTCCGTCCATCTCCTCCATCTGCTGAAAGGCTTCCATCGTCGTCCTCTATCCTGAACATTCAGGTAAGTGCAGAAGGCCCTGCAGTTCTCTCATCTATGTTCGTATTGACTGTAGCTGGATAAATTAAAAGCAATGTGTCTAAATGTCGACAAATTATAATTGCGCGTTGAACGTGTTTCCATTGAAGGAGCCTTGTAACTCCCGTGAAATCTCATCCCGCGAGACTTCGCTGCAGGAAGACGGACGCTCCAAACCTCCTTTTAAAATTCTGTATTAGTGATAGACCGATGCATCGGCCGGCCCTTATTATCGGCCGATTTTTGCGTTTTTTACGTGTATCGGCATCGGCCGATGTGGGCTGCTGTGTTTGCCGATCCTCATTTTTTACAGAGAGCAGAAATATTTTTTACTTGTTCTTGTTCTACATCACCTGTTTTTAATATTTGTTAAATATTTTTTTACTTGTTATCGTACTACCTCACCTTTGTTCATTTCAATAAATGTTCCTTTCTTAAATTTGAGACTCGTACCATTTGTTATCATCATTGTGTCATTTTTATGATGTAAATTGAGGGAGCAAAAGTTGTATCGCCTCAAGAAAATCGGCAGTTCGTATCGGTCATCAGCTAAGACTGATAGAAAAAAAATCTGTATGGGCATTGGCCCTAAAAAAATTCACATCGGTTGATCCCTACTCTATTTATTTGTTGTTTCACGTGTAATGTGGCAGTAATGATTTTTAAGTCCTGGTCTCCTCTTCTGTTGACACGTACCGCGCCATGTTTTCTCGGAGAGAAGTGGTCATTGTGACCAGGTATCTCACGTCATGTGACCATGTATGTCACAGTCTGTGACGTGTATTTGCAGAAAAGTGTTTCCTTAGCACTTTTGGAACACATTTAAATATCGAAACGTCTGAAACGTTTCTGGAGTGTTTTTCAAAATTCAGGTGTTTCCATCACCAGTTTTTATTACACTATTTTAGATTTTGCGCATTTTCAAGGGTAACGGAAATGCAGCTTGTGTTGTCCTTAATATGGCAAACCCTGCAGTTGGGTTTTCTAGGTCTAGTTGTGATATTTTGTGTTTTTTTAATCCAGCAATGGACTAGCCACTTGTTCAGGGTATTATTTTGCTGAGTAGGAATCTCAGCTTCTGAACAGGATAAGTGTGTAAAGAGGATTTATGCTTAATTGTAAGTTTAGAGGGGATTTTAGACCAGTTTGTCCCTGCCTGAGTTGGTAAATCTGTTTTACCAGGTATTGTGAACTGGAGACATATCCAGGCTGTACCGTGAGTACACAACCGGCACAGGAGTATAGAGAGAGATTGTTGAGTTAGAGATATTAAACATAGATTAGCGCATATGTGACGCTGATCTTATAAATGTGTGAACAGTGCTGCATCCATCCGAAGCAAAGGTAGATGACGGTGCGCCTACGTACAGCCGTGTTCACGCACTCACACCAGCTCTGTGCTCTCTGTGTCAGCCTAAGCCTCTTCCCCTCCCCCCAACATATCTCCCTTTTTGTCCCTCTCGCCCTCTCCTGACTGCTATCACTATTTCAAGCCTCCGCCGAGGAGAGAGGAAGGGCGAGAGAGTGAGAGAGAGAGAGGCAGACACACACAGATGCGCAGAGAGAGAGAGAGAGGCCGAGAGAGGGGAGGGGGGGGTGAAAGCAGACAGGCTTTAGAGTTCATGTGCACGTGCAGACAACAGAGGAAAGTCTGAGTTGAAAGTAAACCAGGAAAAGGAGCTTCAGGTACTGAAGTCAACACACACAGACGCTCTTTCTATTCTTCTTCCACCTCTGTGTTTCCACTTCTTTGAATGAGATGATATTAGCTGCAATGCATGGTGGAGAGGCCAGAAAAATAAAAAACGTTGTAGAAGGAAGAAAAAAAAAAATGTATTCCTACCCCCTCCTCTTTTCATCTCCCCACTGACACACTCCTCCTCTATCCCTCCCTCTCGGATATTTCTCCATTAACCTCCAGTCTCTCTCTTCGCTGGCTCTCATTTTTCTCCCCTCCCACCTCTTCACTCACACATGCACACGCCCCGGACTCCTTCCCACACATTTTCCTCACCTCACGCGTGCTTACAACCACTTTCACTGGAGAACGACCGCACTGAGCTCAGCTTTAGTCTTACTCCTTTTTTTAAAAAAAAAATATTTTGGTTCTGCTTTGCAGTACTTTTGGCTTTTCAGTTCTAGTCCTCGCCACTCAGGCGCTTCACCCTCACTCTCCTGGGCGCCCCCGAAGCACAGGCTGTGGATTGTCCTTGCAGTAGACTGCATGCCACAAACTCCCTGTCCTTTCCTGTTTTCTCAGTTCTTCTGCAGTATGTACTTGTTTTGTTTTCTCTAACTTTGAGCTCTTTTAGAAACCTTTTTTTTACAAGTCACTCAGGGCTGAAGAAATCATGTGATGTGAAGAAAGCAGGGGAAGAGAATGAAAATGAGGTAAAAATGGAGAGCATGGTGTGTGGAGAAAGTAAGAAAGGCTGAGGGAGAGACAGAGCAGAAAGAGTACCGGCATTTGTAAGAAAAATAGGAGGGGGTAGAGAGGAGGAGGACCAGTAAGGGACAGACTGAGGAAGGAGGGTCGGCTGGTTAGCAAAGGGCCAAGTTGCGGGAAAACAGCAGAAATGAGTCCATGACCAGATGAAAGTGGACCTCTCTCCAAACTCCAAGCTCTGCTTTCAGCTCGCTTCAGATTTTTTTCCGCCGACATGATTTTTCATCACATCTCCGACTACCCTCTCATTCATCTGTGAGTATTCTGCACATACGTGTCTCCTTTGCTCTTCTACACATGCTTTTTCTTTTCCCTCTCTTCTCTCAGGTTTCCCTCTCACCTTCACTTCGTTTCCCCACTGTCCTACTTGTTTGAAAAAACGTGTTCCCTCGGTTGCTAATCCCCCCATCCTGTTCATCTATCCAATCTCGCGCTCCACCTCTCACCCTCTTTCATCGTTTCCCTCTCCCTTTCCTCCCTCTGCGCCTCTTTATCATTAGTCATCATCGCTTTCTATGCCTTCCTTCAGGAGAACCTCTGCTAACACCTTGATGAGGGCTTTGGAAAGGCATCGCTAAGCATACTCGATTTTAGCAGCCATGAATGGGAGGCTTGCAGACGGAGAAGGGCAGGAAATGTGCGTGTGTGCTTCTATCTATCCATGCTAATCTTGTGCATCTGTGCCAGTGTGTGTTAATATGCCGGGGTGTGATTCGCAGTTAAGGGAGGCGGCAGCGGCAGACGATCACTCTTCTACACGCATGCGTGAAGTTGAACAATCACGTTTCATCTTTCATTATCAGGGAAATGAAGCACATGGGATAAAATTCAGTAAAAACCGTATTGTGCTAAGACAGCGACGACCACTTACTGTTGTCCCGTTTTCTACTTATCCAGTACTTTCCACTCTTTTTTCATGCCGTCATTTCTATCTTTTCATCCGGGTATATCAACTCTATCGTTGTAAAGACAAAACGCAAAGATGACTTTAGTATCTATGAAAGATAACGACGGATCTGCTCCTCGACATCAAACTAAAGAACAAATTAATGACTGGCTGGGTATTTTTTACCCATTTAATGGAGGTTACTGTTTGTTGTAGCTGGTTGAGTTTGGGTGAAAATTAAAGCTATAGTGAATATTACGACATGTAAAACATAAAAGATGACGACAGTGGGGAATTATTTTGTTTCGTTGGTGGAGGGAAGGTGCTGTTAGGATAAACTGAAGAAGGTGACGGAGGCACATGATGTTGAAGATCAGTCTGCGCAGATCATTTGTGGTTTAGCCCGGGTCTAAAATGGGGACAGGAGCATCTCCGGTCCCCAGCTGTATAAGTGCCTGCCCTGCCTTTTATTTACTCAGCTGCCTATTCATGTTCACACACATTTTTTGTTATCTAAATTTAAGATCCTTCTCTGGAATCGCTACTTTGAGATTGTCATGGTGCATCCCTGTTTTTGTGTGTGTGTGATATGAGGCATTGCCTTTCTTTTTTTAGATTTTTTTTTAACAAAAAAATATCTTTATTAATTTCCATGCACGCATTATCGAAGGAAGGTAACACATAATTAAAGTGGAATCAAATATTTTTGGCTTCTTCCCCCCTGTTGTCAATGTCCGGCTAACTGCACAATCGAGACCGTTAAATAACAGTTACTGGCCTAGTTCTTTAATAACCGCCAGTGTCTATATGTGAGCTGAATCAATTCATATGCAATGATTTGATTAATTCACAATGATACCCTATATAGGGTAGACGGCATCACTGCAGTCTGCGATAGGCGGAGGGGGGTCGCTTTTGTTCGTCGGCGTCCCTGGGTCAACCTTTCCGTGACCTAAACTTAAGCTCCTGGAAAAATAAAAGAGCATGACTTTGATGTCAGTTCGTATTTAAATTCATGGTAAAATCAATTGTCGTCAGAAGACGTGAAGACAGAGACATCTTGCTAAACTTGAGCTTATACAGTATATGTTTTTTTTCTACTTAAATGTAGCCAAACCTGCACAACACCTTTAATTCTTTTCCTCGGGGAATTTAGGGGAACGGTCATTGTAGTTGGACCCCCCAGGTAATAAACCATTTCTCAGACTGAAGGACTGGTGTTATGTAACCTTACATAACTGAGGCTGCTCATGATACGTGCCTCTGAAGGAGACGCTATATGGGTCTGCTTATGGTATGAACTCACTGGCAGGGTCAACACACGCCTGAAAAGCTGGGACTTAAAGGGGACGAGACCCCAGGCTGTGTTAAGATACTGCAGTGTGTGTGGAAAGACTCCCAAAGACTCAGGAAATAAAAGGACCTCACAAAAGGCAGTCTGCCTTATTTTAGTAAATGTCTATTTAATTAGTAACTTGTAATGATTCACTAGCTTTTAATTCTACAATTATTTCAGACTTTTATCTCAAAATGACATAATGAATATGCCTCAAATCTTTATGGCCTGTGATTAGCTTGCTTGGAACCAGCTTGCTTTCACTTCATTTGCCTCTTTGTCACACGACGCATGAGAAAAACTACAGTCCAGTGGTGTTAAGGTTTCATGACAGCTCGTGTGTTTCTCATTCATAATTGATGACATTCGACCGCAGCATACATTATTGGATCGAACAGGCCTCAGGAATTCCCACGCAAGCTGCTATTCATGTGAAGCATATTTGAATATTTAAATGTTTGTTATGAAACTCCAAAATGAAGGAGCTCTCAAAAACCCAGACACACGGTGAAACAAGAAAGAAAAAGATTGTAATGTTCATATTAATGTAAATCAGTTTGCACACTATATGACAATCACACGCACATGCATCCATCACGGGGTAAAATCCTCAACATGGCATGCAAATTTTAGTCTGGACTGGACCAGCTTTTTTTTGGTGAGAGCAGCATCGACTTTAGTATTTTACACAACACATTTTACAATGTTTTTTATAAAAGCAAAAACAACCAAAGGTTTAGTTTATGAGAACTATATCCAAAGTCATAGTACCGATACACCTGGGGTGCCAAGGTGATTCAAAATCCAATATTTTTAATGTAGGCTACTATTATACAGCCAATTAATTATGAATATTTAATGTTTGAATAATTTCCTAGTGTAATATAATTCCTGTTTATCTTTCAGGTCAAGCCAAAAGTTGATTGTGAGGTAAGAATATCTCTCTTCTTGTATTTCTTTGTTCTTATTCTTGAAGCGTGAATAAACATCACATTGTGCCGTTTCTGTTTATCTTGTTGTAAAAATCAAGAGTCCCACTGTGCAGAGGTTAGCTAAATGGCCCTCAGCACTCAGGAACACTTGGTCAGCCATTTTTGTCCACGAACCGATCGAAACATCAATGCACCATCGGGATAATAGAATTACCCCTCCCCGACTCATCCTGTTGTGATTAACCTCACAGATATGTGCTATCATGGGGCCACATGTGAGAGCAGCAGGCGGACAAACCCTCATTTTCCTAGCACGCCTGTTTGAGTGTGTTCGGTGTGACACTGTGGACTGTGACTTATCTCAGCCAGCAACAAGTGGAAGGTCATCAGCTGGTCACGTCCCGATTATCAGATGTTGCTGAAAAGTGAGAGACTGCGGGGATAAAGGCCGGCCTATTGTCGAACCTTGAAGCTGGCTGTGGAGATGCCTCACATTACATTTCTGTCTTTGTGCTGATGTCACTCCGAGCCCATAGACCGGCAGTGTTAGCAGAAGAGCAGCATTCTGTCTGTGACACACAATAGAGCCCTTCTTGCTATTATTTTACGTTGTTTTCGCAGGGCCTGGCGAACTGTTGATGCAGACCGTTGATGTGGTTGAGCGTTACAGTTCATCAAAATGAACTCTGAACTGCAACTTAAGCTTCACCAATATGGACCAAAATTCATAACTCTAAATTTTTTCTCAAAATGGCAGTATACAATATCAATCTCGATTTTTTTTTTAAGTTAATAGTCTTACCTGAAAGAAAATTCTGGGTGTAATTTGCCGACTCAAAATGCCACACAGGCTCATTTATTAACAAACCGCTGCACAATATTAGGGACGTCCCTTTTTCACTTCCAATACGATACCGATATTGCAGCCTTGCGTATTGGCCGATACCGATATCGACCCGATACAATATCAGCACGAATCATACATACCTATTACTTATTTTGTCGTGTGCAATGTTAGAAAAGGCTTAATCTAGTGATGTTACTCAAACAGAGATCAATAGTCAGCAACAGAATGTATGAGAAAAAACTGACCCATTTATTATAAACCAATTGGTTAAATACATTTTAACCTTCAACATAATATCTACAGTATTCTAAAATTGAATAAACATAATATGATATATGTTGGTGATTTTAGATGCAGTCCAATAAAATCCGATATCAATATCGGATCGGGACACCTCTGCACAATATGTGCCACTTTTGGCTATTTTCCCTTTAAGGGACAGCACGTGTGAGTGAGTTCTGTAGTGTGGCTTGTTCAGAGAACGTGTTGGTTAGGACGCACGCATATTTTATTACAAAATAAGCAATGAAATAAAAATATATTGTGATAGACAATATTGTAATTTTCTATATAGCCAAAACAAAAATCTTGATATACTGTTCTTTGAATCTCGATATATTGCCCAGGCCTAACTGCAATGTGTTCATATTTTTTGCGATAGGCTGCATATACATGAGCGAACTTCCCTTAAAGTGAAACTGGGGCTGCTGGAGTGACAAGACACTTTATCCAATAGAGTCAGGACTTTTATGTGCTGTTTTGTCAGAGAAACGTCTGTTTATATAATGTGATAAGCAAATTATTGGCCCTGCTCTGTTAAGTCCTGCTGTTTTGTGTTATAATTTTCATTGTATTATAATAGTTGTAATTATTTTTTGAAGATTTAAACATGCAAATCAAATTACAGTTGTATAAATTGCACAAAATCAGGTATTCTTTTCCAAATGTGATTGTCTTGCACCCACCGTCACACAATGTTTCCCACATATTCAAGGTTTACTCACAGATTTGTAACAATTTGTAGCACTTTGTCTCCACCCTCCCACTGTGTGCCCTAAATGTGCTTCACGTCATCTGACACATTTTAAGCATTGTTAGAAACTGCTACATCACTGACTTCATCTGTTTGAACAATAAGAGACACTATGAGACACAACAATGGACTTCAGGAAAGGTTTTACCCAACAGCCGCGACACACTTCTTTTTGCTGTGTACAACATTTTATCCCCCAACATAAATCAAAGCAAGTCATTGCAGTATACTGTTTGCACACTTAGGTTCTCAACCCACGGTTACGTGACCTGTTTTTACCTTACACTTTAGCAGAGGGCAAGAATACTTACATTTCCAGAAAGTACGACACTTGGTCTGGCTTTGTTATACTTAAACAATAGTTTGCAAAGTGATTAGAATCAAAGTAATTTCATAATAACCTGAAATGTTTCAATCATGTTTAAATTAATCTCTTTAACATGTGTCTGTGTGCAAAAATAGCTCAAACATCTTTAACATCTTCAACATTATATAATCAATCAAAAAGCGCAAACCTCTGCGAAGTGCCAATTATCCTCTTTACTAGATATGGCAGTTATCCTGATCATAGTACCATCATTGTTCATACTTACAAGAAAAAAAAAAATGTATATCCTCATTAATAACAATAAAGTAGGTCCAGGTGTAAGGGCACTTCCATTTTTTTTGAATGATCACGATGAATCTGTATCCGATCTGGATGAAACTCAGAGGAATAATTGAGGTAACTGAGGAGCCAAAACAACATAGTCTAAATAGATATTTTTTTTATTTTTCAAACTGACCCAGAATCAGTAATATTGATCCAGTTCCCCTCCAAAACTTAATGGAATCATCCATGGTTTAAGGTCTGTCTTTGGTTAAAATTTTTTCAAAATCTGTTTACTATTTTTGTCGCAATTCTGCTAAGAGACAAACAAACAAAATAAACTCTGGTAAAAAATATGACCTCATTGATGGAGATGATTAGAAATATTAACAATTATGAATGAGAAAATCTACCCGCCACTTATTGATTGCTCTTTGATTAAATTCCTACCATACAAATAATTATTGTAACATTTTCTGAAGGACATATTCTGTTATAAAGTTCCTTTGTTTTTCAATAGGCTTGTATTCTAAAACCAAAAGCAGCTTCTTTCTGCTACATACGACTAAAAATCGTGTCAGCAGCAACATAAAACAGTGACAAATATGCAGTAGAAGTATGTCTCCTAGTTTTACAGAGCAGCTGCAGAAGAGTACAATTATAGTGTGCCTTTTGGGATTACGCCAATCACAACAAAGTATCATAGTTTCCTGCACGTAACCCTGAAAAGTCCTCATTTTGTTAGAAGGATTCAAATAAAGCCTCAGACAGGACGTGAAAAGTGGAAGTCGAGGAAAAGTGAATGTTTGGTCGCCCTGTTCAGCACATGCTGTTCACATCAATGTAAATGTAACAGATGTGTTTCAGTGTAGTTGTAGGTGGATGTTTTATTTAGGCTCATTCTAATTATTTTCCGCCATAACAATATTTGCATTGTAACAATACCATGTTGTCATTAGAAATAACAAAAACGTTGCTAATTTTAACGATAAAAGGCTGATGATCGTCACACTCTCCAGTGGAAATGTTGCATTAGGATTATAGTCTGTAAACAGTTTGTAGCATGTGTGCAAATGAGGCTGCTAATGTAATATTTTCATGGGTCAGTGATAAGAGGGGATCAGCTCCTGCAGTACAACATTGGTTTGGTATGGGTTAACGTCTGAGGACGGGTGGAATGTGTCCGGGTCAACAGGGAGAATTCCTCAGTCCTTCGCGACGAAATCACTGCACCGACAAGAGTCTGCCACCCATTATAGCCTGCACACTGCCTGCCTCTCGCTCTCTCACTTTTCCTCTCTCTTTCTCTCTGTTTGGCTTCATGTCCTTCTCTCCTCTCTTCCTCTCACTTGCATTTCATCCGTTCTTCTTTTGTTCCTGCTCACTCTTTGTCTCTTTGCTGCTTCTCTGGTGTCTTTTTTGGTTTATCCGACTGTCTGCCTGATCTTCACGCCTGCTATTTAGCTGTCCTACTTTTCCCGTGTCTTTCGTCTTGTCTTCCTTTTTTCCTTTTTAACTCATGATGCCTTTAGATGTTTATACTCCAAGCGTCACTTCTTCACCGCCGCCTGGATTCTATCCGTGCTCCAACCCCTCGCCCCACCTATTTTTTCTCACTAACTGCAGTGCACTGAGTTCAGTGCTGCAGGTGCTTTCAAAAGGACATGTCAGGAGTGCAGGGGAGGGAGAAGGAAGAAGACATGAGCATATACATTCTACATTCTTTGTACACTCTTGAACGCAGCGCAGTAACATGCATGTGGTGCCTGGTGGTGCTGGCCATGTATGATTTATACGGTGTGTTCCCACACAGAGGCTGATGGCTTTCATACCGCCTGTCTGTGTTGCTGCGTGGAGGAGTTTGCAGTGTCTCACCCCTTCATTGGCTGACAGCGGGACGGACAGACCCCCAGGTACAGTGTTTCCGCTGATGGCATATGTGGCGATTTGACACAGTCAGTTCGTCACGCACACGCTCGCCGAGGGGAAGTGCATTTCCTGCTTCTACACAGATGTGGAGACACAGGCTATGTTCGAACTGGCACACTCTGTTCTATACAAACTCAATGAGTGTATACTGTCTACGTAAGGTTAGGATGATTAGAATGATGAACGTTCCCACTGAAGTATACTTCAAAGTTTCCCAAGATGCATTTCTAACCTATGACAAAAACCTGAAGCACACCGAGATAAATATCCCCATTGATTCGCCACCTTCTGAAAGTACTTTAAGGGAGAAAGTGACCAAGTAGAATATCAACATCTGTTCATTTGATCCATAAAACTCATGAAAACACATTTCATGCCGACTTGCCATTGTGCTACTGGCTAAACTTCCAGTTAACTTCAAAACAACAGCCCTATTTACAAAAGCGTTAAAAAACTAATGGAAGACAAGAAGAGATGCTTTTGTTTTGAAAAGGGGATGTTTGACTTTTAGCTTGAAGCTGGTCCAAGGACGATTTTACATTCTGCTCCCAAAGCACTGTGGGGCGGTTGAGTATGACTAGTGTGCCCACCGTTTATACTTCAAAAATGTCACCATATAGTATACATCCGGGTATTTATCTCTATCTTTGCATACTATCTAATGTGAACACACTACATATTAATTTTGACATCAGACCTTGTATAAGTAGTACGTCAGTATGCCATTTCAAACACAGCCACAGAGGGAGCCAGACTTACCTGGAGACTCTTAAATGAGACTTGTGGACAAAAAAAGTGCACCTGTGAGCATTAATGTAACTCTTGGTGAATACTAAATAACTTAGAAACTTTAATATGTTTTAAACAAAGAAATATTATGTTGAGCTGATTTTCTTAGTTAGTTGCTATAT
The DNA here is from genome assembly GCF_900634775.1 of Gouania willdenowi. Classification (NCBI taxonomy): domain Eukaryota; kingdom Metazoa; phylum Chordata; class Actinopteri; order Blenniiformes; family Gobiesocidae; genus Gouania; species Gouania willdenowi. Next base: position 11,755,668 of record NC_041054.1, on the reverse strand, counting down.
TTTAATTTGTGTGAAAGTATGGGACATGAAAGTTATGAGATAATCATAAGTAATCCCTTTGTGGACATCACTAGTTTATAAAAATTATTTTTTTAAAAACACAAAAACATAAACTATTATACTTTATTAAATTTTTTTTATTTATTCAGTTTATTGCCGACATGGTTGCATTCACAGAAGTTTTACTTGTCATTGGATTTTCCGTTCAGAAAAGGATATTAAAAAACAAACAAAAGAATTGGTTATTTGATTTTCATTTTACAGTTCAAAAATTAATATTGAATTTCAAGGCATTTTTTTCTTATCAGGGTCTGGAAGGAATAAACAAAAATTGAAAAAACCGGTTGATTTTCCGATTTAAAAAAATGTTTTGTTTGTTGTTTCTTAAGCCTCAAACTTCAATCCTAATTTTTTAATTTTAAAAATAAAATAAAATAAATTATCCTTTTCTGAACGTAAAATTCAAGGGGAAGGCTTTGGATACCTGGGGGGGGTTCATATACGGATGTTTGCTTGTTGACCACTAACACAGCCATGATTACCTTCATCTCGTTTTCGACACATCATTAATGGTAGAGGTTGAAAAGCTCTGAATATTTTGGAAATTCAGTTTTGAAAAAAAACAGACGTCAGTGTCAGTTCTGCATGTGATTTTAAACACAAATGTGCTACAAAGGAACAGTTTTAATTCTCCAAATTGAGGAGAGATGCAGGGGAGGTGAGACGTGAGTAATAGTTGTGACTGATGATGTCACAGACTTCAGCTGCCCCCTGACCCAGCTTTAGGATGGCAGCACGCAGACACCCGTGGGTAACGCATGCCAAAGCATATTAAAGGCACAGAGATGGAAAGAGGAGGTTGGAGAACAAGCAGAACAAAGCTTAGGGGGATAGACAGAGAGAGAGCAAGGACGAGACAGATAGGAGGGTGTCAGATTAGAGACACGGTAGCGTTTGCTGCTCTCTGCTGCAGCAAACGATCTGCTTTCAGTTTGTGTTCAACAAAACTGCCTCAGGTTTCTGCAGCGCTCCATTGGCTCATTCTTTGTGACTAATGTGAAAACAAAAAGATATTTTAGTGAAATGAAAAGGGAAATATTAGCATGAATTCAAGTCACAAATTAATCACTACATATAACGGCTAACTAGTAAAATCACATTTAACATGTCGCATTTTGTGCAGCCTCTCTGGAATGAGCTTGTCCTTCAATTTGTGTTTTTACCAGGTAAGGGAGGGGACATTTGGTTGCGAATTACTGACCTTAAGTTTTTTATTTGAGCCATAGACTCTTTCTTATAGTCAATCAGCAGAGATCTAACAGAAAGCATTGCAAATGTTGCTGTAAATAAGAACCATTTTCATTTTCTGTTTGATGTTTAAAATAGTTAAGTAAAACTACATTACATTTCGGCCCGAGCTCGACAGAATACAACCCAAACCAGTTCAGACCCGAACGAAGCAGATTTTTTCTTTTAAGCCCGAACCCTGTACAGCCTGACTCTATTCAAATCTGTGCTGGTACACAGCTCAAGCATGAGTCATTTATATGTTTTTAAACATTATTTATTCATTTTCCAGAGGCCATCCTTAGGTTCACCTGCTCAGCATCCATTTGTGCATCTTTCTTGCACGTATCGAAACACATCACCGTGCCTTGCATTGTGCCCTGAGTCAGTATAGAGTTTAGTACTAGATGGTATAGTGAGATTAATTAAGAGGATTCCTACCACCAATAATTGGATTTATATGATGAGTTTACTTAATTACCTTTAGTAGTAATGAACTGTTGAAACAGGGATTCATTGTTAATCGGGGGCTGAGGTACATGCCTGGAATTGAAGTAATAAGTGCTTTGCAAAGAGTAGTTTCCTGCCATTTAATAAAAACACCGTTTTACACTTCTCTCGCTTCTCACTTATGCTTGTCTGTCAAATTTAAAGTATTTGGTAATCTCTTGGAACAAGGAACAAAGAACAACTATCTATTAATGTGTCTGTTGCTTCCTCTCCCTCATTCATCCATGGTCACTGTCTGTCAACTGAGCCCACACAGTGAAATTTCCAAAAGAGAAAATGATAGTGTGCTTACAACAATTGTAAAGTGAGTGACAGCAATGCAAATAAAGGAACTGCTGAGCTCGCTGCCTTTCACATCCTCCTGTGACAGAACCACTCACAGATCGACTTCCCCGTGATTCACCGGGTCCACTCTGTGCAAAGAAATATGCAATTTATGATGATTCATGAAGACACAAGTGGCATTTGTTTTGCTCAGATCACCGAAGGACAATGACGTATTTGATCTACAACCTAAATGATACAGAGAACAACTACATTATTCTGAATAATAACAGGAAGCTTGTAAGGGTGCAACACAGCTCTGTAATGTGTATTTACAGTATGTACTTCATGAGTTTTCATAAATCGGTCCATCCTCCGTACCTGCTTACCCTGTACACACACCTACAGACAATCACAAGCACAGACACACTCACCAATTAAACTAATACACGTTTTCAGAACACACAGCGAAAACTTAGCACATTCATGGGAACATGCGAAAGTTGCGGATTACGACCAATGGACAGTTCGTATTGGGCTACAAAACAACAAGAATTTGATCAGAAATGGCATCCTAATGAGCTAATGATTCAATATGTTTTAATCAAGGCTGTTAATGAGAATATTTAAAAACACAAAGTATTTTTTAAGACTGCCTTTATATTGAGTCGTGTGTTATGGTAGATCTGTAGCCACAGCTGTAGATTATTATCATATACATGATCTTCCACCAGAACAATCGTCTCGTGCACAGTCTATGATATCAGCTTATAGTGAAAGAAACCAAACTAAAAGGGTTTGTAAAATATAACCACTTAATCACAGTAAACCATCAAGAGATTACAATAAAGTTTCTCTTCCAGGGCCAAGCAATGAATCCAAGAAAATTCAGATCAGAAATTCTTCCATAATATGAAACGTTAGCCTACAGCATGCTGTAATTTTCTCTTTGGTGTCAAAAAAGTCACGCTTGAAGCATAAAGAACTAGCGTTTATCACTGAGATCTATCTTAAGAGTGGAGAAACCTTGAGCTGGAAGTGGAAAGTGGTTTTTCAAGCAGCCACTCAGCACTCGTGTGTTTGTTTTGGTCTTTATCAATTCAAAGTCACATTTAGCTCTGACTCCCAAATGGCTCTTGATTCTTTGATCTGGCAGCCAAGAGATGAGCTGATACGCACAATTGAGCATTTTCAAGGTGATGCACAACAGCGAAAGAATTGCAGCTATTTCTCCTCTAAAGGTTGTTGTGATGATATTTCTCATCATTGACGAGACTTGATACGGATAATTATAACTAAATAGCATCCTATTATAGTTCTTCATAACCGCAAATGTCACAGATCTGTAGGTCTATGGTAAGTTTTCCATCATAGTGAATATAGGCGACGGGTGATTGTATCAACATAACAAATTATAAGGGTAAATATTATTGTTTTTTTACTGGTTTATAAAAAGGCTTAAGCTTTTTTGTAATTGCAATTATACACGATATGTAAAAACAGTGTAATTCAATTATATATTTCTTATTACTCTGCAAAAAGGTAGTATTTTCACAAGCATTTATTTGTTTGTGTGTCTGTTAAGAGGAAATGGTCAAAATAATTTATGAATTTTGACAAGTTTTTAACAAAGATAGACCTTTGGCATGGAAGATTCCATTTTATGTTTGAGTGGATCCTGATCAATATACTGATTTTGGTTTCCAGTTGATTCTAGTCGGATTCCGTTTTCAAAAATCAAAAAATCCCTATCTCTAATCATGGGCGAAATTTCTATAATTCATATCTAGGTTTGTAATTGAACGATCTTTATAAAATTTTACTTAATCATGTCAGGTTGGGTCTTCAATTAGCCCACCAAGTTTTATCTGTATTCATATCGGATTGTGCATTTCATCGCATGTCCATACATTTGGACCTACTGTATCGTTATTTACCCTAGAACACAATCTAAAATTAGTAACACCATCACTAACGCTAGGTGTATTTTACGTCATCAATATACTCAATAAAAAGTAATTATCATGTATGACAATACATGCCAATTTACAGTTGTGTTCTTTTATTTTCAGCTATGCCATGTCTAACAAAATGAAAAAAAAAAACTACATTAGGTGGACTGAAAAATTAGGAATGTAAGAACAAAAAATTCTGAGAAAAAAAAGAATGAAACTGGAAACATGGCATTTGGTTCATCCATTTTTGGGGCATTTGAGGCTTCCCTGGTGAAGGTATCATCTCCTTGACACATGGACAGCTGCAGGAGAGAGGAACAAAAAATGACTTTTTTTTGATTGGGTAAAAATGATCATCTGACTAAAATATTTTTATCATCCTATGAATTTCCTTGGAAATCACCACTTTTTGATATTTATTTACAACTGCTGGACTAAATAAAGATAGCATGGAAATTTCAGGACCACTTTTACAATGCTTTTTTTAATAGTATTATACTGTGATATAGTAGTAGTATATTAGTTGTTATTATGGATTTATTGATTGATAAAAATCAATTACATTCTAATTTCACGACTTATGCCAAAACAGAGATCATTATTATCTGCTGGTGTGTTTGATCCCTTTCTCAGTGTAAAACTTTTTTTTTAAGTACCAATTTAAACTGCAGTGAAAAACATTGGAATATCAGCACTCTCTGTCATTAAAGTGAGAACCCTCTCATCTCCATTATCTGCTGAAGTCCACCATCAGTGATGCAGGAGTGGAGCAGTTCATCCGCAGCCCACAGCTGATCCCACGCCTCTGTCAGTTCTCTATAAACCTCGCTTAACCATTTTAACCGACAATGACCTCAAAGCACTGAGGTTTTGGCTGTAGAGATGAGTGGTTTTTCCCAAGTGTACAGTTAGTAGCTGTGCTGCTGGTAACATATCACCCTTTCAAACCCCCCTCCCACCTCCTCTTCCCCCTTCTCCTCCTCCTCTTCCTCCTCCTCCTCTGTGGTGCATCACCTCACAGAGCTTTCAATCTCTTCTCCTCTCTCCTTCACTCTCTGGCTTAATATTGATCTGAATTCATTTGTTTCCTATTGATTTGCTACTCCAGCTTCTGCCGCATTGAGCAAACACAAGGACACACACCAGGGCTGAAAAAAATAACAAAAAAAACAGGCGTGTCTTGCACGCACCTCGCACGTGCGTGCAAGACCCAAAAAATGCCCATTTACAATGCGCTAATTCATTAGCTGCTTTGCACACACACACACACACACACACACACACACACACACACACACACACACACCTTAGTTTTGAGAGGTCTCTGTTCAAGCGTCGAACAAGCTAATGCCATGCAGAGAAACCTGGACTTGGTATTGATTAAACACTTGAGGAACAAGAGGAAAACAAAAGCTGCAGCAGCAGGTGACACGATTACACCTGTAGTTCAGGTTTTCCCAGGTTTGTTTGTTGGATCATCTTCAGTTAACAGAGCAGATTGCTCAGAATACTCAATTTTAGCTTCATCATCATTCTGCCCTCTGTCCGGTTCAGCTATTAAAGTGATTTAATATTATTTCCAAATTGATTTGAATGATACTTTTGTGAAGGGCAGCACACTTAACATCAAATATCTAACCACTGACTCTGTGATTTCCATCTGTAGAATAGTTTGCTTAAGCTCGTGTGGAAAGCTTGAAAAGGAATTGCCATCAGAAAAACATTCATTCATTCATCGTCCGAACCACTTGTCCCTGTTCACCCTTGAGGGGGCACCATTCCACCATCACAGCGTGTGAAAAACAGAAATGAAAACGATATCACCATAAAATTAAATTAGAAAAATGCGATTTCAATTCCTTAAATGGGCTAGCCTTTCCTTTAAAGTACTTTATTTATATTTTTCATTTATATACTGCAAAGTTTTGCTATTTTTCAATTGTAAAAAAACTAAATCATTAATTAAAGCTGATATCCGTAGTTTCTGAGAGGACGTCTCGATGTCCCGCCCTCAATAGCTCCACTTCCTCCCACTGCCTCTGCAATCTACCAGAAGCCACGCCTCTACTTTTTTGCACTCGCATTGCGGAACATAACAAGGTCGCATCGGGTCGCATTGATATATGTCTATGGGTCAGGTAAGAGCCAAAATCATATTTGACTGTTTGCTGTTTTGACACGTGGTCTGTTTCCGTACACAGTTCCACATTCACTTTGATTGACAGTCTCAAAAACGGGAAGATTAAGCCTATTGGCTGGGCACATTCGGCGATCTTTTCCATTTGTATAGGAGTCTATAGGACGAAGGAGGGACTTATATACATTAATGACCACCAGCAGTAAACCATAGTAAAAGACAAGTTAGGTATTTTTCTCATTTCAAAGAATTATACATAAACATAGATTTCTCAGAAACTGGATATCAGCTTTAAGTTAAAATAAAAAACAATTTAAAAATGTTTATAAAGAATGTAAACCACTGGTCACTTAATTCTTATGCCTGTAGAGCGGGAGGGATTTTTTTAATAAATATAAAATAAAATAAAATGATTTGTGTTTTAATTTCTATGATTGCAGCAACACATTCCTAGTATGGTAAAACTATCCTGACAACAGTCTAACCCAGCATACGTTCCCTATTCGTAGGTTAACAATTCGACTCTTGGTAAATTCTGCTTAGCAATGATAGAGCTGACATTCGAAGATAAAAAAAAATAAAGTGGCATCTCTATAAACTCTTGGCCACACTCAAGATGGATGGAGTTCAGTGCGACATCCCAAAGGAAAATTAACTCACACTTTATCTCACATTTGATCAAAGCAGGGGCGGAAAGGGGAAAAGAGTGCTCGCTGTATTCATAAACGAGAACTTTTGTGTGCAACACAAGAATCTCTTCTTGCGACCGACTGGATGGAATCATTCACGTCTTTCTGCACATCAAGAGGATTAGTTGGTTTAAAACTTTCCGTGCAGAGCGGCGGTGATTGTCCTCTGCATACTGTGCTGTTGGCCAACTTTGCAAACCCCCAGCCTCTCCAAATGTTTCTAGGTGGCATCAAGTTGCCATGACGCCAGACTGTTTGTCCTGCCCTCTGACCTGGTTTCAGGACATGCTGTGCTCAGTCAGACTGCATCTCCTGCAGCGGCTTGAGTTCAAAGGGCCGAGGGAGAAGAGGCAAAGTGGGAGAGGTTGTGCGTCTTCACAGTAATATTAGATAAGATGCACCACGGGTGATTTTCTGCCTAAAGCTTTCCTAAAGCCAGGAACACACTGAGCCATATCACATTTCCCGCCAGCACTAAAAGTCCACAGTCTCTCTCTCTAAATGTCATAATTGTTGCATTTGTTTGGCAGACTGCTGCTTAATTAACTAAGTGTGGATGATCATTTATTTTTTACTATCTCTGCTTTGTCTCGTACTCTGCATCACAGTCTGACAAGTCCTGTTCCGATATTGATATCGGTCCGATATCAGTCAGAAAACAAATATCAGATTTTATCGAGCTGCATTTAAAATCTCCGATATAAGCAATTCGATAAGTTTTTTTGGTTTTTGTCCCTGCCCTTCAGTTGTTCCCACCATATACTGACAGTAAACTTGAATAGTTCTCTGTTTGAGTAACATTACTTTATCAAGCATTTGCTAACATTCCACACTACAAAATAAGTAATAAAAGTATGTATGATTCATGCTGATATTGCATCGTATCGATATTGGCATCGGCTAACACTCAAGGCTACAATATCGGTATCATATCTAAAGTCAAAGAGTTATATCAGGACATCTTTACTGACATGGGATACATTCTCATATCTGTGGTGTTGATACATTCAATACTCGACAGCCATTTAAGGTGTTTTTTTTTTTACTTTGAGCTTCCCTAGGACACACTATTATGATCTCATTGCGCTTCACTTGAGAACTGTAGGGCGTTTTAGTGGATCAAATGTTTTGTCTAGGTGACTCGCATAGTTTATTTCCATACTCCAGTCTCCTGGTATATTTGTTTATTGATTTTCCCCTCCTTTTCCTGTGGTATGCTAATAATCTGCACAACGCTCTGTTGATTTCAGGAATGCCATGGTCAACCATTGAGGCTCCCCTGTGAGAGAAGGGCATGGGAACCAAGCCGCAGCTCCCTTTCGGTTTTGAGGTAAAGGCTTTGGCAACGTCTGTTCCTTCTAGAACACACAGAGAAAGAAAATAGCTTCATGGATCTGATGATGGAGACAAACATATGCACATGGGTTCAAGTTCTCTGATCATACTTAAACTAATGTTTCACAACAAGTCTAATTTCATTCTGATGAAATAAAGCCAGAAGAAAGATGGAGCGCTTCCACTGTATGTCGTTAGAGCTGAGCGCATGTTCTCGGGCTTTCTCTGACAGGGTAGCTTCTCGTGAAGAAAAATGCAGCAATAAAGACACAAAAGCTGCAGTGCATCATTTGTCACCCACAGAGTTTAACCGAGTTTGAAAGAACACGTTTTTTTAATAAACAAACTGACATTAGAGCTGCTGCTGCCATTTTGGAAGCTGAACAGTGAGCTGCTGCCTCTGTTCATTTTGATAGAATGTTTAGATGTGCCGAGCATCTACATGAACACTCAACACATACACATGCACTGGCCCACACAACCCAATAGCCATTGACAACGGTGCCCTAGCAACCGTTGGGCATCATGCCAAGCCACTGAGGTTGCCTGGTTGCGTGTTCCTATGGTAACGTTTTCTGCCTTTGTAAATAAGGGGGAGGAGGGTTGCACTACACCATCTCATTTTATCTGGAGAGCGCTAATAATTTATGGTTTTTGAGTAGCACATACTTCTCCTGGTTCTGAGCCAAGCCCTGCTCTCACTGAGGTGCATTCACATCAGTGAGGATCGGAGGTCGGAGTCCTTGCCTGCTCACTGGTTTTTATTGACAACAGGGGGAACCCATGGGGAATGTGTTTCTGCTCGTCTCTAATTTGTTTTTGTCTTATGAAAATGAGTGGGAGCGTAGTGATGGGTTCCTTGCTTTAGGCTTTGATCAGGTCAATAATGAACATTTTTTATTTATCAGGAATGTTTCTTCCTCGTCTCATTTTTTGTTCAATGTTTTTGCAGGAATAGTTTATAAACCCGTCCTCTGAAAATCCATTAGACCCAATTGGGATAAGCCTCATGTCTGAGGCTAGTTTTCCTGTTGAACTGGTGCTTACCAGTTCTTTTACTGTCACTGGGCAGATTTCACTCCTCTCTGCCCTCTACATAGTTTGGGTGGTGCCTTCGTGTCTGTGCCTCACTGCTCAAAGACAATGACTGGAGGAGAACCATCAGAATTTTGTCAGTGCAGCCAAAATTGTTTGTGTGTATATGTTTGGTAGAAACTTGACAGTAAAATTAAAACGAGAGTGAGCAAAATACTTGGTTGCTATGCAGATATGAGCTTTTTGTATGTTAGATGTGACTTTGATTCCAGTTTTGTTTTATATTTTAATACTGAAAGTGTTGTTCAGCGTACGTTAGTGTTTTAAGGCATTTTCCAACATGGATTTGCACTGTCAGACATATTTATGACTAATGTTTAATGTTTTAATGACTTCCGTTCTCTTTAAATCCTGACCGAGTATTCAAAATAATAGCTACATTTATTTATTTATTTTTTATTTATTCAGTTCATTTCCGACATGGTTAGAAAATTAACTCTTAATTTTCCCCTCTCTATACCTTCTGTATGCTGCTGTTTTTTGAAATCCAAACATTTGAAGTAGTTGCTCTGTTGTTTAATAGCAAAAACAGAAATGATTGTAATGTGTAATTCTTAAACAGTAATTTTATCATATAAACATTATAGATATACAAATGGAGAGTGAACAAACTATGATATAGGCATCTGCATTCTGCACACATATAGACATTTAATCAATCTATCATTTCAACCAAAAGCTTTCTATGGTAAACTAGGACTAAGAGTTATTCAGAAAGAAATGAAAAAGTAAGGATGAACCACAAGGCATGTGGTACTGAATGGGAAACAGCAGCTTTAGTTGTGCTTTTGGAAGGAAGCCTGTGGCTGTGAAAGACACATTGGATTCAGTCACGTCAAGACAAAAGCTTGCAAGCATGTGACTGCCTGATGAAGTTGTGCTACTAGTAGGTTGAATGCAGCAACTACCTGCTCCACTATTATCCTCATGAGTTATTTATATTGTTTTAAACTATAAATAACTATGTATAAACACTTCAGTTGTTGATGGTGCGGAGGTCAGCTTTGATTCTGGGCCTGGTCCCACTCATAAGTCTGTGTGTTGTAATTTGGTGCTGCTAATATAACTGTGGAAGCCCTTTGCAAGAGGTCTAAACAGCTTGTTCTTTTTGTGGCTAACGCAACTTTTATCATATATAAATGTTAGATTTGTCATGTTTTTTTCAGGCTTGTGTTGAAATATGACCATCATGATGATTCAGCCTAGACTTTCACATATAATATATATATATATATATATATATATATATACACACACTACTAAACCTTTACCATTAGAGTAAATACAGATACTAAAAGTTTGATTTTGGCCAGAGCAGCTCAAAGTAGAGCTTTCACATAGCTTAACCTGACCCGACAGCAGCTGGAGCATGAGCGTAGAAACCTTTTCTGGTGCAGGGGCTTTCCACCGCACTGTCTGTGTGTTAGGCAAACACGCCCAGGCAGTTTGGCAAAGAGCTGGCATTGGCACAACCATGCCGCATGCATGCGTGATCTGACTGCGAATGAGGCGGTGAGCGAGGTTTTAAAAGGGGAGGAGAGGAATCAAGTGAATGAAGAGGGCAGACTTAGTCGGGATGAACAGTGTGAATGTTTTTTGGGGAAAAAGGAAAGTTGTAAAAAGATTTGGAGGCATGAAATGTTTAGATATGGAGGACAAATAGAAAGAGCCGAGGACAGCCGAAGAAAGAGAAAGAAGTGCAGGCGGAGGGTGGGCCTTTACAAAGGCAGAGGGCAGTGCAGAGAGGCGAGGTGAATGGGTTGTGTTTGGACGCTGGCCAGCAAAATGTAAAAAAAAAAAACCCACAAGAGTCAATAACTCTGTTAACTACGTGGTCTGCTGAAACAGAGCCAGAGCTGCTGCTCTATCTAAAGTTCACTCTCTCATAGCAGCTACTTCTCTGACATTAACCCTGTAGTTTTTGTAATTAGGTAAACAAATAGAAGCAATTACAGCCATTCGTCCTCCTATACACTCCTGCTTGTGTATGCAGTAATTGTTGGGGCGGGTAATGGAGTGTGTTTCCTTCGGTTGTGGAATCAGTGATATACGTCTTAAGTGTTTGGCTGCTGACTTGAACATCTAAGGCTGTATTTTTTTGTCGTATTGACCAAGCTAGATAAAGAACCCAGCAAATCACCTGTGCAGCAGCTATCAAGTAATCAATGAGTTTCAGAGGTTCACTGAAGCTGTGTCAAATTACAACCATTTATAACTAACAGCAGCCAACTTGCCTGGTTTTACACGAGATCTCTTCTACTTAACTGTACAAATGTGTGGGTGTGCCCAATTGTTTATGGAATATAATGGGAAAGATTGACTTTTGTTTAAAATTGTTAATTACAAACTCTTTAGATCATGTTTGCTGACTTAGTATTTTGATATCACACCTATTAGCTCATCTTACTTATATGTGTTGATGTGTATAATAATAAATCAATTTTAAATAGTGCATTTTTGGACACTCTAAGTCACTTTACAGAATAAGGGGAATTATTATTTTTATTCCACACTTAATGGTGGTTAGCTACTATTGTAGCCACAACTGCCCTGGGGTAGACTGATGGAGGCGAGGCTGCCATGGTGTGCCATCGGGCCCTTCGACCACCACCAACACCAACACTCACTCATATCCTACATTCATACTAGGAATGTGGGTGAAGTGTCTTGCCCAAGGACACAATGACAGATACCACTGGGGTGAGATCTAACAAGTTCGGGCAATGACAGGCTGGTATGGCCACATATATGGGTACATATATGTGCATGTTTCGTCCATTTTCAATTAATGTCCTTGCAGTATTTTGCCTTCTCTCACATAGAACTGCAAAGTCTGTCTTTCTTAAATGCTGTAAAAATGCATCAAAGGGAGACAGACTTATCAGAAGATGCAGTTTAAGGGGAAGCTAAGCTGCTAAGAACCTAGTGCTCTAACGTCCTAAACGTCTTTAACTCCAAAAACTGTAATCCAAGGACTCTCAGGGACTCAAGCTTAGCATAACTACAAATAAAGAACACAACAAACCCTAAAATAAGATATTCATTTAGATAGAGTAGACATTGCTTTTTCATTTTCAATAGTTTCACTATAAACCAATCATTAGCTCTTATCCTGTTGAATTCAAATGAGAGTGTGTGTCACCTGGTAAATTAAAAACAGAATCCGTCATCAATGTTAGAAGTAAGGCTGTCCATGTTTTCTTCAACCCTGCCAATGGTTGTTTGGTAGAGCGGCCAATTTCTGGGACTACGCTTTGCTTTTTGACTACGCAGCATTGTGTAAGCATAAGGGAATTCACATTCACCTTTGTTATTAAGATGAGGAATATAAGGAAGCATCAAAAATCACTACAAAGACCAACTCTTTACAAAAATGGACAAGTGTTAAATTGTTGTCAACAGTTAAAGTGCACAAGCTTTTACTAAGCTTCAGTACTGATCATAAGGAACATGTTCAGTCACTCAGTGTTTAAATTCATTTAGTGTCAAATCAGGAAGAGTTCATTCTTTTTATAGTTGCGTAAAATTTCTGACACCATCTTTAGAGTGCAATGTTTTCTCTGTGTCTTGGACCAAGATTATGGAGAAATATCGACTATATGTTTTAAATGAGACCAACACAATATAGGATAACATTTTCTGCAACCATACATTGATTAAACCATATGCAGATAAGTAAACAAAGAATCAAGTTTTCTTCGATCTCCTTTAGAGGTGAAATCTGATAACCCTCTTTAGAGCAGAATGTCAATCTAAGCCGAGTGAAAGAAAAGCAGCTGAAGAAGTTTTTTAGACTTTAACCTCATACAGACTATAAAAGACAACTCAGTAGTTCTGAATCGAATCTTTCAGGATAGGGAAGATTCCGACAGCGCTTCTTGCAAAAGTAGGTCAGGCAGACGCCTACAGTGAGCAACATCAGGTTAAGTGCTTGTCTTTGTATTCCGATGGTGGAGACGGTCTCCCCTGGCCTCTGGTGGGGGGAGGGGGTGTCTCTGTACAGCTTGTACCCACAAGAGGGAGACAAGATCACAGAAACGCACAGAGTGCATTTTTTCACATCAAAGCATTAGACCTTGATCTTTTTATAAAGAATGTAAATACTGCTTTAATTTAAGGAAGCAAGAATGTAAAATAATCCAACCACACGATGAGAGGGAAGGAATCTGTTGATCTGAATGTAGTTTCTGTAGTAAATTCAGGAGATTATGAATGGAATAAGACAGACAGACAAGTCAAAGTCCTGAAGAGGAAAAAGACCCCAGCGCTGACCTCGCTCTGGTGCTCTGCAGTGTGAGGTAGTTGGTTGTATGGTTTGACATAATAACACAGCCTGGAGATAACTGTTACAACCTTCTAGCTTTCCCTGCGGAATCACCCACACTTCACTGAAACGCCGACAGCTTTCTCGCCCCTACAAGTGGTGAGTACGAAGACCCTCACGAAGAAGACATAAAGCTAACGAGTACCTAAAGATTCACCGCTACAGTTACTAACAGTGTTCTGCTTTAAGTAAAATCACCGACATTGTTTCATGTTTAACTTTGTTAAGACAGAAAACGACCTATGACACCAGGTATTACTCTGCCATCATATTAATTGTTACGAGTTACAAAAAGGTTTCTCTTGTGATCCTTAATCTGATAGACGTAAAAAATCAATCAGGTTTGTCTGCGTAGTTCAAGTCCAGCTAATTCAGACGATATTATTCCCTCACTTTGCTCTGCAGTGCTCTTTGATTTGTTATTTGCTGCAGTCCAATAAGGTGCAGAGCCAGCTTATCAATGGCAGCTGGTCTTGTTCAGGCTTTTCTTTGCATGGTGTGCAGAGAAGTTACTCGCAGTGTATTTACTGGAGTGGGTTAATGACATACTTGGGTCTGAGCGAGGGGCGTTTTCATCATTTGTAGAATCAGAAGTTCAAGTATACTCAAACTGTGCATCAGCTTAAGCCTGGCTGTAGTCTGATTTTCTCATTTATAAAAAGCTGTGTTTTATGGTATATCCTAATATCCATAGTTATTGTAATATTTCATCTTGATTACATTGATATAAGGCCCTTGGAGCTGATGTGTCTGTGTGAGCTCTCTGTAAGTCCAGGCAGATAATGAGTGTGTGCTCAGACGTTGGTATCAGTGTGTCCTGAAGCACGAGTTGCTGTGTGAACCTGCTCACTGCCTCCGCCTGCTCCTCCTCTATCCCTCTATCCCCACCACCGCCACCACCAACCCTCCTCCTCTGTCCCCCCCTGTGTGTCTGGCTAGTGGCTCAGACACCCAGTATCTGCATTGCGTTGCAGTGCTCCAGTGAGGAAAAAGGGGGGGGGGGGGGCACATATCAGCAATCTCTGCCGAGCACTGCTCTTTTTTGTGCTCACACAAAGAAACGACTTCACCCGGCACAATTAAGCGCTATTTATAAAAAGTAGCTAAGCCCTTCATGTATTTCAGAATGCATGCTCCTTCACACATTGTTTTTCTTTTACCTCAGCAATGGTATCGTATGCTCACCTGACTGAAAACTGAAATGCATACATATACTCCCATCTGAGCCTGAAGGCAAGTTTTTTTTCAAAAGCAATTAGTCTCATGATCTTCAGACTGTTTTATGGGTAATTTGGTAGGTAATTTCAAAAGACAATTTTGTTGAAAAGCAGAAGTTTGCATCTAGAAATGCGCAGTTTGTCTACGGCTTTCGCCTCGCAAAAGTGAATATTAGTGAATTTGTGCCACAAAGGCAGGTGGATGGATGTGTTAATTGCATGAGCTGATGATGAAATATGAAAGAGAAGCAGTGGTGTTGTGGCTGTGCTGGTCAGAAGGTTAATCACCTCTTGGTTTGCTGAGGCTTTGATCCTCACACTGTAAGCCTCTGTCTGTAAGCTTTAGCCACTGCCTTTTTTTCCCTCCGTCCTGACACACACACACACACACACACAGATAATTGTGAGCACACGCCACACATGGACGCATTGCTCCTCCCTCACACCAAACACATAGATTGCTAGCCCTCCTCCAGAAGCATGAAGTTAAAACACACACACACACACAGTAACGACACTGTCGTAGAGGTATCATGTGAGACGTTTCCCTTTTTTTTTCTGGCGAGACGGGACGTCACGCCTGGGAAAAAAAAAACGTAAGGGGTTAGAGAGTGCGGAAGAGGGGGGAGGGGGGGGAACAACGTGGGGAGGCTGAGACAGATTGATAGAGTATGTCCAAGCAAGAGAAGAAGAAAGAAAGATAGCTGAAGCTTGCATAAGCGTTTCTGCACGTGCACATGTGTGTGTGTGTGTGTGTGATGTATGTAGGTGACACAGATTTATGAAAGGAGAGGATCACAGTGCATTTGGTGGTTATTGGGGGAGGTGGGTTGATGGTGGCGCACCAGATAATAGAATCAATGCGTGCGTGTGTGTGTGCGCGTGCGTGCATGTCGTACCGTACCTGCCTCATAGACATTGCCTATTTGGACTGATTGCCAGGAGAATTAGTGATGTGACTTGGCAGAGAGAAACAGCCACAAAACAGAGCCAGGGACAGCGGCGGAGAGAGGGATAGAAGAAGAAGAGAGACAAAAAGAGAGCGAGAGATGGAGGGGTAGCGCGAGGGGAACAGCTTTTTCTATTTTGTCGCTGCGTAGTGTGCGATGTGAACAAGGAAGAGTCTGGCGATGGGGCTGGATAGGTTTTATCACGCCGCTTTCTTTACCAGTGGACTAATTGTTGTTGTTTTTTTCATGGGGAAACGGATCAATAACTCAGTAAGACAGTATGTTCTTGCAGACGCGCTGTAATGCACATGCATGTGCACATACATATGTGAGGAGTTTCAGGCAAACGGTGAGTTCAGAGTTTAAATGTTGCCTTCACAGATTTAGGCAAACAGCTAGACTGACTGTGTGCACCTGTCATCTTTTTATTTGTCTCCACCATCATGTTTTTTAACATTTGAAATAGGTTTTAAAAGTGTTTTATTTTATTCGCTCTCCTTATCTGTATTACATCATTCTCTCTTTTGTCTCCGGTGCATCAAAGGAGCAACTGTGGAGCGCTTAAAACTGGGGCAGAGGAAAAATATTGGAAACCTTGAAGACAAAGAAGAATTGGAGAGAGGGTGAAGTCTCTCACAGCAGAACGCTGCTGCACGGTTCGCCGGTGGTCGCATGCTCGCCTGCATGTGGCCAGAGACACATTTTGTAAGTTGGGGACATGCTCTGGATTCTTGGCAGGCAGAGAAGCTGGCAGAGCTCACATGTGATGAAAACAGCTTTTCATCTGTGGAGCAGTTGTTTGAGGCACTGGATCATATTCTTAGTGCAGCGTCGGCAGTGTCAAGCTTTGTGTGCCATTTATTTTGTCTGGGGAAGAGTAAATCAGTGCTATTCCCTCAAGGCTGAACATCTTTTTTATGGTGGGGGGGATGATTGCATAATCCTGTGATATCATAAGGCCTGTAGAAACATAAGAGGACAGTGTTGTCCGCAGTGTTGTCTGCGGACACAGCTGTCTGTGAATGTTACATGCATGCGGACATTCACACAAAGTCTCAAATGTTTGTGTGTGTGTGTGTGTGTGTGTGACTGCTGTACCGGAGCCGACCACAAACCAAATGTCTGAAAGCGGCAAGTTCTGATCATACATCAAATCTGAGGGTTAATGAAGGTGAGTCTGTCTCTTGCTGCATTGACCATTTGTCTGCCAGCAGGGGGCGTTTTGTCTCAGTGAAATACAGAGGGTTTGGTCCGAAACAAAGGCAGTGAAAGGCCCCCAAAGATTTGAAAAAAAAAAGTGTACAAATATTGTGATGACTGCAGCACTATTGTATGTTTAGCTACGTGCTTTAACTCCATCTGTCTGTTCACAGGGTTCAGTCCACACCAGCCTGTGCTGGCTTCACAAGACGCTGTGGTTTTCGTCGGACTGCATCGGCAATTTTTTATGTGACGCATAAACAAGCTCTTCACTCATACTAAAGAAAATGCTTGTACGTACCAACATAAATGCTTACTTGAATGTATAGTTTTTAAAATTCAAGATTTTTGGTCTTTTTAAGTCGTGTGTGCAGTGCATGCGAAACAGCGGACCATTGAAGACTTTCCTTTGCGTGCTTCATTGTCCCTGAGACCCTTAACCTGTGATGATAAGAAAGGTCACAGGTGAGGTCCTTGGGAACAAAGTAGACACGTGTTTACTACTTGAGACAAAAATACATCCCTGTTTCACCAATTTTGTGGATTTGATAAAAATGACGTCATCCTGTAAAGCCTGCAGAACATTCCCAGGGACGCAACGTTTGGAGCGCATGATATGGAAAAGACATCAAAGGTCAGTAAAGTGCGCCCTTTGTTCTCCGGAGGGGGCAGTACCTTTTGGCTGACTTTGTCCAAAGAATACATTAGTATTTCAATAAAAAAAAAGGCAGCCAAGGTTCATGACCCTGAATTGCAATTAACGTGGGAAATTTTAACGCCAGCTTCAAAATGCTTGCCAGACCTGGAAACGAATCCGCTTTTGATAGTTTCTCACGAATGAAGGCACAAGTTTTTGTTTAAATTCATGCTGAAACAAGAGTCTGGGGCAACTGCAAAAAGATCTGTTCATCAATTTAACCGCATAGAAGAAGAATAACATTGTTTCAGTTGAAGATAAGATGCTGTTAAAAGATTTACATTGTACTTTTTTAATGAATCATTAGCATCTTGTTCTGTTTGTTGGTTTTTTTGAATGACAATAAAATATTGTAACATTTGTGTTTAGTTGTCTTCTGTTTGATACATTAAGTCCAAGCTGTGTGTGTATGTGTGTGTCTTTCTTATCTCTGCGGTGTCATTTTTCATTGCCTCCATGCGGAAATCAATCCCAGACAAACCTTTCGGATCGGTGTAGGGATCGCTGTGAGATAGTGAGATGCTTTTGTGCACACCAGTAAAACTTCTCAGGTGAATGAATGGGAGTGACTTGCTCCTTATTCAGCCCTGCCTGGCTCGCTGTTCCCTGGCTGTCAGCCCTCTGTGTTTGTGCATCCCAGGACAGTTGACATTGATTGTGCTGGAGACAGCCGGAGACACATTAGTACCCAGCTCGCTCCTGCTGCTGAAAAACACATTAACTGGCTGCATTGGGAGCCCTGTTTGGTAACCATGGCAAAGCACATGGGCAGGAGGAGGAGGAGGGTAGAGACAGGGCAGTGGGTTCAGCGAGTCTCTGAGGAATCGTCTCTCAAACGCTTCATTCCCTCCTCCGGCCATGTCTGTCATTATCCCTCAGTGCCTTTGAAACTGACAACTTCTCACTGCCTCCATCATTCTTTACTTTTTCACTTAAAACTTCACTGCATCTGTTCTTTAATCATGTTTAATCTCCATTACTCTTTTTCCTACGTTATACTCGTCTCCGTCATCTAATGCTCAGTGCAGCCTCACTAATAAACCCAAAAGTCCCTTTTTCACCCCTGCATTTTAATTTCTTTAGTTTTTCATTCTTTCCTGTGGGGGATTTCCTTCATTATAAAGTATAGTTAATGCCAAGTACACTACCTAGGATTTTGTTATTCTGACACATTTCCCTGGGTTTGGTATTTAGATTACAAACGAACCAGAAATTAAATACCTGAGTCATGCAATTTATAAAATGTGTGTAGAGGACAGATAAAGATGTAAATCCAGTAACAATTTTGTTACTTATTACTAGCAGGACTGCAAAAGAAACACTAATTTCATACTTTTTAATCTTGCTGCTTGAAATTGATTATACAATGTAAAGCAACCAGAAAGATATTAGTCTAGGAATGAGACCAAAGAGGTTCGTTCTTTGACATTTTTTTATGCAATAATAGAAACTTTCAAAAATAAATTTGATAGAAGAAGAGAAAAATAATCAAGCAAACTAATTTAATTCATTATGTGAACAACAAGATGTCAGCATCGAAGCGTCTTTAAAAATAGTGACGTGGAATGTTTTCCTGTCTGCATCCATCAAAGTTTTTCCAAGAAAGGAAAATTAGTGAACCAGTATTGTCAGAGGAGGTCCTTGATGTCTGTTAGTGTTAAAATTGTCTAGTATGTACCCCTAAAAGCACAGACTACATCTCTAATCTGAGGCACAGAATAATGGAGTTAGGAGGACCAATCTGTGGTGGGGTTTCCACTCTATGTGATTTAAAACAGGTAACTCTGTTTACAACAATATTCCTTATGATATTAACTATTCAGCAACAAAATACTTGTGAGACGCACTGGATTATTAAGTCAACTCCATGGAACGGAATGAGGAAGACAGAAAAAACAAAAACTACAAAAGGCTAGTCTGCAGGTGTCTATCCAAATACATGTTTTTTATTTAACGAGGATGATCTCACCAACTTTCACAATCTCTTTATTTTTTACTAATTATTATTTACTCAGGTAAGTCATTATACCAATTTTCATTTGCAATGATTACCTGGTTAAGTGGCAAAAAATATGGAACAAATATACTAACATATAAGGATTACATTAACAAAGAGCAAATAATTTAAAGAGTAACTGAACCCCAAACCACTTTTTTTCTGCTGAAAACACATTTATTTCATTATGAAGTAATAGTGTTACTTATCGATTTGTATACAAATTCTGACATTTTTGTCAAAGTATTTCCATTTGGCATATATTTTTCCCCATCCAAATGAACTACAAACAAATAACGTATTTGTGTTATTGATATAATATGAACCTCACATGCAGCATCCATCATTTCTACCTACATTGAACAAATTTGTACAGAGAAACGGTGTCTTGCATAATCACAATTTTTATATAAAATCACAAAAATGGTTAGTTAATTACAACAGAGAGACCATATGTGCTACAGATTTGCATCTTGCACCAAAATGTTGCCCCAATACTGAAGAAACTTTAAGCCTATTGCAAATCATCATCAAAAAAATGTAAAAGTTATAAAACAATTCTCCTCTCACCATTTTTTAGCTTAATTGACACTAAACTTGCTACAGCAAATCTTCAGAAAATCCTACACAAATAATCCACACAGATTTGTGATTTATCAAAAATTGAGCGCATCAAAATGTTTGACTGTAAACAGTTATGGAAACATATATTGCAATTCTTGCTAAATACATTTTTAATGTTCATCAAAAAAAAAAAACATTATTTTGGAGTCATTGCAAATGATGTCTGGAAAAATCTGACTTTTATTTTCAATGCCTGTTTTTTTTTTATTTTATTTTTTTTTTAACAGTATTTTCAATTTCACTCTTTCTGATTTATTAACCAATAGTGCTAATAATTATGCTCGAGAAGAAGTTTTAAACATATAAACCTCAGAGTCGTCTTTTACTAATATATAACTCATTAACACAGATCATCGTCTCTTGTGCTAGAAATTGAGATTTCTCAACTTGATGTAAAATTCACATATTCAGCTAATATTGTAAAACGCTAAAGCACTTTTTAAATCCCGCTATTTAATTTTGCCTAAAATTGCCTGACTCCGACCCATTTTCATTTTATTTCATTAATTTAAATTGTTGATCTTTTCGCTGTTACACACCAGACTGTATACTGGATAGTGACGCACCCAGAAAACGGTGCATGTATTTTAGCTCAATTTTTGTTTTTTGTTTGAGTCTTGAAACTCTTCGGTATTTTTATATAGACTGGTAATATTTCTAGCTTAAATTAAATCAATTTTACCATTAAGTTACTATTTTTAATTTCAAAAATGTGTTTATCTGGCTCTTTTATTAAACCGTCGCAACCGGAACTGTTGACGCTGTGTTCGTGTTGTTGGTTTTTACGGCACTTCCTGAATGTCACGGACAGCCGGAAGAGGTCTGAATTTGAACAGCCATCACAGCAACAATACACGCGCAATTTTCTTCTACGGTACGTTTGCTCCATTTAATTATAAGTAAAACATGATTAAATTACGCAGAATGGAGTTTCTACGAGATGAAATGTTTTCTGGAATCGTGTGGGTTTATCTTTGACCGGCCGTTTCCTACTCATGTTACAGCCTTCGACTTGGATATAGACTATTTCCTGGAAAACAATTGCATGCACTGCTGTTTTAGCAGTTCAATGCCTTTAAGCGTTGACCGATGTTTTCTCGCATTTAGGCATTTGTTTAGCATTTGTGTATAATTTTTAGAGAATATTTTGAGTATTTTAAACTGCAAATATACGCCTTAAATGTGCATTTTTAATAATATTCCTGTAGCGGTACTGAAGGGACTGAGCACTTTCCCGCCCTTGAGTGAGGGGAGAACCAGGAAGTAGACGGAGCGGATGCGACCGTTTAATACATGCATTAGACCCCCTTAAAATACGCAAAAAAACCACGCGTGGACGGCGCTTTTCTGTGGTAGTATTGTGACGGGAGAGTAAACAATCCATCTTTGTTCTGGGAGTGGTGAATTCTGAAACATGTGGAGTAGTGTGCTGGATTTAAAATTGTATCTTCCTTTCTCTACCGTTTCCCACAAACCACGCCCACTAAATAGTTGCATGCAGATAAGTTGATCTGCTGTTTATTAGTCAAATAATATATTTATTTAATTATCTTCCACCCAGTTTATTATTTATTTTTTTAAAAAAAACGTAAATTTTAATTTATGCTTTTTTTTGTTATTGTAGTGTCTAATTTATCTTATGTGATTATTACTGTACTGTGTATAACCTACTAATATTTTATTTATTCAAGTAAATGTTTAAAGGAATTTTATTTTATTATTTATTTATTTTTTGGACAGAATTTGTATTTAATGTTTATGAAATGCAAAGCTCTCAGTGAAAACCGTTTGAGTTGTAATAGTGATATTTTAAACACTGCCTCTAGATGAGGTGTATAAATGAGCAAATAATTCAGTTGTAGATATCCAAGTCCATTTTAAAGTCAAATATCTAATGAAAATCCACAATTTTTGCAGGGGCTCACAATTTTTCAAGTGCCTTTGTCACACTACTGCAGTCCATTTTAATCTGTCAAAAGAAATGTAACTGTCTAAAATTCTTTCTCACAAACACGGACACAATTCTTCTAATTTACACACAGATTGGTCACAAAATCAAAAAACCTTGAAGTGTAGAGTGATATCTGTCACTTATTGCTTTTAAATGAGGGTGAACATTTTAATAAACAGTCAATAAATACTAGAATCAAGTATATTCTAGTATATATATAAATATTTCAACATTTAAACAGACTAAACCACTAACGTCTACTGAAAGTATCATCACATTTAGGGGTGTGAAAAAAAAATCGATTTCACGCTGTATCACGATTTTTGGGTGCCGATTTATACCAATATATCGATAATCGTAGTATCGTCATATCGTGAGATAATCGTTATCGTGAGTTTTTTTTTATTGTATCATGAGGTACCCAGCGGTTTCCCACCCCTAGTCTAGATCCATTTCTTCCGCATTCTAATGACAAAATTTGGTAATTATAAGATTAAAATAAAATACATAGAAAACATATCAAATATTAACACATATCACCATTTGATTATAATATAATTTTTAAAACTGCATTATTTTTTTTTCCTTTTGGCACAAGCATTATTTTCATTCAACATCACAATTTAAAAATATATATATATATAAATGCTCATATACTGTGTGCACACAATGTAATTGTTATGTTAAAATCCTGAATTACTAATGTCTTTGTCAATTAAGTTAATTATACATATTTGAAATAAAGTCATTCATTTTATATCTGGTTTTTGTACAGGTGCAGCCCAACAGCAGTAGTCCAAACGGAAAGTTAGCAGCATGGAAGAAGACATTGCTATAGCAGAGGCAGAACAAGTTCATGACGCGACTGATGAAAATGAGGTTGGTGTGGAAGTGCCCAACAATAATCCAGTCAAAAGGGGAAGAGGAAGACCATCTGGTGCCATGAAGCCGAAGGACACACCCAATGGCGAGTCTGGGACAAAGAAAAGAGGGCGTCCAAAACTTTCCAGTGTAGAAGGTCCAGAAGAGGATGAATCCAAGAAATCAGGCGAAAGCCTGGGAGATGGTTCACCTAAAACAAGGGGCCGGCCAAAAAAGTCACTCAGCCAAAGTCCAGGTGATGAACCTGCTGAAGACTTACCAAATGGCAGCACTGGGAAACAAAAAAGAGGACGTCCAAAAGGATCTTCAAAGCGTAAGCTTAAAAGTGAGGAAGACGGTGGTGCGACACAGAAGAAAAGAGGTCGACCAAAGGGCTCTTCAGACAAGGCGAGTGCTGAGGGCGATGATGCAGTTGGTGAAGGTACGGCTGGAGGCAGGCGGAGGAAAGCTGTTACACCTCAGAGAGGAAGAGGGAGGCCCAAAAAAACGGATGCATCTCCATCAGCAAAGGGCTCTCAGGGAGTAAAAAGAGGAAGAGGTCGGCCTAAAGGCTCTACCAGCAAGACAGCCTCTGCGTACAAGGGTCATCGTAAAATAGGTAGACCACGGAAAATACTTAGCACACCTGTTAAGGGCAAGAAGCGTGGTCGGCCACGCCTGAACGCACTGCCGGTAAAAAGAGGCAGGCCGAGGAAGCACCCCCTCCCCACTGCAGAGGAGCTTAAAAAGCCAAGAGTGTGGAAGCCTCTGGGAAGGCCCAGAAAATACCCCCGGGAGGATCTTCCAGAAGGAGTTTCTGCCGCCCCTCGTCGCAGCCGCGGGCGGCCTCGTAAAGCTGAGTCTAAAAAAGGAGCACATTTGCGCAAGGGTTTGTCACCTGCTTATGATGGTCCTCCAAGAAAAAGGGGTCGTCCTAAAAAAAGCGAGGTGGACACGCCCAGCAAAAAGCGAGGTCGTCCCAAAGGGTCGCCCAACAAAGCCAAAAGTCCTACGCAGCTCGATGGCGTTCTCTTACACTACTCTGAAGACGAAACAGATTCCCCTGCAGTCGGAGAGGAAGTGGAAACAGAAGGTGTAGAAAAGGTGGTGGAAGATTTCAGTCATGCGGTTGCCATGGATACAGAAGAGACTTTCGTTCACCAGGATGCAAGCGGTGATGATAGTGACCAGGCTTGATGAACAATCTTGGTCTGACCAAAAGTTAAAAAAAATAAATAAATCTGTAGTAATTGCAGATGAAAACATAGCCAGGGGAAGCAAACCATGCTTTTAACATTTTGTCCATTGGTTAGAATTAGAGCCTCTGAAGCTGTTCCATTGTTTTAACTAACATGTTTGTCATCATTGATGATTTTAATGATTTTTACTTTTTCTGATGAGGCAAAAAAAAAGTAACATTTTTGTTGAGCAGTCATGTGGAAGTTAAAAATATAGACTGACTGTTCTGTCATTTCACACCTTCCATAATTAGTATTTGTCTGCTTGGGTTACAGTAAAACTAATCTCTTTGCAGGTAGCTGGAAAATCAATTGATGGAGATGAGTGTTCTAAACAGACTTAAGATGGAAAGGAAAACTTCATTAAATAAGAACCGTCTCTTTGATAATGTCATCATTATTTCTTTTGATCTGTCCTTAAATCTTTTTCCCTTTTGGTTTAGTTTTCATGTTTGATAAAGTAGTGTAAGATCACCTTCTACTTTAATTAGCTAGCCCGAGTAAAGGTTAACTGGAGGAAAAGTAGGCCTTTTTTATCTTGTAGTTGACAAGTAGTATAGCAGTTAGCCAAATGTAGGACACAGTTTAACTCAAAATGTATTTTCCTTCATTTTATTATCTATTTACTGTTTGTATTGTTGATATCTTTGTAAGAAATTTGTGATCACATAAAAAACTGCGGCCAACCCTTACGCCCTCCCACCTGAAGTTTCTTGCAAGTTTTTAATCTGTAAGTTTTAAATGAACGTTTGTTTTTTTAAGCATTCTGGCCCACAGATGAGTTGTTTCGATCTCAGTGCAAAGTTTTTAAAACGTGAGCAACAGCACTGTAAATTCTTGATTTAGAAAAATAAAGTAGCAAGAAGCCCAAGTAAATATACAATACCGTTGTTCAAAATGTAATAATGTGGCTGTTAACAAGTTTGTCTGTTTTTTTTTTTTGCATTGATGTGAACACACTTTATTGCCCTTTCAGGTGAGATCATCTGCAATATTTCTTTATTTTTGTAATTGAGATTAACATTTATTTCGTTGAGTCTTGCATCTCCCGTGGCTCGTTATTGCCACATTGAAGAAAAACTTACAAGGAAGAATTAAAATGTGCATTTCATATGATTAAAAATAAGATTTTAACTTCCTGTATGTATTTGTGAACTGCAACATTTAAAATTAACTTGGCTTTTTCCTTTGGTGCCACTAATGTGCAGTTTTAGTCTTTTTCCGGGACACATTTTTATGTCTTCGATGAGGGATTTAGTGACTTAAATGTTATATTTTAAATAGTATTACACAGCTGATTGTGTTGAAACATTTGTTTTTGCCTTATTTGTTTTGAATGTATAATTAAAAGAGTCTGGTGTAGCCTGTTGGTTTGGGGCTCTTTTTGAAATTATATTCTTGCATGGATTAGCCCCAATTCTATGTTGAATGAATTACTCTAAACTATGACACCATTTCATTTGTAACAGTTGGAGTCATTACTTTAATCTGAAGTATCTATGAAATTATTTAAAGGACGTTTAGTGTCCCTCATGAGACCAGATTCCCCTGTTGGAGTGACCTTGCAACAGTTATCTTGTATCATTTTTTTTTTTTGCTGTATATTAACAGTTCTCTGGGTTGGGTTAACTGTGGATGTTTCCAAAAGCCAAATTGTCTTTTTCACCAAAATTTGACCTTGTGTTGTAAACTGATTATAGGATGGAGTTTGCCTTTTTGTGAGTTTTGAACGAGACGTCAATAAATTGTGTGATTAAGGTCATTTGAAACAAAATGATCTTCGCATTTTGGGTTCTGAGCGTGTTGTGTGATTTTTCTTTGCTTATTTATGTCCAGAATGCGTGATTTATTAATATTAGCTTATGTTATTTAGTAGTTAAACTAACCTATGTGGGTCAGTGGTGGCCTAGTGGTTACAGAAGTGGGCTTGGAACAGGATGCTTGAAGGTTCAAATTCACTGTGGGGCCTTGAGCAAGTCTCCTACACCTAATTTGCTTACAGGACTCTCTTAAAAAAAGATTAATCTCAATGAGGCTTTCCTGGTTAAATAAAGGAAAAAAAAAACTTGCATAATCATGGTATTTTGTGTGCATTCTCATACAAAAGTAATTCAACTTTTTTTAAAAAATTAAATATGATTTTGTAAAGTAATATTTTACTGCTAAAAAGATACAAAAATTTATGATTGCATTTTTTTTTTAAAGTAATCTTAATTATTTCAGTTTTGAAAGCACATATAGGAATATAAACAGTTCCCTTTTGATTATTTGCATCACATGTAATGTTCAAAACGTTCTTGGGAACAGTGTAGAGATGTGGCAATATTACCATTCCTACTCAAGAAAGCAATTACCACATATAGGGAGATAGACAATCCTGGATGAGTATTCCTTAAACACAATATGGATAATTAAAAAAAACACCATAGACAAAAATATGCGACTGCAAAGTGGCTAAATAAAAGCAACAAAATAACTTGAACATTTCCGTGGGATGCGAAAAAGAATAGCCAACTCCTTTGGCTGTATGTGTTTACTGTCAATGAACAGAAGTTTGTACAGTACACATTACCAATAGATGAGATACATGTAGTCGGTATTCAAAAAAAAATGAACAGCATCACATTGACCAACAAACAAACTTTTATTTAGAGCCAAGGTTACAGACATTGTGCAGAGCAAGATTTGAACCAGGTTCCACTTGCTGATAATCACTTGAAGGAAGATAGAAGTAGGGTTTGATCCAGGGTTGGGGTCAATTTTATATTTGTAATGGCGTAATTGATAATTAATTACAATAATGGTGTAATTATAATTGAAATTGTGCTTGATACAATTCGTTGGTGTTGTAAATGTAATTTATTTCAGATGATTGACTTTGTACTTGTAGTTGGCATGAAATTTAAAAAAAAACTCTATGGTTTACACATATTACATAGCACTCACACTGCTCTCAGGCCAGCCTTGTTTATTTGCTTTCCCATAGCCTTACCTCCGTTTTGAGGCGTTTGAAATTTTTTTTGCCGTTTTTATGCCTTACTATAGCATTACCTCCGTTTAAAGGTGTTTGAATTTTTTTAGCCGTTTTTATGCCTTACTATAGCCTTTCCTCTGTTTTGAAGCGTTTTAAATTTTTTCGCCCTTTTTATGCCTTATAATAGCCTTCGTTTTAAAGGTTTTGAAATTTTTTCGCAGGTTTTTATGCCTTACTATAGCCTTACCTTAGTTTTTAGGCGTTTGAAATTTTTTCACACGTTTTTATGCCTTACTATAGCCTTACCTCCTTTTCGAAGGGTTTTAAAATTTTTTTGCCGTTTTAATGCCTTACTATAGCCTTACCTTCGTTATGATGCTTTTGAAATTTTTTCACCGTTTTTATGCCTTCCTATAGCCTTACTTCCGTTTTAAGGTGTTTGAATTTTTTTAGCCGTTTTTATGCCTTACTATAGTCTTACCTTAGTTTTTAGGCGTTTGAAATTTTTTTGCACGTTTTCATGCCTTACTATAGCCTTTCTTCTGATTTTAGGCGTTTTAAATTTTTTTGCCATTTATAGGCCTTACTATAGCCTTACCTCCGTTTTAAGGCGTTTTTAAATTTTTTGCCGTTTTTATGCCTTACTATAGCCTTACCTTTGTAATGATGCTTTTGAAATTTTTTCACCGTTTTTATGCCTTCCTAAAGCCTTACCTCCGTTTTGAAGCGTTTTAAATTTTTTGCCGATTTTATGGCTTACTATAGCCTTACCTTAGTTTTTAGGCGTTTGAAATTTTTTCACACGTTTTTATGCCTTACTATAGCCTTACCTCCTTTTCGAAGGGTTTTAAATTTTTTTTGCCGTTTTAATGCCTTACTATAGCCTTACCTTCGTTATGATGCTTTTGAAATTTTTTCACCGTTTTTATGCCTTCCTATAGCCTTACTTCCGTTTTAAGGTGTTTGAATTTTTTTAGCCGTTTTTATGCCTTACTATAGTCTTACCTTAGTTTTTGGGCGTTTGAAATTTTTTCACACGTTTTTATGCCTTACTATAGCCTTACCTCTGTTTTGAGGCGTTTGAAATTTTTTCGCCCTTTTTATGCCTTACTCTAGCCTTAACTCCGTTTTTAGCTGTTTGAAATGTTTTCGCACGTTTTCATGCCTTACTATAGCCTTACCTCCGTTTTTAGGCGTTTTAATTTTTTTGCCCTTTTTAATGCCTTACTATAGCCTTACTTTCGTTTTAAGGTGTTTGAATTTTTTTAGCCGTTTTTATGCCTTACTATAGCCTTACCTTAGTTTTTAGGCGTTTGAAATTTTTTCACACGTTTTTATGCCTTACTATAGCCTTACCTCCTTTTTGAGGTGTTTGAATTTTTTCAGCCGTTTTTATGCCTTACTATAGCCTTACCTTTGTTTTTAGGCGTTTGAAATTTTTTCGCCCTTTTTATGCCTTACTATAATCTTACCTTAGTTTTTAGGCGTTTGAAATTTTTTTGCACGCTTTCATGCCTTACTATAACCTTTCTTCTGATTTGAGGCGTTTTAAATTTTTTTAACATTTATAGGCCTTACTATAGCCTTACCTCCGTTTTAAGGCGTTTTTAAATTTTTTGCCGTTTTTATGCCTTACTATAGCCTTACTTTTGTAAAGAAGCTTTTGAAATTTTTTCACCGTTTTTATGCCTTCCTAAAGCCTTACCTCCGTTTTGAAGCGTTTTAAATTTTTTGCCGATTTTATGGCTTACTATAGCCTTACCTCCGTTTTAAGGTGTTTGAAATTTTTTCGCAATTTTTTTTGCCTTACTATAGCCTTACCTTAGATTTTAGGCGTTTGAAATTTTTTTGCACGTTTTTATGCCTTACTATAGCCTTACCTCCGATTTGTTGCGTTTGAAATTTTTTTGCAGGTTTTTATGCCTTACTATAGCCTTACCTCCGTTTTGAAGCGTTTGAAATTTTTTTGCACGTTTTTATGCCTTACTATAGCCTTACCTCCGTTTTGAAGCGTTTGAAATTTTTTTGCAGGTTTTTATGCCTTACTATAGCCTTACCTCCGTTTTGAAGCGTTTGAAATTTTTTCACGCGTTTTTATGCCTTACTATAGCCTTACCTCCGTTTTGAAGCGTTTGAAATTTTTTTGCACGTTTTTATGCCTTACTATAGCCTTACCTCCGTTTTGAAGCGTTTGAAATTTTTTTGCAGGTTTTTATGCCTTTATCTAGCCTTACTTTAGATTTTAGGCGTTTGAAATTTTTTCACACGTTTTCATGCCTTACTATAGCCTTACCTTAGTTTTTAGGCGTTTGAAATTTTTTCACACGTTTTCATGCCTTACTACAGCCTTACCTTAGTTTTTAGGCATTTGAAAAATTTTCGCACGTTTTTTTGCCTTACTATAGCCTTACCTCCGTTTTGAAGCGTTTGAAAATTTTTTGCAGGTTTTTTTGACTTTATCTAGCCTTACTTTAGATTTTAGGCGTTTGAAATTTTTTCACACGTTTTCATGCCTTACTACAGCCTTACCTCCGTTTTGAGGCGTTTGAAATTTTTTTACACGTTTTTATGCCTTACTATAGCCTTACCTCTGTTTTAAGGCGTTTGAATATTTTTAGCCGCTTTTATGCCTTACTATAGCCTTACCTCCGTTTTGAAGCGTTTGAAATTTTTTCGCAGGTTTTTATGCCTTAGTATAGCCTTACTTTAGATTTTAGGCGTTTGAAATTTTTTTTACACGTTTTTATGCCTTACTATAGCCTTACCTCCTTTTTGAGGTGTTTGAATTTTTTCAGCCATTTTTATGCCTTACTATAGCCATACCTTTGTTTTTAGGCGTTTGTAATTTTTTCGCCCTTTTTATGCCTTACTATAATCTTACCTTAGTTTTTATGCGTTTGAAATTTTTTTGCACGTTTTTATGCCTTACTATAGCCTTACCTCCGTTTGAAGGGTTTTAAAAAATTTTTGCCGTTTATATGCCTTACTATAGCCTTACCTCCGTTTGAAGGGTTTTAAAAATTTTTTGCCGTTTATATGCCTTACTTATAGCCTTACCTCCGTTTTGAAGCGTTTGAAATTTTTTTGCACGTTTTTTTGCCTTACTATAGCCTTACCTTAGTTTTGAAGCGTTTGAAATTTTTTCGCAGGTTTTTATGCCTTACTATAGTTTTACCTTAGTTTTTAGGCGTTTGAAATTTTTTCAGCCGTTTTTATGCCTTACTATAGCCTTACCTTAGTTTTTAGGCGTTTGAAATTTTTTTGCACGTTTTCATGCCTTACTATAGCCTTTCTTCTGATTTGCGGAGTTTCAAATGTTTTTGCCATTTATAGGCCTTACTATAGCCTTACCTCCGTTTTAAGGCGTTTTTAAATTTTTTGCCGTTTTTATGCCTTACTATAGCCTTACCTTTGTAATGATGCTTTTGAAATTTTTTCAGCGTTTTTATGCCTTCCTAAAGCCTTACCTCCGTTTTTAGGCGTTTTAATTTTTTTCACCCTTTTTATGCCTTACAATAGCCTTACCTCCTTTTTGAGGCGTTTTAAATTTTTTGCCGTTTTTAAGGCTTACTATAGCCTTCCCTTAGTTTTTAGGCGTTTGAAATTTTTTCACACGTTTTTATGCCTTACTATAGCCTTATCTTAGTTTTTAGGCGTTTGAAATTTTTTTGCCGTTTTTATGCCTTACTATAGCCTTACCTCTGTTTTAAGGCGTTTGAATTTTTTTAGCCGCTTTTATGCCTTACTATAGCCTTACCTCCGTTTTGAAGCGTTTGAAATTTTTTCGCAGGTTTTTATGCCTTAGTATAGCCTTACCTCCTTTTTGAGGAGTTTGAATTTTTTCAGCCGTTTTTATGCCTTACTATAGCCTTACTTTAGATTTTAGGCGTTTGAAATTTTTTTTACACGTTTTTATGCCTTATTATAGCCTTACCTCCTTTTTGAGGTGTTTGAATTTTTTCAGCCGTTTTTATGCCTTACTATAGCCTTACCTTTGTTTTGAAGCGTTTTAAATTTTTTCGCAGGTTTTTATGCCTTACTATAGCCTTTCTTCTGATTTGTGGCGTTTTAAATTTTTTCGCCATTTATAGGCCTTACTATAGCCTTACCTCCGTTTTAAGGCGTTTTTAAATTTTTTGCCGTTTTTATTCCTTACTATAGCCTTACCTTTGTAATGATGCTTTTGAAATTTTTTCACCGTTTTTATGCCTTCCTAAAGCCTTACCTCCGTTTTAAAGCGTTTGAAATTTTTTCGCAGGTTTTTATGCCTTACTATAGCCTAACCTCCGTTTTGAAGCGTTTGAAATTTTTTTGCACGTTTTTTTGCCTAACTATAGCCTTACCTTAGTTTTGAAGCGTTTTCAATTTTTTCGCCGTTTTTATGCCTTACTATAGCCTTACCTTAGTTTTGAAGCGTTTGAAATTTTTTTGCACGTTTTCATGCCTTACTATAGCCTTTCTTCTGATTTGCGGAGTTTTAAATTTTTTTGCCATTTATAGGCCTTACTATAGCCTTACCTCCGTTTTAAGGCGTTTTTAAATTTTTTGCCGTTTTTATGCCTTACTATAGCCTTACCTCCGTTTTTAGGCGTTTTAATTTTTTTCACCCTTTTTATGCCTTACAATTGCCTTACCTCCTTTTTGAGGCGTTATAAATTTTTTCGCACGTTTTTATGCCTTCCAATAGCCATATCTCCGTTTTGAGGCATTTGAAATTTTTTCGCACGTTTTTATGCCTTACTATTGCCTTACCTCTGTTTTTAGGCGTTTTAAATTTTTTGCCGTTTTCATGGCTTACTATAGCCTTACTTCTGTTTTGAGACGTTTGAAATTTTTTTCGCCCTTTTTATGCCTTACTAAAGCCTTACCTCCCTTTTGAGTCGTTTTAAATTTTTTCGCGCATTTTCATGCTTTACTATTGCCTTTCCTCCGTTTTTTGGCATTCTCTGGCCATACGATGGCCTTACCTTCGTTTTGAGGTATTTTAAATTTTTTCGCCCGTTTTTTTGCTTTACTGTAACCTTACCTTTGTTTTGAGGCTGTTTTAATTTTTCCGGCTTTTTTTTTTTTTTTTTTTTATCCCTTACCTTGCCTTACTTCCGTTTTGAGACGTTTTAAATTTTTTTGCCGTTTTTATCCCTTACTATAGACATACCTTCATTTTTTGGTGATGCGAAAAAAAAAACTACTTGGGATGTATGTGTTTATTGTTCATGAACAGACATTTGTACACATTAACAAAAGATAAAATATTTGTTGTCAGTATTCACAAATAATGAACAGCATTACATTCACCCACTGAGCAATTAACACACTTTTATTTTGAGCCATAGTGCAGTGCAAGATTCATACCAGGTTCCACTTGATGATCAAGGAAGGTAGAGTATATAGGGTCTGATCACAGAAGTCCTGTGGCAAAAGTCCTATTGTGAATGCAAAGTATGGGCTTAATACAGCACACAAAGTATAATTTTAAGAAAGAGGAAGATTGTAGCAACATTTTAAGCTAAAAATTGGGGCTGTAGCTGCAGGATTAAAGCTTTAACAGCAGTTTTCCTCAAAGTTCATGAGCATTAGTTGCCACTATCTACAGCACTAAGTCCTGCAAAAGCAGTCTAATTCTTATAAAACCTTTAATTACATTAAAAGTAGGAGAGTTGACATTTTACAAATTAGTTATCATCATTGTCACAAAGCAGCAGAACATTCTGACTCCCACAATAATAATAATAATAATAATAATATCAAAAAATTTAAAAGATACCAAAAATAAATCCCATAAAATGAAATCAGTTTACTCACTTTTCATTACTTCATCACTTTTGCAAAACTCACATTTTCATTTAAATTAACATTCGAATAGACATACTTCACGTATAATGTACATGCTTAAGTTGGTATATATTTTCTGTAAATTGGTATACAATTATTATATAATTTTTCCTTTTTATAATAAAACGTTCCTTCTTAATCTGCCTATAAATAAAGCTAAACAAACAAACAACTGCGAGACTACGTGATGACGTCACGGTCGTGGGCGGTCTACTTGTGACGCTCTCAGGTGTCTCGGCGGAGTGATACTTTTCTATTTCCGAGTGTGTAAACGTTCAGTGGAAAGAACACCTGGCTTCACCTGACAGCTAATTTAATGTCTCTTTTCTCTGGGTAAAACAACGGGTTCAGCTTCAGATACAGCGACTTTTGGTGATGTTAACGGAGGAACTACAGCGGGTACGTACGGTAACGTTCATGTTAACTTCTTTGTTGGTTAAAACTTGACGGAAACAAGAGTTGCTCAACTAGTTTTAGCTGTAACTACATTCCTCAGTCAGGACTGCTCCATAACGCTCTCCTAGTCTGTGAAACACCTTCAGTATTTTGAACATGCCAATACATTAATGTTGTCTTTAGTAAATATATATATATCATTTTGATACGGGGTTCAAAGGTATGTAAAGCGTTTTGTCATTGCTGAAACTCCTGAGGAAAAAATAAAAAATTAAAGTTTAATTATAAATTAAAAAATAATAATAAATGTATAATTTTCTGCCTCATCACATTTTTTTTTTAATTATATCTTTCTCTGCCGTTTTTCAAACCGTTTTTTTTTTTTAATTATTATTTATTTTCTATTGAAAAGATGCAATAGCAACTGCTACAGTGATTTGTCAACGCAAGTGGACAGTTTCAGATTATTATTTGTCACTATTAGTAAAAATGTAGAAACTCCAACTTGTTTGTCAGCCTGTGTCAGGCCTGGAAAGGCCTTTTGTGGCTGCACACCCTTGATAAACATTGGACTTTGATTTCCCCTCTCCCTATTTCTGTTTATGGGGGTGAAGAAACGATGCTTTAACAGTGCATTCTCTACCTTGCAGATGAATCAGCAAATGTTACCAGAAAGGATGTTTTGCAGCTGCACGAGGATCCATTATTAGTCTCTTGGCTGTACACCACTGGTTGAAAGGAGAAAACTTTGAGTCAAAGGCTTGAGAATGTCAAGTGGTGTCGTTGCGGTTTTGCCTGAGGATGCTGCACTTTTACCTGCGGGTCCAATTTTAGAGCTGGACTCTGCAGTAAATATAAACCTTGAAGATGTCAGCAGTGCAGAAGAGGACGATGAGGAGAAAGAATTAAAAATTAGCTCTGCCCATTTCGAGCCAGCAACCTTACCTTGGTCAGAAGACAAAAATAAAAACGTTGTGATGGGCAAAGGTAAATTGTGGTCAGAAAAAGAAGGTTGGGATCCTGAGGAGAGGGACACAGGGTTCAGTGGGGGAAGCCAGGACCTTTCAGAGGAGCACAGCCAGACAGAAGACAACCTAAAGAACAAGGCCAAATGGAGGGAGAGCATGCCTGAGGGAGAAAGGTGGAGGGACGACGACAACGAGGTGGAGAAGCACGCCGACAAAGGAGATGGATCGTTAGCGGACGATGAGGAAGAGGAGGAAGAGGAAAAGGGGGATGAGAGTTTCACACCAAATGTGATGATAGTGCATCCGTCTGGCAAAGAGGCTGCAGAGGAGTCAAAGCGACACTTCAGAGATGTGGAGGAGGTGGAGAAGGAGCTGCAGATGGAGCCTGACTCAGCAGTGCAGGTTCATCAGGAGGGGACAGAAGACTATGACAAGTACTGTGAGTATCATCACACCTGCTGCATCAGCTTTGGGCCTCGTTTAAGTACGGTGTAAATCACCAGTTTCATTACGATATGATACAGTATATCCATTATTCACAACACGGGTAGGTACGAAATCACAAAGTCTGCAATGATTCGATTCAGGGGCCTTTGATTGATTCAAGACGGTAGCTGCGTTTCCATTACCCTTGGAAATGTGCAAAATCTAAATAGCGCAATAATTAAATGGTAATGGGAACGCCTGAATTTAAAATAAAAAAACTCAAAAATGGCAAAAAGGTTTTTACACTTTAATGAGGAGGTATTTCAGATGTTTCGATATTGAAATGTGTTGCAAAAGTGCTATGGAAACACCTTTTCCGCAAATACACATCACAGGGCACATGACCACTGCTCTCTGAGTAAACATGATGCGGTACGTGTAGACAGAAGAGGAGATCAGGACATTTCTTAGCATTACACTTAAAAAATGATTACTGGGGCGGTGTTTAGCTCAGTGGGTTGAGCGCCCGCCCCATGTACAGAGGCTATAGTTCCTCACCTGCAGCGGGTCCAGGTTCGATTCCCGGCCTGGGACCCTTTCCTGCGTGTCATTCCCTGCTCTCTCTGACCCCTTTCCTGTCAAGCAACTGTCATATAAAGGCCACTAGAGCCAAAAAAATCCTTTAAAAAAAAAAAAAAAAAAAAAAAAAAATGATTACTGTCATATTAGACGTGAACCAACAAAGGAATACAGAGTGTTATAAGGAGGTTGGGAGCGTCCATCTTCCTGCAGTGAAGTCTCGCGGGATGAGATTTCACGAGTTACGAGGCTCCTGCCCAAAACAACCTTCACTGGAAACGTTGAAAGCGCAATTATACTTTGTTTACATTTAGAAATATCACTTTTATTTAGCAAAAATCTGTAATGGAAACCCAGCTAATGTTATAAACCTATTTAACATTATTAGAATAGTTAAATTTTACCTACAAAAATCATTATGGAAATTAAGATGAATCATTGATTTAATTTTTCTGTGTAGAATGTATAATACAACATTGCCAAAAATGTATTTAGCAAGAGTTTGAAATGCATTTGGATGCACTAAAAGTGTTTGCCTCTCCTTATATAATCAATATTTTATTTTTTTTTCCAAGCAGAATTTGAAAAAGTAAAATCTGTCACAAGCAGGAAACCTTTGCAGTGATGCGGAAAAAGAAATAAAGATTGTTTCAGTAAAAATTGGTTTTAAAATGCAGATGGAAAAGATTTACCCTGACTGAAAATAAAACAGAATAAGATCAATCTGCCTTTTAGCTGATGAGAACAAAGTAAATAAAATGTGACATAAAAAACATTTCCAATCACTGATATTGTGTTGCTGAGTCATGCTCATCCCACTCTGTGAAGTTGCTGACTGTGTCCTTCCTCCTCAGACTTGTGTGAGGATCTGTGCAGTGAGAAAGTGAGGGTGGTTTTGGCCACAGTGGCAGGAGCGCTCCTCTTCCCTCTCCTGGTTTGGGGGGGGTTTGCCCTCCTTCCTTTTGACCCCCCCCTGCTGGAGAGCGCCCCCCTCAGGCTGATCTACACACTGCGCTGCGCGTTCTTCGCCACCATCCCTATTCTGCTTGGTAAGCTGTGGGAAAAACTTGTTGGACAAATGAGATGACACGATAGTGATCTGATGATGATGGTAGTGTGTGTGTGTTTGTGCAGGTGTGGTCGTGCAGGGCGTGGCTCGGCTGCGCTTCAGCTCACTCAGGCCAATGTTCCACAACACACTACACAACAGAGAGGTGGCAGTGCACTGGCACTATGTCAACGAATCGGCCGGGCTCTTTGTCTTCTACTTCCTACAGCTGGCTGTCATGGCAACCTACATCAGCCACGACCTGATTAAGCTGGTGCCGCTGCTCACCATCATTTTTGCCTTTGGCAGGTACGCACACCAGTTATACACTGTGGAACATCCTGTTGCTCTGCTGTTGGTGGACTGATATCTGCTGTCACTTTTTGTGGTTGTTTCACCTTTTTTATTCATGTCTTCTTGCTAGTTTGTGATTGATGGTTAATTATCTGTGATTATTTTGTCATTTTGTTGCATTTATGTTGTAGCTTTGACTTTATTTTTGTATCTAATTCAATGATTTCTCTAGTTTTGTGTGTTTTGGGGGTCTGTTTTAGGACCACCATCTAACCGTGTTTTCATGCTGTTTTGATCTATAAATAGTAATAACAGTTGTGCAAATTTAAGGTTTTTCCAAATATCTCAAAAAGGTATTGTTTGAAAAAAAAAAAAAAGTAAACATTGTAATTTATTGATGCTACTCTGCACTCAAACAAAGACATTAGTTTTGAGTCCTTATTTCACACCACAGATTAGTAGAGTCAGTTTGACATCCCTGGTTTAGATGAACTTTTACTCCTTTCTGATACATTTACCTAGTTACTCGGCTTTCCTTTAGAACAAGGTTTGGTTTAGTTTCTTGTTCAAGCACACTTTGATTTACGCAGAAGCCTGTCCTGGACCTCTGTGTTGGAGAAACTTCTCTATCTAAAGCTATCAGAGCTTGTGCACATCAATAATCAATCTGTAATTTAATGTTTAACTCGTCTGTGGCCTCCTGTTGTCACTTTGAACTGTGTTTGAACACCTGATTGTTCTTTCATAGCGTAATAACTTCTCTTTACATTGATACAGTTAAAAAGAACAAACTAGCATTTTTTTTTTTCAGAGTAACTCACACTTTGATGAAAAGTAAAAGGACTCAAATTAAAGATTGGAAAGCTTTATGACTAAAGTAGAAGACAAGTTAAGTAGCTACACATTAATAATAGTCTTATAAACAATGAATATTTTTACACTGTGAGCAGTTTGAGCTTTAACTATACTGATACTGATAACATGAGTAATAGATTATGCAGTTTGAAAAACCATGAAGTGAAAGAACGTACTGGGAGGACACTGGACGTCTTATTGCTTGTCTTTGGTAAAAGAACAATTTGCAGCTGAAACCTCTTCATGTCTGTTAACTGATCTAATCTGCTGAGAGCAGCAGCTTCAATAAAACCTGAAATTCATTTCAAATCAGTTCCTTGTTATGAAGCAATACTGTTCAAGTGAATTTAGGCCAAACGATGGGATTGATCCAACTCATCTGCCTGTTGCTTGTGCTTTTGGGAAAAAGACGGAGGTAAAGGGGGAGCGACACATGTATCTTTCTCCAAAATCATCTGCCCTGCTGTAAATAGCGAGTGTCTAGGAGTCGGGCAGTGGATTGGATCGTCTTCCTAGTAAACGTTCTGTTTAAAGCACTGATAAAATCCTAGTGTGTGCCTCATAGATCAATGATGGAACATAATTTACTCAAAAGAAACAAAAATGGTCAAAATTGCCACTTGAAAGTACGTAAACATTCAGTTTGTTGAAATGTTCCCGTGTTGCATTGTGGGATGTGGAGACACGTGCATTGAAGGGTTTTTACTTCATTCTGTTATCACATGAAATATCAGGAACAAATTATAACAAAAAAAAACTTCTATGCATCTGTTTACAAGACTCCACATCCCAAAATGCCAGTGTTTAGGGTGCAGACGGAAAATCAACTTTGAAACAGCAATTTTGACCTTTTTCCTTTCTTTTTGGAGTAAATGATGTGATCTGAGGCACACACTGATTTTATCTGAATTTTTTAAAAATGGAGGGTTGCAGCTTTAAGTTTTCTTGGGCAAAATACTGAAGTATCAAGTTGCACCCAGGCCACCACTGGTGAGCAGGACAGTGCATGAAGAGCTTTGAGACCTCTTCTTTAATGAGTCTGAGCTGATTTTATAAAGTTCCAGGGATGTTCCACCATGCTATTAGCTTCATGTTGGACTCTAACGTGTGGTTTTGTGCTGCAGGCTAATCTACTGGCTCTGCCTCGCACTGGGCAGCAGCATCAGAGGCCTCGGCTTTGGATTCTCCTTCTTTCCCATTCTGGTCATGCTGGGCGTCAACTTCTACTTCATCTGTTCCTCAGTGGGACAGGAGGCCATTTTCGATGTAGCACCGCTCACGACGCCTGCCCCTCTCAAGAGGAATTGGTGGGGTTAAAGAGATGCTGGACATTATGACTTAATAATAATCAAACTGCATTTACAGCCTGGTTCATTTCTTGTTTACTAAAAAAAAATGGTTTCTCTTTGGGTGTTTTGTAACGGGCGCATTTCAATCTTGAGCCAACACCTCAAGCGTATGAGTCACTTCACAAAATCAGTGTGACAGTTGACAAGTAAAAAAAACAAACATTCCAGGGTTTGATACGTGTCTCGATTAAATGACTTTACCGCATTCAAGTAAAAACATTGAATAATAAAAATGTCTATTTTTCACAGAATTTAGTGCATGTATTAGAATTACAGTTATTGAGGTTGATGAGTTAAAGCGACAGATTATTGATTCTCTAAACTTAGTAATGAATGGTTGGCTGATAAAACACTACACTGAAAGTAAAGATATGACAAACAAAGAGACCCAGTCAAAAGCTTAACATGGAATAGTTTGATTGATAAAACAATGCCTTAAAGTCTTTTAACTATAACATGTAAGGCACTGCTTCCATGTTTATGTCTGGAACTCTTCTGTTTACATTTTTGTTGTCTTCCAAAAATCTAAATAGTTATAATTTATTTTTGTTTCACTGCTTTTCATTGTGTACTGCTTCCTTTTTATACAGTTTAGTTACATCACTTTTTTTTCCTCTTACAGCTGTTTATTTTCTGTTAAAGTTGTATTTATATCCGAGACTCGTGAGTGTTTCCGTTTTATTAATCACATTTATTTCACAAAGCCTTTTTTTTGGGTTGTCTCCTTTGTGGTATTTTTTCTTTCTTTCTGACTTTAAACGAGCAAACATGATCAATATTTGGAGCCTAATAAAGTTTCATAAAGACACAAGATGCTGTTTAGTGTAAACGGAAACATGAAGTTTTAAAGTGCTGAGTTATGAAACGTGCATTGTTTTTTCCTTTCTTACGTAGGAGGAGATTTTTAAAAGTCTGTCAAGGGGCAAGTTTCAACAGCACTGACACAAACTCTGAAAAATGCAGCTCGGGCAGAGCGTGAGTTTACCTCAAGACAAACAGTCATGTGACATGCAAATAAAAACAAAGTCGTACGAGAGAAGGGCCACAATAGTTCAATAACTTTCTGCTTCTACCAAAGGACAAAACTAACGTTTAAAGCTAAAACTTTGTAACTCTTACTTGATTTTGACTTTATCAGCAGTTCAACAATAGTTGCATTCCACTGTTACAATTGGGCTATGGACTGAAAAATGTAAACTATTAAATTTAGCAGAAGCTACGCACAACATATTCCAGAGTAAA
The DNA here is from genome assembly GCF_900634775.1 of Gouania willdenowi. Lineage (NCBI taxonomy): Eukaryota > Metazoa > Chordata > Actinopteri > Blenniiformes > Gobiesocidae > Gouania > Gouania willdenowi. The sequence continues at coordinate 11,715,375 of NC_041054.1, read as the reverse complement.
TAAACCCCAGACCAGTTTTTTTTTTTTCTGAAATCAAATGTATTTGAGTATGAAATTGTGTTTTATCCATTCTTGTCCAAATTTTGACATTTCTGTCAAAGTATTTCAATTTTAGGATATTTTGTTGTAAAAATGTCAGTGACTGCCCTCTATGGGTTGAAACCCCGCTATTACAATTGAATTTTACTATTGGCTGAGAATGGTGGTTAGTGATGTTTCAGTGGCTTCTTACATCAGTAACCACTACTGTTGGCCCCGCCCCAATAAATAAAATTTTGCTTTTTTTTTTCTTTTCCAGATTGCAGCGTCCAAAAATGCTAAAAAATAAATTTTAAAAAAAGCATTTTTGGACGCTGCAATCTGTGGTGAGTAGTTGGGTTGAAAGAATTGTGGATGAAGAGGTACAGTGAGTATTGGGTTGCTAGTTAGCATAGCATAGAATATTCTTTCGAGATTTTAATAAAGACTGGGGCATGTTTGGGCGCCCGTAATCCACAAGTATGTGCCCTTATTAGCAGAAAATAAAGTAAAATTGATTTATGATTGGTATGTTCAAGTTGCAAAGTGTGATATATAGTTACATTCGTGTTGCTTTTTGACATTATTGATTGTTCCTTTCAGACAAATAGTGCATCAAACCAACCACAGACTCCAGCTCATTTCACTGTTTGTCTATTTAATATATAAAATACAGTAAAACATACGCAAAAAGAATAAGGTTTCAAGGGACTTGGATACTTTGGTACAACAAACACTTTTTGTAAAAGCGGTATAGAATTTCAATAACATATCAGTGCATACTTAGTATATGAAAATATACACAAACTGTTTATCATTCTCAAAAAGAAACTTAACAAAAAGAAATATTTTCTTTACAACAAAACCCAAAGCAGACCAGCTCAACACAATATATTAGCTATAAATTTCATCTTTAGTATCTCATATGCTACATTACTCTGAGTTGTTTTTAAAACTCAACTCTTGATGCATGTCCTTATCATGACTGTATGTAACATATGATCAGTTGTTACCTGCATCCCATGCATTTACACGTTCAATTTATGAATTACTAATTTCAGCTCTGTCCCGTTTTTATAAATATATTCTATATCTTAATTAAAATTGCAGCATTTAACTGGTATTTCCTTCATTGCATTTGCTAATACCACAATAAAAACTGATCGTGCAATTTTCAGCATGTTGTTTCAAAAAGGAAACCAGTACTATGTGTTTAGAAAAGTAAAATAAGAGCGAGGAAGTTAAAATAAAAACAAAAAACAAAAACAACTGTTGGCTATTCTACACAAAAACAGCAATAAAATAAAAGCGCCATAATAATATAATAGACAATGGAACTGTCACCAGCACAAATTAATCCAAAAATAGTGAGAAGCTAGAAAACGTTGTTCACGACAAATAACGGGTGCAGGGTTTCATTTCTCATATAGATTGTCTTGTGACTACACTGCAAAATTGGACAGAGAACCTTTTTTTTTTTTTTATTTTTCTTTCTTTTTAAATGTACATGAACAAACCTGCATGAGGCAGGAAGCCAATCGGGGCGCCGTTATATTTCAGTTGACTAAAAGCACCTCCAACACAAAGAGGGAAAACCATGTGTAACAATGACAATAACTGCAGTGAAACTGAGGGCGTGGCTCTGGAAACTAATTATTAAAGGAGGATCATTTGGGAAAATTACAAGGATTTAAATTCTGGAAAGATGTTTGGTTGATATCCAAGTTTTACTCATAGCTAACACCTACTAGCACTTAAATTTGGAGTGCATGTACTCAATATTGGTTTACGAGTTAGAGAGTACACAAAAAGTGTAACACGTACCAATAGCAAGCTTTATACGCTAATAAGGGGAAAACTATTACAACCAATCAGAGTGCTAGATTTGGTAATAAACCATTTTACTTCACTTGCATTAGGTGTACTAGTACTACAAATGAATATTTTGACTTTTTAGTACTATTAGTAGAATACAACAGCATACTAGTAATACTAATGAGATTCTGAGTATACTAGTAAATCTGCAGCAGAGCCCACATTTAAAATGTAAATATTGCCGAAGATCAGGTTAATTTATTCGTGGCAAATAAAATTGTGATCACAATTAAAATATGATTAATTGTGCAGCCCTACTGGTAGGCCATTTTGTTTCACAACTACTACTAGTGACACTTTTTACTCCACTAGTTAAGTATACTTGTACATTAGTAAATAAAAAAGGAGTACATGTATTCCACATTTGAATACTAGTAGAGATTAACTATGGTCAATGATATCAGATTTATGCTCAAATGGTTTTTCCACAGTAGATAACAGTTAGCAGAGTAATTTAAAAACATTACCAATGAATATTCTTGCATTTAAGCTGTAAAAGCTGGTGTTTCCAGATAATTAATTAAACAATGGCTTAACTTTAAAGTTAGTCACAAGGAAAAAGATGGAAACCACAATTTTGCATCATTGTTTAGGCACCTACAAGAAGAAAAACTACTTATGGTTTTCTCTGAAATTCTTACAAGGTTCCGTATTAGAATTATTTGCCTTTAAAATACAACTTTACTTTGATTATATTCATATCTACAGTCCACATTGTAGGTTTCTGTAAATAAAGATTTGCAAACAAGCAGGTTTCCCAAATTTGTCACAAAGATTCTTGTTGGAGAAAACACTGAGTAGTGAAAGCAGAAATGTTGTCAGAAGCTGCTCACCACACAGTCAAACGAGGTAAGCTAACAACAACGAGACGCTTCAACTATCGCTGATCACATGTTGTGCTGATGACGCTGCGTTCTCACCTACACTGAAGAAATGCATCAAGTGTAAAGTAGCAGATGCAGTCTTCACTTTGAGCATCGTCTTGAAGATGAAAAAGTCAAAGAATCCAGAGAAACGTTCCTATATTTAAATGGTGATCATAGTAATACTTGCACGCACGCACGCACACACAAAGATGAAATGATTCAGACAAAACAGATTTGTTCTTGGCTTTGATTGAAAGTGGGGAAAACCAACATTTGTCTGAACTTCTGTTTCACTCTCTCAGGTGATCGTAAGTGCCCTAAACAGCGCGTGTCTTTGATCGTGTGTGTTTAAAAAAAAAAAGAAATTGGGAAAATCAGTCCATAGAGTGTGATGACGTCACAATCAAGCAGGCCTCTGCGGGTGAGAGACAAAGTGCACACACCATCAACACTAGAATAAAAACAGGTCTACTGAAACGAGTCCCACCTACCAGCACGGTGACGCCCGGCCGGCCTGCACCACAGCTCAAAAACATCTCAAAGTCACACTCATATATGCAAACAGATCCACTGAGAATCAACACATTGCTTGTTTTTAGGGATACCTAGCAAAGTCTATGCAAATATATTAATATGTACATACACGTCATTTCAAGGTGAAAAGCCAGTTTACTTTTGTCGCCAACTGAAGCGGTAGAAATATAGAAAATGTCTTTTTCTGTCACATTTTTGAAACACAGCAAAAGAGCTAAAGGAGAGCTATAGTGAGCTAAAGAGGACATCAAAGCTTTTGTATAAGGAGTGATTTTTTTTTTTGTTATACAAAGTCAGAATTTCCTAACTTTGAACGACTAACGGACCTTCAAAACAGATTTGTATTTTCTAATAAAATACCAACAGATAAAGAACACTTGGACTGCAAGAACCAAATACGTTCCCCTACTGAGAAAAGCCACCAGAGGGCTCCAAACGCTCTCAACGCTCCAAACGTCAGGACTTTTAGGACTTCCAGCCGAGGAGCTGAGGTTAAGTGAGGTGAGCGCACGTGGAGGAGCACTCCATCCGTGAGCAAAGTGATGACCAATAGGAAGCCAACAAAAGCATCTGCAGTTTATCCTGCTTGGCTTGTCATGATGATACGTATCATGCACCGATGGCATTTTTATCTCTTGAAACGATTTATTGGCAAATGTTGCTCAACTCCACAGCAGCCTGATCATCTCGCAGCAGACATCCGTTTCTTTTCATTTTTGTCCGACCCCAAAAAGACAGTTTCAGTCCGCAAACGTCATGATACACGTTACCTCCAATAGTGCACGATTGAAGTGACGTGGATAAAAAACGGTCCACACACTAGATACATGATATCTGATTCTAAAGTGGCAAGCTGCGTCGCAGAAGTCTTGGTGAGTCGACGAACCGCAGATTTCCACGTCAGGAGTTTTGACGCAACTACATGAAGGTGGTGCAGAACAAACGATGTGAAGATAATAAATGTTTCTGTGGTATTTACTGATTGAAAGGTGAAACACCTTGAATTTCATAAAAGTCTAAAACGCTATAACAGGAATCCATTGAAAGCTTGAACGTTCCTCCCTCCAAGGCTCCGCCCCCACTTTGCTGACGGGGAAATCCCTGTTTTTCTCATATTTGAAAAATTTGGCAAAAGCCTGGTGAGTCTGTGTAACGCTGCAGAGTGATGTCAGTGAATAGAGGCAGTTTGTGTGATGATAGTGTCACATGGCATTAGGGTCAGGGGAGTGGGAGGGGCTAAAGCATGAGCGTGGGGTGTGTCACCAGAAATAGTGGCGGCATCTATGTGACCCAGGCATCCAAACGCATCCGCTTTATGTTCCCTCCGTCCTGCTCTGCTTCGTTGGAGGCTCTGAGGAGCTCCGTGGAGGGGCTTAGATTAGGCTGCACAGACCGGTTGGAGGGATCAGTGGCAGCTGTTGATCCTCCTCCCCCTCCTCCTCCTCCTCCTCCTCCGCTGCCACTTCCTCCTCCACCAGCATCGTCTCGATCGCTGCCTTCGAATGAGCTGGCGTTGCTGCTCACGCTGTCTGCGGGCGAGCGGCCGGTGGGCGGCTCCAGGCACAGCAGCGAGCTGGGATACTGGGGCGGCGCCGTTAGTACGGCTCCTCCTGAGGTGGAGGACGGCGTGGTGGAAGGAGGAGGACACGGTGTGCTGCGCTCACGTCCAGGAGAAACGGGCTCCGTCTTAATGCTGATGCTGGAGTTTGTGTTGACTGTCAGCATGGCGCCTTGAGGTATGTGGGTCACAGGCCTGAGATCAGGGGGGACACAGGAGGAAGAACATGGAGGGAAGATAAGGACAGAAGAGAGGAAATGAAATGAAAAACAATCAACTATTTAACAGAAATGTAGCACTAACTAAGACAAAACAATCACATTACAAAGCACAGCACCAACAGCAAAAAAGCAGCTATTAAAATGTCAACGTTACAACCAATGCTCAAAAGCAGACGTTAAAAACAACCCGTGTACCATTCGTTCTTTGGTTATTCCGTTTTAAAACCAAATGAAAATAACAAATAAAATGTGTGGTTATTTTGTTTTACTGATTTAAAACCAAAACAGAAATACAGAAAAATCAAAAATCAGATAAGCAGCGTTTTTCTGGACCCGGTCTCCACACACAATAGGACTGTTTAGGATTTATTTCAGCAGTTTTCTGCTCCTGCTTTCACGCAGTCTGTGATGTTTCAGGTCGTAAAAAGCTGCTCATGTTTATGTTTCGTTTTATGGTGTTACGGTCCAAATAGTATCCAAAGAAATAGGTGACTGACAATCGACTGTGAGGCTGGTGTGAGGAACAATAGATGCTTTTTTGAGGGCAGTAAAATTATTTATTTTCTACGTTATAAATACCGTGAGCCACCTACAACAGCCCTCAACATGATCACAAGAAACGAGGTACACCAGTAAACTCATTACACCACCTCTACTTCATTTAATCCCACATCATGTGAATGCTTTTCTTAATATAAATTTGTTGGGGGGATTTATTTGTGGATTAAAAACGTTTCAATTCATCAGTTCATCGGTAATGTTTTTGTCAAGGAGTAAAAGTCCTCCCCCGTATGTGGGTCCCCTCTGTGTGGTGAGCTTAAAATACAAAGCAGTCGTCCTAGTTTTCCTTAAATACCCAAATATCACACAAACAGAACAAGATTTAAGGTTAAAACAGAAAAACGCTGCTTGTCTGGTTTTTTTTTATTATTTTCTGCATTTCTATTTAGTTTTTAAGTCCGTAAAACAAAACAACCACACCGTAAATTTGTTATAATGATTTGGTTTATAGAACGAAGAGTACATGGATTAAAAATCCCAAAGCTGCTCCCAGTAGATCAAACACATCAGCCACAAACGCATGAGATGACTGAAGTGACAGGGCGGTGTGCGGTGAATCAGCTGTGATGAGAAACGACAAAAACCAACAGAAACTTTTGGAGGTGAGAGAACACGGAGTTAAACCACTACATCTCCTTCCTGTTTGACTGCAGACAGCAGCAGCCCACATGCTAACAGAGAGAGCAGCAGAAAGCGCACGCACGCACGCACACACACACACACACAGGAAAAAGGAAGTGTGATACAGTACCGGCCCAACCACTCATCTCTACCCAAGAGCAGGTTGGACGGAGAGCCAACGCTGTGGGAAGACAACAGAAAGTTGGAGCCCAAACCAAAGGGAACAGAAGGCATGTGAGGAGAAATGGCAAAACATTATTGTAGATTCTCCACCAATAATGTTAAGAGGCTTCAGCCTTTAAAGAATCTACTTTAGTTTCAAGCACGCGCACACACACACAAAAAAAACCCCTCACACAGCTCAGTTGACAGAGGAGCTACAGAGGCCACGAGAGACCAAAATACGTAGGATTCCTGCCTTACAGCACGAGTAGAAAAGAGATTTGTTTCCTGAAACATAAGATGATTTATGATTTCTATTTTTTTTTTTAACCTTTTGGTGCTTTTCTCTTTTTATATTTATATTCCTAAATGTTATTATTTTCTTTATCGTTTCAAACTGTAAGCAACTGTGGACTGAACAAATCAATACTGTATTAAGTTATTAAATATGATAATTTAGTCCACAAACATTTTGTTTTTACAATCCAAGCACAAAATAAAAAGCAGCACAATCGGGCTGTAAAATTAACAGTTTTTATTTTATAGATTTCACAAGTCAGGAGAAATCATATTAAAGTGTGCGTTGGTTCAATAACAAAAAGTAACACATCGTAGGTTGTGTGAATCGAGCAAATATAAAGAAATCTAATGAGCCATTCCAAGCTTGAAATGGACTATAAAAGGCAAAGTTAAAGTCCATTGAGCCACGATGTATTTAATGTAAACCTTTAGGAAGTTAAACTGAAAAACACAGTGACAGTGTCATGTGCATTCCATTCTGTAATGTACATACATTTTGTTCATATGTGAATCATGAACAAAAAAGGGTTAGAAACAGTCTTGCTTATTCAATCTTGACTGTAACAGCTAATTATTTATCATATATATGTGTGTGTGTGAATTATTAAATCTGATAACCACGTATATTGACTTAATTACCTTGAAATTTGCAACATAAAAAAAAGAAAAACAACAACCTCTAATCTGGGAAAACTCTCCTGGTCTGTATTAACCATGTTTATAAGAAAAGGCTGGTTTTCAGCACCGAGTTAAACTCCTGTTGCATGCCTTTTTAAACAGGGAACTGAAGCCCCTCCCCTTTTACAGTCAAGGCCAAGACATGTCACACGCACACACTTGTAGCGGCTGTTCACCTTAGATTGGCAGCCAGACTGGACATCTGGCTAGACAGCTCGCTGCTCTGTTTGTCCACGCCCCACATGCTGTGGACGAGAGGAGAGAACACACTTAAAGTCTGCTGGTCATGCTGCCACGCCCCCCAAAAAACCTCCAGCACCAGCACCAACCCAGACAAGGACACACACACCTCACCACTTGCACACACACACACGCACACACACACACACACAGTTTAACTAGAAATGTGCAGTTAACACATACAGCTCACATTGCACCATGATGTAATCATAGTCCCCATGGCTGTCACTATTGGAAATATACAAAACATATCAGTCTGAAATGAAAGCCGTCTGCTGTCACCACCGTGCTCCACTAAATTAAACAAAATATTCTACTGATGTTTCTTAAAATCCTTCAACCACATTCGCTGAGCTTCCTCCTGCTAAACTCACAGCCTCCCTGATCCAAACGCTTTATCCTGGTGTCACGTTCAAAATATTATTTATTCCTCTTCACAGGTGCTAGTAATGTAAAGGGACATGTAAAAAAAAAAAAAGAAAAGCTAAATAATACGCAGAAAAAGCATTTATGACCATTAAAGTTGGTCCACATTCAAATCTATTCGAGGGCAGTCAGGAATAAGGTAGATTCAAAATAGACCTTGGAAAACAATTAATAATATGTAACCTTTAGTGATTAAAAAACAACTCATTTATGTACTGGGTTTCATTCTGTGCACAAATAAAGTTCAGTATTATTTCAAAAAATTCAAAGTGACGCTCAGGATCAGATGAGTTACAAGCCCACTTCCTAATGCAGAAGGAAGTGGGATTGTAACTGGAGGGTCGCTGGTTCAAACCCACTGTGGGACCTTGAGCAAGTCCTTTAAACCTAACTGCTTCCAGGACTCTCTAGAAAAGAAGAGATTCTTAATCTCAATGAGATTCTTCTGGTTAAAAAAAAGGTGAAAAATTAGAATGAAACCCATTAATTGTCTTAATTTTTGAAAGACGATCGTAAAGTAACTTTTTGGGACCCTGTAGTAGTGTGTGTACATTCTCTCCTGTATATACTTGTTTCTTAACAAACTGAGTATCTCAGTAATGTAAAGTAATATGCACATCTAAAAATCACAGATCAACCATTATAATCGATGCTAACACTAACTATTATGGCTAATCTGTGTTTACCTTTTTGTATTTTCATTAAAAAAAAATGTCATTAAACTTTAAGGAGAGTGATGTGTACATGTTGTCTTAACCATGTTTGGGTTGAAAAAAGTGAATAGATGTCAACAAATGCACCTTCATTCAGTTAGGTGTGACTTCCAGCAGAATTTCACATTAAAAGCTGATGTTTAGGAACCTTTCCTATTAAAGTTGAATGCTTGTCAAAACACACTGCAGCATTTACTGCTGCAGTTCTATAACTCTGAATACCCTAAACCTGCAGCATTGCACCCCTGTAGGACTGAGCTTTAACACCCTGTACTAAAGAGTCAACAAGGAACCTCGATGGTGAACTAATCCTCTGGACGATTGATCAGATACTGCATCATTTTGATTCTACAGTGTCAAACTATTGCACAGATAAACTCCAGAATCACTGAGTAGAGTTCAGATTGATGTTATGAGGAGGCTGAAATGGTGAGATGCTGGTGAGAGATCAGGTTGCTTAAAAAAGGAATGTGAATTGCTTGCATTTCAGGTCATGGTATGGAGAACATGCAAGCTGGAAGGGAAGTCAGTTATCAGCGTTAAAGTTACCAGCATGTCCACCTTTACCATTGACCAAAAAAAGAACCAGCACTGAGGAGGAATGGAAAAATAAAACCTACACCAAGTTGCTGAGTGATGCAAGATTAAGTTGTTGCTGCTGCTGTTGCTGCTGCTGCGTTTGTTGCTGTGGTTGTTGCTGCTGTGGTTGCTGGTTAACGGCCTGCTGCTGTTGCCATGTAGAGACAGTTGCGGGCAACAGGCCACCGGGTGACGCCAGAGCGTGCAGAGCAGTGATGTCTGCACTGGTCAACTGATAATCTGACAGAGGGGCGAGAAAACAGAAGCAGAAAAGATTATGAAGTTAACTATAAACTGGTTTCTATCCTCTCTGTAGCACTACTAGCAACAGGGTTTGTAGTGCTGAAGGTGAATGGTAGGCTGTCATCTTTTTAATTACCTGTTGATAATCATAGGCACATTTTTTACACTACTTTCTTTTTTTAAAGTGTCATTTTTTACCTGCGCAAATGAGCTAATATTTTTACAGCTGATTATTTATTTGTTTGTCTGTTAGTAGGATTATGTCAAATTTACTAAACAGATCTTGACAGCATTATGACCTTATGACATGAAAAAATTCACCAAATTTTGGAGGGGATCCATATCAATATACTAATTCTGGATCAGTTTAAATAATCCTTATCTCTCAACAAATCCATATCTTGGTTCGTAAATGACCGATTTTTAGGAAGTTTTACTCAATTATGTCGGGTTGTTTCCTTAAATACCATCCCAAGTTTTATTAGGATCAAATTTGTATTGCCATTAATTTGTGATTTAAAAAAAAATATAAAAAATTAAAAAATGGAGGTGCCCATACATTTGGACCTACTATATCGTTAATAATCGGGGTTGAAATTTCTTCCAAGCTTCTAAAATGTAAACAATCATAGTACCATGATCACAATCACTGATCCAGTTAATATCTGACAAAGAGGATATTTGGTGCTTGAGGAGGTTGGGCTTTTGTTTGTGTGTATATATATATATATATATGGAAGAGGAGGAGAGCATTTTTGTGTTACTGAGATGCAGATTTAAGTCCTTGATTAAAAACAGTTTTTACTGGAAGCGATAGCTACCCTCGATGTCACCTAAAGCCTATAATTTGCATTTTTTTCTCAACTAACCTATTTGGTAACAAAAGGAGCCATACTCTAACACAGTGGTCACCAACACGGTGCTTGAGGGCACCAGGTAGCCCGCATGGACCATGTGAGGTGCCCTCAGGCTCACTAATGAGCTCCATCTAAAATCTGATTTATTTACCAGGATTCAAACTCACAAGGATAAATACATATGATATACTGTATGCAGTCAGTAAAGCTAAATACTGCTGATAAAGTTTTAACTTTTAAGGTTTATTTTCACTGAAACATTGTGACAAATGTTTTTAAGTGTTTCAGATCTCGTGTATGATCAGTGGCATGTTATATATAACTTACTACCAATCTATCATTAAAGATATATCTTTAAAAATCTATTTTCTATAAAATTTAATGAAAATGAAACAATTACATTAATTAAGGGAAATATAGTGTTTGAAGTTGAAACTTCAACATCTCCAACCTTTTTAAGTTACTGCTAGTCATCTTCCTTATTATCATAACCTGCAATTAAAGTGAAACCAGGAAAATCTAGTATTTAGGAAGTGTTTTTCTAACTGGTATCCCTTCGGACTATATAGTACCTATGATGTAGCTCACAGTTGCAGAAAAGTTGGCGACACCTGATTCAACAGGTGTGACACCCAAGTACACTCAGAGATACAGAAAGGCGAGCGCTGCGTCTCACTTACCTGTGTTGTATGCAGTGGGCATGGCGGAGAAGGGCAGCCCCTGTGCCAGCAGGCTGGGTGTAGCCACAGAGACCACTGGGGTGGTGAGGGTCTGTGCCACCTGGGCTCCGGCCACCAGCCGCTGTGCATTCTGTCAGAGAAGGAAAAACACGTTAGTCACAGCAATGGAAGTAAAATCATCATTGATCACAAATGTAACATGGCATGCTTGGAATGATGATGTGCACATGGCTGACTTGTATGTGATGTACCCATGTCAAGTAAATCTCAGAATCAGGGGTGGATTTACTGGGTTCTTGATGGCAGGCATCAAAAACGGCTTCTTTAGAGTTACATTAAAGGCAGTTTGTGTAAGACTCAGGGGTACGTATGCAAAACAAAAAGAAGTAGAGGTTTGTGGGTTAAAAGTATCTTAAGTTTTATTCTGTGCAAATAATCCCATTGTGCATTTAAGTAAAATGTAATGTAATATTATTCTATTCAATCAAGAAGTCAAAGCCTTCTTTGCTAAAATTACATCACAATACAAAATCACAATATATTTTAGGACTTTGAGCATTCATTCATTAATTTAAGTTGGGTTTTTAAACTTCCTTTGGCTGCATTGTGCAGTTGTCATGGAAACACATTGTTTTACAATATCACACCCTCATAACATTATGACCCCCAGTCTAATGATGTGTAGGTCCTTTTAATTTCTGCTCTGTGACAAAGACCATTCATCTACCTGAAGTGTAGAGGGCTGTATCTAAGCTACATTCACCCATCAAGGGTCATAATAGTATGGCTGTTTAGGTGTATAAAGACACGGAAAGCAATTACCCTAACAGATGATATAAAAACAGTTTCACCATAGAAAGGTCTCTAATCAGATAATTGAGGAAGTAGATTGAAGATGCTACTGTTGTATTTGTTTATATATATATATGATAGATAAATATAGAGTTCCCTGTAAATTAATGCGAGTTGTTACTGAGCAATCATTTAAAGAAACCAGATGACAAGGTGGTCAGCCTTTGACATTGATGCTGTTAGATGTGCTGTGCTGCAGCCGAGAGGTTGGATTATTATGTAGCTGCAGTAAAGTAGACAAATCCGTGAGGGGACACAGCCCCAGTCTAAATTATATCTCATATAAAAGTATGTAAAAGGCCAGCGAGGCAGTAATTCTTCTCTGAAATGAGTCTCCTACTCTGAGGCTGATCATCCTGAGAGGAAACATTCGGCTCGAGCCACGACTGTAATGCTGAATTTACAGAGAGCACAGCTAGATTCAATTATCTGCCTTTGTGAGGAAGGGAGGAAGCGTGGCGGGCTGAGAGTGATGAAAATTAATCACTATTCGCTGGAAAAGGAGAATCTTGCCGGTTGACTTTGAGGGGAATTAGAAAAAGAGGCCGAACGACAAAAGCCACCAGCAGCAAAAAAATGAGAGCCTGATTCGCCCCACTCGCTGTCAAACCAGCCGACGTTATGAAGCTCAGTTTCTCAACCCAATTGCTTATAGCCATGTTTGTGTATAGTAAATATTTATTAAATCACATCATTATAATAGCATAACTTAAGCAAAGACGTGATTATTTATGTTCAAGACTAATTGAAGCACACTTGTTGCAATTGACATTTGTAAAACTCTTCTTTTTTAAATCTAATTTGCCACATTTTATTTCTGAATAATAATCACATTTACATTGATTTGCACAGTCTGATAACTTATCAGAGTTTTAGAGGATCCTGTTTAATAGGGACAGCTATTGTTTAAACATACTAAAAGAAATGAAATTGCAGCTTAAATAATGGGAGTATTCTCTGCTTGAGGACGAACCAAACAGTAATCAAGGCATAATAAATATCAAAAGTCTCAGGAAAGGTTTACAAACTGTCATCGGCCTGTTTTATTGATTTAAAAGCAGAAAAAGCATTACATTCTGATTTGATTTTTAAATATTTTTGTTTTTTAAAAAGAAAAATGGCATTAAAAATTAATGGAAAACAAATCGGATTTGATTTGATCCTAAATTTCACCTGAATAGATTAAATTTAAATATACAGCCACGGCAGAAGGAAAAGTTTTGAGGGAAATGCCTTTAATGTAAAGCCAGCGAGTTAGTCAACATCTCAGGTTTGAGTGTGGATGGTGAGAATGAATAAGTGTGAGTGTGACATGCTCTGCAGTGCTTGGCACCACAATGCTAAGTGAAGAAACACCCATGCTCTGTGTGACATCATATGATGAGGTGAAAAGGCCTGACCCAAAACTGACGGTTCGTTAAAGGTCGCTGCAGCAGGTCAGTCAGAGCTATGCTTTACAACTTATCAACCAACCGCTGTTCATTATCCTGATGCCTGAACAACATCAAACATCCACGAGCCCTGAACCACATGCAGTCAGGGGTGGGGGGGCGGAGTTACAAACTGAAGACCGTCCTGAGAGAATGTTGGTGGAGCAAGACCAAAACAAATGACGGACTTCTGTCGAGTGCTGTGTTCATGATAATCATGTGTGGACCGTCGATCTGTATCAACTCATGCCAGTGACTGACGTGAGGAGAAAAAAAATCACCTCGTTTACCAACTCCAGCTCATCCTCTGTCTGCAAAGGGTGGTAACAGAGAGGGTTACAACTCCTCACACAACAGTGACAAAAGGACCTACGTGCGCTCATAGAGACTTAGCCATGTGTTAGCTTAGCTGTTAGAGTGAAAGAGCTGCAAAATAGTCATTAAATGTATTTAAAAACAAGTGTCTCAAATCAAAGCTTCAAAGCCTCAAATGCTGAATTCCACATTGCACATCCATGATTAAAGTAAAAATGGCAAATAAATAAAATAGTCCATCCGTCTATCACACGTGCAACATTCTGCATATATAACTAAATGTTTTTAAAAATTTACTTCCACTTAATCTCTACAGGATGTTGTTGTGTGTCACAGCTCATCTGAATGAAGAAGCCAATGAACCTCACTACTCTGGCTCCACCTCTTAAACCAAGTGGTCCCCAACTACCGGGCTGCAGATCGGTACCGGTCCGTGGACGGTTTGGTACCAGGTTGCACAGAAAAAAGGTTGAAAAAAAAAATAGATTTTAAAATATGTTTCAGTAATTTTATTTTGAAAAATTCTCACTTCCACTTTGGTGCTCACACCTCTTTTACTTTACTGCATTTGATTAGACACATTGCCTGAAGAAGCTGGTCCACAACAGACAAAAGGTTAGGAAAATACATTAGCATTACTTTTATAATGAAGAATTGGAAACAGTAGTTTTGATTAATGTTGAGTGGCATCTGTTGGGAATAGTTTGTGTTATCTGAAAGGTACATTTTCTGAACATAAACGTCAGTACCTTCTGCAACATGTTTGTTCTACAAAATAACTCATTTGGCCATACAGAATAAGAAAAGTGTCCATATGTAATGCTACAGGTTTAGTATTCCCAGTACTACAATGTAGGCGCGTATCATGGCACCACTCTGTATAATCATCCCAGCCAGAGTAAACGCATTCATCAAACTGGGACTAGTTAAGCTCACCATCTGCATCAGGCTCTTTCCACCCTGTGAGGTGATGACACGGAGGTCTGGCTTGCGGCTGTTGACCATCTGGGGGCTTGGAGGCGGAGGTGGGGACTTAGCCGGAACTACTTTCCCCAGGCTGTTGCCGTTGGAAACTGTGAGGAGGCCTGGGGAGGCCCTGGCACTGGTGTATCCATTAGCTGCGGGGACACCAAGGTGCGAGTGGACAGAAATCAATAGAAAAATCAAACAGGTGAGAGCAGGCAGCGAGGTGTGGACAGAGAGGCCTGAGAGGAGGGTTACATCACCCTGCAAAGGTTGTGCATTCAATCTCTGAGAGATCATTTAACGTCACTTTTGAAAACATGACGCTCCACAAAATGTATTAATTTTTTAATCAAATGCCCAAAAAACTCTGCACGATAGTGGTAGGAAAAAAACATCTGACTTCAGTTCCCATCTTACACAGTGATCTATGATGACAATAAGCTGGGAATCAATCCTCTGCATTTCTGTTGATGTCATTGGTTGCATCAACTACTAGGAAACTATCACAGACTGTGCAGAGAAGGAAATACATTATTTTATACCAATCAGATAATGAAAGAAATCCTCAGTGAAGACACTGCAAAAAAACAGGCAAAGCATAAAAATCAGGGTAAAAATACTCACGGACTGGACTCGGACATCCTCCATTTGAGTTATTCAGGTCACCTCCAAGGAGGGCGCCTATCGATGATAGAAAACAAACAAACTAAATAATCAAACATAATGGCACACAAATCTTCAGAATGTCACAGCTGAAAAACATGATTATATGAAAATGCTTACAAAATTACTTAAATTTGCCCTTTCCTAAAAATAATACTCTCTATCAAATTATTAAAAGTAATACTAATAAGAAATAAGAGAGCATAGTGCAAGAATTAGCACAGTGTGTGGTATGGAGCAGCTAATAACGGCAATTAAAGTTGTTTACAGATATTGGAAGGTATAATTATCAGTGAGTGAAAGCAAAAGAAAACAAACCCAAACATCAGCTGTGCTTCACATAAAAATCAAATACACGTTGTTTCCCACCACACTCATGAATCTAGTTACCTATACTCTGACCGGGGATTGTTCTCTCACCTGCACTGGCCGGTCGCTGTGGCAACCCAGGAGACACTGTGTTTCTCTGAAGCGCCGGTTGCTGTGGCGACAGGAGGTGGGTATCGGTGAGCGAAGTGGAGGTCACATAGGAGGTAGTCACCAGTGCGTTGCCGGGATTGCTGAACTGCAGCGTGCTCTGATTGGACGCCTGGACGGTGACTGGCATGGTGAAGGTTTGGGTCGGAGCTGCTGACTGCTGCCAAATTCAGGACGGTTTGTTTATTTCACACTTAAAGACATATACCTTTATTCTGAGTGTATTAAGACTTCTATTGTTGATTTTTGGCTGAAGTTGAAATAAATCCATCCAGGCTTTGTTTGATTACCATCAAACAGCACGGCTGACATAAATATATAAATAAACGTCCAGTCTCATCTTCTGCATCTACGTATTTTAACACCTCTCCATATAACGTCACTCTATTACAGCATTTCATTCAACAACTTTAAATTAATTTGTATTATGTATTGTAAAATCCATTCTACGATATACATTAAGATTGCATGTAAAAAATAAATAAAAACTCACTCCGTAGCGTTTGAAGAGAACATCCAGGTCTTCTGTGGTCTTACGATACTTTTCATCATTGAGAGGGCTTTGGTCAATGGAGTCCTCGCCGTCCGGCTCCGGGCTGTCACAGCCGTTAAAACCTTTTTTCCTCAAAGTCTAAACAAGAGAGTGAGAACCCAGTCAGGAAGTGAGAGATGCAGACATAGAGAGCTGCTAATAAATGAATAAGGGCTCAATTATTCTCCATTTAGAAATGAAAATAAAAGGAATATTTTTGTCATGGCCCACATCTGTACATTTCTAACTTTAGCATGGATATTTCAGCAACACCACCTGGGGCAACAACAACAAGAATAAATGTATCATCAACAAGGAAGCTAATATAAATAAATGAATGAAAACCTGAATATAACTATAAAAAAATCAGCATCTGGTTGACAACCCATAAGTATAGGGTAGATAGTAGGGGTGGGACGATACACTGAGTTCATGATACAATACACGTGATTGTGTTAAAGGGATCAATACAATACATTATTTTAAAAAGGAAAAAAAAAAGACAAAAAATAAATCTTAGTTTATTTATTTATTATTATCATCATCATCATCATCATCATATTTACTAAATTTAAATTGATTCGCATTTACACTCTGTAAAATGCTTTATTAAGCTTGTACCTGAATAATAAAAATATTAGACTTCCTTTTTAGTGCCACTGCCCGACTGAAACTGAACCACACAGCTAATATATCACAATCATCATTATGACATCTTTTAATAAATAAATAAACAATCTACATCATATATGGTTTATAATCCATACCAGTTGCGCAAGATATTGTCCCACTTTGTCTTAACTGGAGGAGGTGATTTAGCATCTCATCCTTGGTTATTGGGAGAATATGAGGTAATATTAAATCATTTTAGAAACATTTTTAATCAGATGACATGAAACGCACAAATATGAATTTCAAAGGGGGGTCTACTCATTTCTGTTACAGTGTAACATACCAGTCAGATAGAAAAATGTTTTAAACACCAAAGACTTGCGATTATTCATTGTTATCCTTCTGATATTTCTCCATCATGTCTGGTTTACCTCGATGATGTCAGCGTTGGTCCGGCTCTCGTGGGGCTCGTTGTACTCTGTGTATTTGAGCAGGACCTTGTCCATGTCGGTGCTGGCGTACTGGAACAGCTTGTTGGCGTGGTTGAAGATGATCAGGGCGATCTCGCAGTCGCACAATACACTCAGCTCGTAGGCTTTCTTCATCAAGCCAAATTTTCGTTTTGTGAATGTGACCTGGGAGGAAGACGACGAGGAAAGACTATTAAACTTCTTTACTGAAACATTTAAAAAAAAGTCAATAAAAAAATTGGTCTTTCAAATTCTCCTTTTGGTTATATCAATTGACTGATTTAAAATAAAATACATTAAGAAAAAGTAAAGGAGGAACAACAATCAATATAATATTATCCAAGAGAAATTCAATCCACTCAAGTGAAGATGAGATGTTTGAACATAAGAACTCTCTCTGATGGTGTGAGCAGAAGCTCAACAGGGAGCTTTTTGTTACAAATCAGGCTCATCGTCACTTCATTACCGTGAAGTGACACGACGGCAGCCGTTAGCAGTGAAGAGCAGACGACACATGGGAACACAGAAAAAAAAAAAAAGAGCAAATTTCTGTCGACAGTTGGTTTTGGAGTCGCTGAGACTTGATAAAAAAAAAAAAAGATGTCTGAGAGACAAAGTGCCAGTCAGGAAGTGGAATCAACACTTAAGGAGCCAAACCAAAGTCACGACCCAGCAGTGACACAAAGACTTGACAAAAAAGAATGACATTAGTAATTACTCCCAAAAGGATCAGAGTGGCAGCGAAACAAAGCGACAGTCGTCATCTGTTGAGTGCTTATCGCAGCGTTATGATGGCACGTAGCGCATAATGCACTCACTGAGCTTTTTAAAAAATATGCAGAGGATAGTTTTTATCACTTTCTTAGAGCACATCCCAATCAGTTCAAGGCTGGCTCCATTAACATCATTCATCTGGAGTAATTGCAGGGTTTTCTTATCTTGACCGAGTGATTTAATAATCTATTCAAAACTGTTTTCTTCTATAGCCAATTTCTTCTTTTCCTTTTTTCTGCGTATGATATCAAAAGAAATACTGTATATATAAAAAGGTTTTTTTTTGAGAAGGCTTTTCTCACAAAATCTTAAGATACGCATGTTTATTGTACACCATGGTTTAGGCTCCAGTATTACAGGTCAAAGAGCAGGGACATTATGTACATTTATATCCAGGAAATGTGTACATTCAAACGTATTCAGATGTATGAATCTGTGCATACGCATTAATTGAAGCACATTTCCATTTGATCATCCAAATCAATGTGGAGCTGAGCACAATTGTTGGAGTACCTGACCCCTCCCTGTCCAAGACTCCACTGATATATTGGCACCAAGGATTCACCACTGCATGATGAGAAAATGAATGAAAATGCATTCTACAGAATAGAGTGAAGTACAACACTGCATTCTTCACTGAAGTGGAGGTGCACAAATGTGTACAGTTTGGCAAGCTGTCCTCCAGTTTAACCACTAAACATAAAAGTTCAGCTATTAGCGTGCAAGTGTGAAAGGAATATGCAATCAATGATTCAATATTCAGCTTTAGTCTGGGCTCCTATAAACAGAAACACTGACCTTGAAAAGCTGGTGAACGTATATTTTGGAACATTCTGAATCCTTTCTCTTGTATTTACACTGTCACGCAAATACTCACTAGAAGTCACTTTGAACTGGAATATTTAAGAATCTACAGTTTACATTGATAATAGCTAACCACTTACTTGAATAACTTTCTGCAATATATTTTTGGACTTGTCATAAACAACCTATTTTGTAATTCCTATTTATTTAGGTTAATTATTGTTTACATATGTCATGGTACAGGTGACGTTCAATGTGTTGGCCTTTGAGTTTCTACTTAAAATGTCCTGATTTTTTTTCAATTAGTCGTTGGAAAAGTAGTCATTTTAAAAAACACTGTATGAATGCATATGAAAAAGAACACTGAATATTTTAACCTTCGTTCATTCATTGTAGATTAGGTGCTGGTAGGACTGGGTGATATGGACCAAAACTCATTTCAATATTTTTTTCTCAAAATGGCAATATAAGATATAAATCTCAATAATTTTAAATTCAAATAGTCTTACCAGAAAGACTATTGAGGGTGAAATTTGCTGATGCAAAATGCCACACAGGCAAATTTTTTAAAGCACTTAGTAATGCTTTTTAATGCTGTTCTGAGAAGTAGTAAAAGCAGCGACTCCAAAACAATATATATATATATATATATATATATATATATATATATATATATATATAATTCACCTAAATAAAACACATTCACCACAATAAAACACATACAATTATATCTTGAATCTCGATACATCGCCCAGCCCTAGGTGCTGGTCATTAACCTATTTAGATACAGTGAGATTATTTCCCAACACTTACCTGTCGGTTCCTCTCGTCTGTGATCCTCTGGATCTGAATCTTTTTTCTGCCCATGATGCTTTAATGTAATGAAGCCAAAAGAGTTGCTCAGTAGGACGAGGAGTGTCTCTCAGTTCAGAGGTGAAGGGAGAAAGTGCAGTCCAAAAACTCTCAGACACAGTCACACATCCCAGGAAGCGGGCGCACACACATTTCCCTGTCCAGGTAACGACGAGGCAGCGACTTCTATTACCGCCAGGTAGAGAAAGAGAGAGAGAGGGGCGATCAGGAGCAGAGATCAGTAGGTGGATAAAGCCCTCAGTTCATCATTTGTTTCAGGACAGTTGGAGTAAATCTTCTCAGTAACTTCAGCGGTGACAGGGGAGTCCTTTTGTTTCTGCAAGACAGAACGAGATTTCAATTAACGAGATATTAATTACCCACTGCACAATCACAGGATTAAACCTGATGAGAGTCACAAAAAGAAAAACATGTTCTTTTAAACACTGAGTGTGACCACATTTCATGTCTGTAAAAACTTTTGGTTCTCTTTGGTTCGATTCGAGTCGAAAAAAGAACGAGTTCATTTTTAAAAATATGGTTTCATCATGTAATGGATATATCTAACGACATAGGATAAATAAACCATTTACTGTATATATCTATTAAAGATAATGAATTAAAATATTTAAAACATGTTCTTTTAAACACTGAGTGTGACCACATTTCATGTCTGTAAAAACTTTTGGTTCTCTTTGGTTTATGGCATATTTGTTTAGTCTTGTGTTATTCTATTGTAAAGCACTTTGTGTTTTAACATGTTTCATATTAAGTAAAGTAACACGACTTCACAAAATGTGTTTGAGAGTATAATAAATGAATAATCATTAAAAAAAACATAATAAAAATATTACATAGATTAAAAGACTTAAAAACAATCATACAGTTCACTCCAAAGCCTATAGAGGGGTCAATGCATCTTATGGTTGCCAATATGGCGACAGTGTTTGCCTACAACTTTAAGAACCATGTAGTCACCACATAAACCACACAAAACCAGCGATAATACTGAATATTTACAATGTATTACACAGACAGTTACATACAAAAAAAAAATGTAGTTGTGGGTTACATTCACTGTGAGTAGGGCAGATGTTTTCCTGCTGCCACCGCAGCAATTTGCCACATTGAAAAGAAAAAGCCACATAAGGTATCAGTTTCTGTGCCACCCATGTTTGAGCAATGGTCCCAGTCTAGCCACCCCTGTAAAAACTGCCTGACTCCTCTACAGCTTGTTTGGCATTTAAACTTACAACAATTGACCACGAGACTCTATTATCAAATCTATTGTGTTACAATTATTGCTTTTTTTTTTTTTAACAATAAAAAATGTAAACTTGCACTAGAGATCAACGTTGTAGGATAAAACAGATTTCGAACCACATACAGGCAACTAAAGCTAAGACTCTACACCTTAACCTGAGTGAATTGTTTTCCATTTGTCCCCCGTTTTACAGGCCAGACACTGAGTCACTTAAGTGATATTTAGTTGTGTGAAGCTGATTTGTTGAACCTCAACACACTAACCACTTCAACATCTGAGTCATCACAATATACAAGAAAACAGGCATGTTTTTCCACATGCGTTACACTTCAGTGCCCCTTTATAGCAATTTAGTGCCAACGTTGGAATAAATGTGGTTTTTACATTAAAGGAAAGGCAGAGCAGACTGCAGTAAAAAAAAAAAAAAACTGTCTCAGAGGACCTTTAGGAACGGATTCAAAGGGAGCGAGATCAAGTAACACCTGCTTCAAAAGGACATTATTGATTACAATTTCAGAGTAAGTGCATTATAAATGGCACTGATTGTTTTCACTTTAAAAAATATGAAATATGATGATTTACAAATAGATATATACTCTATTTCATTGGTTCTCAACTGGTCTCACCCTGGGACCCACATTTTGTCATTGGGTCCGACTTTTTTTTAGAATTCAACCAACCAAATTTAGTTTTACAAAAATAGATGTTGAAAACACACATATAATCTTTTTTAAAACATAAATCTATATATTTTTCCTTGCAAAATGCATTTCACAGTATGCCTGTGAAAAAAAAAAAGTTTCTTTCAAAATAAAAGACAAGTCCAACATGAGACATTAAGTATTTATTTATTTTTGACCAGCTGCCTGCGACCAACCCAGTTCATGTCCACGACCCACTTTTGGGTCTTGACCCACCAGTTGAGAATAACTGCTCTATTTCTTCCCATACTGTGCCACTATAACTGATAGTCGTCTTGAACATATTTGTCTTGTGAAGACAATAATATATTGACATGCAAAAGTGAAACATGGAACCAAAATCATTGACAATTCAAGCTCAAATCCATGGATTTTAGACCGTTACGTAATCCATTCACAGGCATTTCATCATCTAAAGTAGAGACTTCGCTAAGGTCTTCCAATGTCATCTTTCTCATACGTAGAAAGCGCCGACATGCTTGTGTGTAGTAACTGTCACTGTAGTCACATTTACAGCTGTACTCACCCTGCCTGCTGTGAGAGCGTTCAGGAAATCCACAGCTGTGATTTACCTTCAGTCGCCCTGCGCAGTGGCTCATATATTAATCACAACAATTCATTAAACACAGCCAGGTGCCGTGCTGACGCAACGCATGTGGCAAGGCTGCGGTGCGGCAATGAATGACGAAAACACCTCCACGGCGTTATTTCAGTGCTTATCACTATAGAAATAAAAGGATATTCAGCGACATTATGGTGGTGATGTTCTGACTAGTATTAGATCTTCATACGTTTGTGTTACTTGACCTCTGGATAGAATAGTACGCATAACAGCTTAGTTGTCAAAGGAATGGATTCAAAAACACATTTATGTTTATTTTGGTGTGATAAAGCTACACAGCAGTGGTATCAGAACACTACAACAGTCACAGCCTTCAGATGGGCTTCATTCATGAGAGTAAGGCAGCACGATTTTATTTAAAATTAAAATCCAGATTCGAGTCGAAAAAAGAACGAGTTCATTTTTAAAAATATGGTTTCATCATGTAATGGATATATCTAACAACATAGGATAAATAAACCATTTACTGTATATATCTACTAAAGATAATAAATGACAATATTTAAAATGTGTTGTTTTTTATCATATATATGTATGGGACCAGGTCTTTGGCCATTTGAACTGCCACCACATCTGAAATCCTTTTCCACTGAGCTTATTTTTTCCTCATGCTCATTTTAACTATTGATCGACTTCTGTTCACAATTGGATATGATCTTAAGAACTAATAAAATATACCAAGGGCATGCTGGGCTGGTAAGTCTTTGTTGGTTCAATACAACATAATTATACATCATTCCAGTTCCTTCAGACACCATTTTAAAAAAAATGCATTTTCATGTCATCATTACATGATTAAAGCTAGGAACTGAATACAACAGTTGAAATGTTGTTGTTTTTATTGGAATATCAGGCATATTGTCATTGTCACAACATAGAGAGAGAGCCAAAAGGAAGTCAAAATTATGAAAACATAATGAAAGAAAGATTATTTTCTCTGTTTTTTTTTTTTCATTTTAAACAAGGTCGGTTTAACAAACATTTCATAATACTTCAGTTCCAAAGTACACGCCCACTCTGCCCACTATTTTTTCCTATCCATAGACTCAGTGCTGCGCCTTGACTCCACGTTTGCACTTTCCTGTGGATTGTCGTTAAGTCAGAGGGAAAAAATGAAAATGTGGCAGCAGACTAGCACATGGGGTCTCCCCCATTTTAACACATTTCCAACTTGAAAATTAAGCAGGAAGATGGAAGGAATCCATCAAATGTATAAGAAGATGGTGTGTGTATAACTGAACTTTCTTTGAGGTAAATGTTTGCTGTGGTTTGCACTTTCTATGGTGAGCACCTGCACTAAGAGCAGATGGTGTGTTTTCAATGTCTCCTACACCCTGGCTGACCAACTATGTGTAAAGATGCTCTGATGTGATACACTGCAACAGGACATCGCCCATCGCTAATGTTTCTGAACAAAGCAGGTGTTGGCTCGTTGCACTATAGCCTCTTGTTTTAGTTCAACCAGGCTAGGTTTCAACACTACAGCATCCCTCAGTTTCTGCAGAGCAAAGACTGTCTCTGTCGCTTCAGTAGCATCCTTAGACATTAAGTTGACACTGGTGGTAGACAGTATTAGGGGGAAAAAACCCAGGTCACTGCCCTGTGCTCTATCACAGGCAGCAGGCAAAGTTCACACCAAAGTCACATTGTGAGTGTGACTGATGCAAACAGAGCAAAAAAGGGAAGCTGCTCTTAAGAAATCAAATAATCATAAGACTGAACCCCATTTCTCCTTAAACATGAATCTATGTTACAGTTCCAGTGAGATTTGTTTTTTCTTCTTTTTAATTAATATGTTAAGTTGAGGTTTTGTTTATTCAGACAAGGTTTTTCAGGAAATGTTTAAAGGTAGGGTAGGTGACTTTCAAAAGCTTGCATGATTTTTAATGTAGCTTCTCGACAGCTTCGCCTCCCCCCCATCCCCCCCCACTTCCGCTCCGTCTCACTCACATGCACGCGCACAGCTGCTGAACAAGAGGAGCTCAGCTCTTCACTGGTATTGTGTTGAAACTTTGTCTCATTCGGCAGTAAGTAAACAATAAACTCTATCATTATATATGTTAAAAAACGTGACTAAAAACTCTGTCGGCGGTGATGGGCTTCAGTGTGAGCCTGTGCATGTGAGAGATCGAGAACGAGCAAGGAGACAGTTTGTTTTTTTCCATTGGTTGAAGTTATTACAGATTTACAGCTGCTACATTTGACAGATTTTCTTCGTTCCTTTTTCAGAGTACATAAGATCTTAATTAATGTCAGGACATAAAGACAATTTCAACCAAAAACTTAAAAAGTGTATCTAGAGGAAATCATCTACCCTAGCTTTAACTCCTGTTTCGACTGATCAAATCAGCAGAACTCCTCTGACAAAGACTGGCAGTTGACCGTCAAAAAATGTCAGGAGATAAACAAAACATCAACTTAACATATTAATCTATGTTACTAATACTAAACAACTGGAACCAAATTGAACTTGTCTTTGAATCACAGTTTTAAGATCTTGAGTCATTGAGAAATCATTATTGAAAACAACATGACCCCAAATAAATAAACCATTGACTGCTACTGCAGCTAAATCTCTACAATCACTCCATGCAATACCTGAAAGCTGCTGTTGTTGTTGGAATCAACTCTTTGTTGTGGAAAACATAATTGATCTTGTTTTCATAGCCCATGAACCCTAATATTTGGTAATAATAATAATATAATCCTATACTTATCTTTTCCTAATCAACATGACTTCAGTCTCCAGGGCAAGAGCAGCTCGGAGTAGATTTAGTGTTTTGATTGATGAAAACAGTGATTATGGGAATTCGAATGAGACATTTTCAATTTCCTGAAGACAATGTAGTGTTAATATACTGAAAACTTAACTGGTTTGGTACATGGTTGAAGTCATTCATGTCAAAAAAGGCACATATAGTTGAGTATACACTTGTTATGTACTTTATTGTCTTATTCCATACAGGTTACTATTTAGTTCTAGTTTTAATTTGGGTTTCAATTCATGAGTTCCCTCTTGCTCTTCCTTATTGTAATGATAATGCAATGTTTGGGCCCTTTCATAACAAATGCAGGCAGTGCAGCCTATTATATACCTGTTTCTATAAGTGATTGTCTGGTAGATGGATAAATGTTGCTTTTTTTCCTACTCTGGCTTGTGCCTAGCCTTCATCTTCTCTGACTGCACTGCACAGCAGCTCGCTCATTGCTGCAATTTACGTGTTCATCCCTTCTCTTCCTACTCAAGGCGATGATGGCTCAATTAGGAGTTGGCCACAAAAATAATGAGGTCACCGCTCAGTATAGTCTTAGATCTACGTTCAGGCCTGCACTGAGAAATGCTGGGAGCCAAATCGGCAGAAACTTGGAGAGTCAGAAGACAATAAGGTAAAGGACAGTTTCTGAAACAGTTTTAATATAGATAGATGAATGAATTTTGGAGGGAGCAGGTCTGCCTTCATTTTTTTAAGAAGACTAGGACTTGTCCATAAAAAGAAGCGCTGCACATGTTATTTAACTCATTCAATTGAGTGATGGTTTAGCAACCCCGGAATACTCTTCTACAAAAGGACAGTGCAATCATGCTTACGATTTGCATATGTCAGTTTTGGAGAAGTGTAATTAGTGGCAGTGACCTTTAGCAGAAAATGTGCTCGCCAATAAATAATGTCGGCGCTCTCAAATAAATAGCTGTTAGCTCACACTTGACTGAGGGTGTGGCGGTTTGCCTGGCCCAGCTTAACAAGAGGTTAAAATGGCTAAAATGTCTTCAATTGCTTACTCTTTACCTCCGGAGGCTGCTTGGATTTGCTTTTAGAGTCCAGAGCTTCTGTATCCACCTGACCATAAAATGTTACATCATGTGCATCACCGTAATATACATTACCGACACTTAAAATAAAAAGCAGACAAGCTCAAAACAACTGCAAGCTGAAACCTCAAAGCTCCTAGTTAAATGGAGAGCCGCCCGGTCAGCAGAATCAAACTGATACATTTGTGAAGCCTTGATTTGATGCAGAGCCGTTTAATGAATGGTGAAAAACGACTGTAAAGCAATTGGGGGAAAAAAATGAATAGATTTGTGTTCCCAAAAGAGCATTCTAATCAACTATTAAGTCAATTACAAGTTTTCTTCTCGACATTCTACCATGACTGAAATATGGAAAAAAAACACCAGCATTTTCAGTGTGTGTTCCTCAAAGGCCTTAAATCAACATCCAAACCCAAGAGTTTACTTTCATCAAAGGCAAAACCTCAAATCCTTAAATCAGAGGCATTACCAAAAAAAGTTTCATTTTTTAAAATAGAAGCACATACTTGAGAAAAAACTTCAATTTTACAACCATATATTAGAAATCATGCTATTTTCCAAATTTAACTGACTGATCAATCATAAGACCAGCAGCTAAAAAAAACCCCACCAGAAATAAGTGGAAAATCACATTCTCTACATCCGTCTGTTCTTGAATGTCACTTAAATTGAATACTTTGAGATTCTTTAAAGGGTACCAGTAGTGAATTCTAATTGCAAGCTCTATCAAAAGATCATAAATATTACTAGTGGTTTAGTGGGTAACTTTCTTGAGAAGTCCTTGTAGAGCTGCTAGGAATAGGAAAAAACTTGGTTGATTTTACATCTTTAAATCACTTTCATGTCCTCCCAGAGTCGTCCCGTCTGGCCGAACATGGCTGCACCCCGTGGATTGCTTTTTAGTTATAAAATAGTTCAAAAAAGTACTTCAGATGTGTTTTTTTTAATAATGGTAATCTATTAAACACATTGCATATTATATAAATGATGACTATAGAGGTACCCTTTAAGCAGCTGTAAAATTGTTAGTGAGGACTGTACAGTAGCAGGACTTTGGTGTTTTCTCTAATCTAGCTAGTGGCAAAATACCTCTGTGCAGTTCAACAGCTGGACTGCACTACCTACAGATGTTGTAAAGAACTTGACATAAGTATGGATCATAGTGGTGGATCACTGCCGTTATCGTGGCCTAGTTCTCAATGTGCAGCGTTTCATTTTTCACAGAAAGGGTACACAAAAAAAATAGCAGCTGCACAATCACCATCAGTGCTTTAATTTAACAAGCATAAGCCACTCAAAACACAACATTGAATAATTTACTTCAGCTTAACCTAAACACAGCTTTGTGAAGGTAAATGCCAGAGCGAGATCTTTTGGTCCTTACTCATCTTCTATATCGTCCTTATTACTGGGATAAGAGTCACAAGGTAATGGAGTATATCTAATGTGCACCTTAACAGGCCACCAGTCCATCATATTAGCAACACACGCACTAACACATATACACACTAGAACCCGACCAATATGGATTTTTTTTCAACCTACACTGATATTGTTGGTTTTTAAATGCTAATAGCTGATGTATCTGTCAATTGCTGATATATGAAATAAGAACAATAATCTACACAAGATATACAAAGTACACAAAGAATAATACTGAAAGATAAAGAAGCAACACTATTAAATTAAAATAAGGAACTTGTATTAGTAACACTATCAACATAAGTACTGTAAAGCCACTAATAAATAAGAAAAGACAAATGTGTGTAAACTGTATTTTCCAGAATACAATGTTAAAAACATATCAAAAAAAGAGTTGCTCAAATTTCAAACAGTAAACATGGATAAATCAAAATCGGTTGAGCCGATTAATTGGTTGGGTAATACACACAAACTTTTTATAAACAATTTAAAAACCGATTATTCGACCAACAAACAAATACATAGTTGAGGTGCTGCCTTAAATGGGATATTATCATTAATCAGAATCAAAGTTTTCTTTGATTCTGAGCCACGGGCGACCGTGGCTCAGGTGGTAGAGGGTCGTCTTCTGATCGAGAGGTTAGGGGTTCGATCCCAGTACCTGACTATGTGTCGAAGTGTCCTTGGGCAAGACACTGAACCCTAAGTTGCCCCCAGTGGTCGACTAGCGCCTTGCATGACAGTCCTGTCCCACTGGTGTGTGAATGTGAGAGTGATTGGGTGAATGAGCTGATATGTAAAGCGCTTTGAGACTGCTTCGGTGTGGTGATAAAGCGCTATATAAAATCAAGTCCATTTACCATTCTCTGAATGGATGACAGTCACTGACAGACTGCTACTTCAACAAATGCATCAAATGATTAGCAGCACCTTGTTAATTATCTACATAGCAAAACATGGAATATGAAAAATAAGCTTTTACATATTTAAATATTTAATAAACAAACCAAGATCCTTATTTAATTCAGCAGCCACACTTGTTATCAGATTTAGTGTGTGTGTGTTACTGCTTTGATGAATGTGTTTTGAAAGTACACATGGTTTGTCTCTCACCACTCACTACAGCCTCCTTTCAAAACACGCCCAAGTTTACATACAGGCAAAGGAGTTGACAAATCCAGTTGTTTAGCCTAATTTATATGACTGGATAAACTGATTATTATTATATTTTTGTACTTCTCTAACATTAAAGGGGTTACAGGACATTGTAAGGATAATAAATGAAGAGATTTCAGCCAAAAATCAGCATTTAAGCTTTTTAAAAACATCTGCTAATTTAATTACTGTGGAATGTTACATTCAAAGTCAATACTGATGTACTGATTATGTAGGTTACTGAGCAAGTCTTCACTCAAGCCAGTGTAGGAAAATATTATTTTTCCTGAGAGGTCTTAAGAGCTGGAAAATTGCAGTTATGTGAAGTGCTAGAACAAAGGGCTCTTATGTACATAATGTTGGATCTCCTCATACGTTAAGTAGGTAAGTGTAAGGAGTTGTGTACTTTAAAATAGCAGAAAATAAAAGTGAAATCTAGATCTAATTAATGGATTGTTGCTTGGTAGAGCAGCATGTATGCAGCTTCAGTGGAAAAAGGTAGTAAGATCAAGACCTGGTGGCCCAGTTTCTGTTTTTTTTGGGGGGGGGTTTGCATTTTGTTCAAGTGTACGTGTGTTTTCTGCGGGTACGCTGGTTTCTTCACGATGTCATTGAACATTGGAAAAGTTTGAATGCATGTCTCTGACTGTCTGGGTTTGAATTAGCACTGGGATAGACTGGTAACCCGTGTAGCCTGTCTTCTTAACAACTGGAATAAACAGCAGAACTTATCAAGAAGTATAAAATGAATGAATAATGGGCTTCAATAATCTGTAACTGAAATCATCTTCAAAACACAAAGTTTCAAGATCTTGACTGATTGAAAAATCATTACTGAAACCACATGATCTTAAATATTTAAACAACTGACTGCTATGGCTGAAAAGGGCAGCTTTGGACTGCTACGTTTTCCCTGGACATGCAGGTGATACAGTGAATGCCTTTAAAATGTGTTTGGGTAAGGAATAACCAGTAAATAGACACACAGGACTTTGACCAACACAAGGTTAGTAAAAAAGCAAACCAAGAAGCAGAAATTTCCAGAGAGCAATGAGCAGGGAGAATGCGCATCTGTGTTACAGCGTGTACCAGTAACGGTTTGTGAGACTCCGCCCCTAACTGACATGTTCAGGTGTGCGCAAAGATGGTGGTAGTACCATTATTGACTCCACTTTGTTTCCTTTAAACTCCACAATGGAGTGAACACTGTGCAGGAATAACTCTTTGTATCCGTTTTTTTTTTTTTTGACAAGTATTAAATATATTGTGATTTTCAATTGATTCTGTCACTCCTTCCCTCTGTATTCCTCTACAGTTAATGCCCACTGCCATAGTTAGCTGGGTTTCCATTACAGATTTTTGCAAAATAAAAGCAATATTTCTAAATGTCGACAAATTATAATTGCACTTTGAACGTGTTTCCATTGAAGGTTGTTTTGGGCAGGAGCCTCGTAACTCCCATGAAATATCATCCCACAAGACTTCGCTGCAGAAAGACCTCCTTATGTATTCCTTTATTGTTTCACGTCTAATGTGGCAGTAATATTTTTAAAGCATAATGCTAAGAAATGTCCCGGTCTTCTCTTCTGTTTACACATAGTGCGCCATGTTTTCTCGAAAAAAGTACATCACGTCATGTGACCATGTACGTCACGTTCTGTGATGTGTATTTGCAGGAAAAATAATTCCATAGCACTTTTGTGTAGGGCTGCTCATTTAATCGAAGTTCGATTATGATTTTGATTATTACACCCAACAATTACAAAAACAACATAATCGAAAAAAAAACAATTATTTAAAAAAAATAATAATAATTATCTTTTTTTTTTTAACATGTTTTATTCACTTAATAAAACAAACCCACTATTTCCGACATCTACAAATAATAAAGCTTGGCACACACGTTAATAATACTAACTTTGAGTTGTTTAATCTACACACATGCAAGCTCCTCCCCTCCGCCCCGCCCCTCTCAAAGCCAAAGCTCGCCTGCAAGCCAACACGAGGAAAGTTGTTGCTAATGGTCTTTAAACATGGCAGGAGAAATGCAGCAAAAACTCTTGGTAAACAAACAAGGCAAGTCAAATCTCTTATATAGGAACACTTTGGGTTTGATGATGAAGACCTAGAGAAAAGACGCATCACGTGCAAGAAGTGTATTGTTTTGTGCAAAAGTGAACATACTTGATTTTAGTGTTTGAAGGATTTTATTTCTGTTTAAAGAATAGATTTTATGTTTTTTTTTTTTCTTTTGTACAAAAAATAAGTAACTTTTTGGTCGACAAATAATCGTAATTTCAATTATGACTATAACAATCGTGATTATCATTTTTTATATAATCGAGCAGCCCTACTGAAATTCCTTCTTATGAAGACCTAAAAGCCTTTTCGCAATATTTGAGTGTCTTATCGAAATTCAGGTGTTTCCGTTACCGGTTTTAATTGCGCTATTAAGATTTTGCATATTTCCAAGGGGAGAGGTGGGTAGAGTAGCCAAGAACGGTACTCGTGTAAAAGTACTGTTACATGTAAATGACATTTACTCAAGTAAAAGTAGAAGTAGTCATTCCAAATACTTACTTGAGTAAGAGTGAAAAAGTGCTGAGTGAAAAATTACTCAAGTGCTGAGTAACATCTTATTCAAAAAACATCAAAATCAAAACATCTATTCTTAGAACTTATACATATAAAAAACATGGACTATATGATGCCAGAGGTGGACAGTCTCCTCCGAACTTGTCGATGGCTGCTCATTGTCCGCCATGGTCACATTATTAAGACATGCTGGATGTTTTGCCATGGGTGGAATTCTCACGTTTGATTGTCAACACTTGGTCGGTTGTTCCCTGTTGTATAGGATGATGTAGGAGAGCCATAGACCAATGACTCGGATGCTTTGGAATACTTCCAATGAAACAGCTTTTCTGAAAGCACGATATAAATGTTTCTTTGAAAAATAAATAGACTGACAATAAAAGTAACTAAATCGCCGCTCTCAAATTGTAAAGGAGTAAAAGTAGAAAAAATAATCACAAATTTACCCAAGTAAAAGTAGAAGTATGCCTCGATAAATTTACTCAAGTACATGTTATGGAGTAAATGTAACTCATTACTACCCACCTCTGTCCAAGGGTAATGGAAACACAGCTACTGTTGTTTTTTTTAATCGTCTAAGGGCATATTTAAAAAAGGATGGTGGGCCGCATTTGGCCCGCGTGCCGTAGTTTGAACACCTCTGCCATATGGTAGTGGAGGTTGTGCTGTGGACAAATTTAGCTGTTCAGTAAGGTTTCTAAAAAATCTCGAGCCCCTAAATAGATTAAATTAACACTAATGTCGGCACAGAAAAAACAAAAACAAAAATTGGTTGACTCTAAAAGCAATAATGACAGACGGAAAACAGGCCCACTGACGGCTGACAGGACACACATCATACATGCTAAACTACACACCACAGACAGGTCGGAGTTCTGATTTATAACCATCACAAACACACTGATGTAAAACCTCAGGGCTGAGAGACGATGACAGCACTTCACAGGCCATTTCACAATTTTCCAGCTAACCAGCCCGACCGACAGCCATTACCTTCCTCACTCGGTTAGCCAAACTGTAGTCAGCTACGCACTACTTTAAACCTATGTAATAATGCGTTAACCAAAGGCTGTGTGAGACAAATAAACGTGATAGTGAGGTGTTACTCTGGCCGCATTTTATGGATAAATTAAGCTCAGTCTGCACCGTACAGCGAGAAAAGACGCAGGAAGGAAATGTATCACTCCACTTACCCTGAAACACTGCTGTCAAGCTACGAAAATAGGCCTTCCGCCGCCCAATTAGGAGCTGACTCGACTTTATTTACCAAGACTTAAACATTAACCACAAATCCCCGTCTCTGTTTACATCAACCCGCCGTATTTTAGTCAATTTAACCTAGAAGTGAACTATACTGTCCACCAGGCGACACAGCGTACCCGCTGTACGGTCGACGTCAGTGACACGAGCCTGTGACTGATAGACTCCTCGGCCAATAGAAAAGCAATATGCGAGCGTTTTGTCCAATCAGAACGTGACGTTGCCCGGGTGGGCGGGTGTGCAGGAGAGGACATGACGGAGGTGACGGCCATGTTCTGCAAGTGTTTGTATCCCTCCGCCTCAGTATTTACCTTTTGCTGGTTTTGCATGTGAGGAAAATGTCACTGATGTCTCTTTCTGTGTCCTCCTGCTTTCCATAAATGATACACCGCTACAGCGTTGGTTTTACATCTAGACCACTAGCTCAGCTGTGTTTGTGGGGAGAAACCACAGCGTATGGAATGTGACAAACACTGATACACGATATGTTGCCAAAAGTATGAGGACGCTCGCCCTAACATTTATATGAAATATGACATCTCGGGCTGCAGCTATCAAATATCTTAATAAACGATTAGTTCATCAATTATTCGAGTAATTGGATTTGTAGTTTGGCTTAATAAAAGTTTAATTATCAGTATACAGCAGAAATTAAGAGATGTCATTTATTAATACCTTTTATGGAAAAACAAAATCATTTTATTTATACGTATTTTTGCAATGTAGAAGAAGACAAAACATGCATATTTGTCCGGATAATACTCCACTACATGTTGTCAACTTAAAACGAGAAATTCAAGCATAGCAAAATAAATAAAAAAATGTAATACTTTAAAAAAAAAATATATATATATATATATATATATATATATATATATATATATATTAAAGGCAGAGAAACTTTATTAATCACATTTCGTAATCAACGTATTTGTGGACTTTGAGGAATCGTCCCAGGGTTAATGACATCATATAATACACCAATAACAACCCCTATTACAACTTTAACTGGTTTTCCTAAATGTTCCATAGTGTTTTTGTATAAATTCTGGCATCATCTATTTGGATCTTGCATGACTATTTGTAAAGTGTAAAGTAAAAGCATTAAAAGTACTTTGAGGAAAAAGAGTTTTAGCTGGATGGATCCTGGATGTTAAAATGTTCATATTTGATGCCGACTTCACTTTTGCTGTTTTGTTTCTTTGCAGTCTTTGCAGCATAACAACTAAAAGCTGCTTCACCATGTTTGGTGTGAACTCTGAGCTCCACTATCTGTCCTGTGTCCATAGATCCATAGATCCAAGGGACTTGCTGGGTTCAAAACAAACATCTCTACATGATCAAGCTCCTGTGTATCTTAGAGACCTGTTAGTACCCTATCGTCCAGGCAGAACTCTCAGCTCTCTGTTTGCTGGTCTACTGGAAGTTCCAAAAGTGTCTAGAAGTAGAATAGGAGGCAAACCGTTAAGCTACCACGCTCCTCGCCTTTGGAACCAACTCCCAGGTTTAGTACGGGAGGAAACTACTTTCTCAACCTTCAGAAGCTAAACTCAAATCTTACGTATATGTTGAAACGTATATACCATATAATAGCGTTAACCTAACCACTATGAACAAAGCCCTAAACCTAAAAAAAAAAATAGGAACTAAAAACTAAGATTACATAGTAGAACACCAACACAATCCACCATCTACACATAGCTCTACTGGGTTGCAATGTGTGAAGTCCAGTCAGACAAGGTTGTGCTGGATTGTCGCCAACCCCCTACTTCTGAACCTAGTTGTATACCCATTACACTGCTCACACTGCTTACACACCATTTACACTGGTGTGTCCACCCCATATAAATTCTAATTCCACTGTATTCTTGTAACAGGTTTTTCTTCAGTCTGTGCCTTCTCCTCACCCTTCTCTCTCTTTTCTGTTTCAGGTGTCCTGAAGCTGGAATTGACAGTTCCTGTTCTGTGGTTCATGGCTCAACTGGTGTCTTGATGTTGGAGCTGGCAGTTCCTGATCAATGGTTCATGGCTCAACTTGTCTGGGACACTAGGATGGTCTATCTCTCTATCCTATTCTGTTCTTCCTTCTGTTCACTAACCCCAACCAGTCGAGACAGATGGCTGCCAACTCTGAACCTGGTTCTGCTGGAGATTTCTTCCTGTTGAAAGAAAAACTGTTAGAAGGGAGTTTTTTCTTCCCACTGTCGCTTATGCTTGTTCATGTGGATTTGTTGGCTTTTTTCCTTTTTATTATAAATTTTATATTTTGAAAGAGCTTTGAGATGACTTTTGTTGTAATTGGCACTACATAATAAAATTCAATTCAATTTAATTTAATTCCAGTGTATTCTATATGCCAAGAGAAATATCCACAGTTACTTGACAGGTTTGTTTGCACGTGTAAAATAATGTAAGGTTAACAGGACATTTTTCCAACCATGAAATGTCAAAAGTTTGCATTAGATTCAGTTTATTCAATCATATTTTCTATTATGTAGGCAAACTTACACAGTATAGAAATGCACGATAGCCTCATTTAAATACTTTCCACCACTGAATTACTTTACTTGTGAAGTTGCTACCAGTCAAATAATATATTGACTGTTTTCATGGGAACCGATGGAAGCATCGTAACAAGTGGTGAATCAATGATGATAGGATTAAAGACACTTTTTATTCATCCATTGAAGCATGCAACAAGGAAACATTCTGAGTGATCCTAACTAATAATTTATATATCATTTGAATAAAAATCCAAATAGATTTTCATACAGTTAGTTCTTCACTGTCTTTTTTGAATATTCAAGAACTTTGCATAATTTCTCTGTTTGACACTAAACAAACTGATTGTTTCAATGATAGTCGTTTTTTTTCTGTCATGTCTAATTTCTATCCAAATTTTGGCATCTTTAAGTCACATTAACACTTGTGTGTTGTTTTAGGAATCATGAGAAGGTTTGTGAAATACAACCAAGAATTGTCTGTGTTGTCATCATCTTATATCTAACAAACTTTGGCAATGCAGTAAAGGCCGCCTGTTAGCTTGCAGGGAAACTAAATCATTCTTCTCTTTCAAGGAAAAAGAAATATGTCAGACTTTTAAAGTAAAAGGAGTTTTGGACCTGCTAAGTGGAAGAAAAACTATATTTCATGTTAAGATAATTTTGTGTCTTTCTTATTGTATATTTTCTTTTATTAAAGTAAATAAAATGACATCATTTGAAAACATTGACAAGTCATATTTGAGTTCCTCAAAAATGTTACAGGCTTTAAAAAAAAGGATGAAACAATATGTTTGTCTATAGCATAGAGTTTCGTTTTTGGGCCTGGGTTGTCAGTCCTTAAAGCAAAAATAATAGCCTTGATTTAAGTTGGGTGGGTAAAACATGTGCTGTTTATTTAAAATAAATTATATTATCATCTTGACTGAACTTATCAGAAATGAAGTTTGCATTAATCATTGCATGTATTTTGAAATTTAACAACAATACACTCAAAATATCTAATCAATGTATACATTTTGAATGTAAAGGTGATCTGGGCCCAGATATATGACATCATAGACAGTTTATATTAATGGCACCCTGATTTGTGAAACAGTTAAGGAGTGACTCATAGGCAACACATGCTGTTGTTCTAACAATCAACTATTTTGTGATTATAACAGTGAATAATTCCTGTTTAAGTTAAAAAGGACCATATAGCAAGTCCTCTTCTCGCAGTTAGCTGAACATGTTTGTCTCCTAGTCTCCGTACTCCTAGTTTTAAAATTAAACAGATGAGCATTTAAGAAGAAAAGTGCAATTTAAAACATTCAAAATCAATGCATCATTAGGAGATGAATTGTAAAGCACAGAATTTACTGAAAGCGCGAGCGAACTATAAGCAACATTTTCTGGAGGGCTCACATTCATGCATATACTTTCCCAGATAATGTTTATGTAATATTACATTTATGGGTATCATTGTGAATGGTCCGCATCTGCATGTTGTCAGTATGGCTTCTTTAATCCTCTTTAAAGTTCCCTAGGCAGATTCAAAATTTAGCTCAATTTAGAATCAGAATCAATTTACAAAGTTGTGTTAAATTATCCTTAATTTTCCTGCCAACTGTGGAGTTATCCGCTAAGTGGAACCAAGCAGAAACAGACTAAAACACACCAAGGGACACCTCAGCAAAACCAGAATCCTGTGATGATCCAAAGTCTCTCAAAGTCCATCCATTTCATTTGGATGGATTCCAGTGGAGAGAAGAAAGTCTGGGTCTGCAGCATTCCTGTCCAGAGGCCGGAAGGAGACTATACGTGCAGGATCAGAAAATTGGAAAGATGACACACAAACCAGGAAGGAAGTGACTCCTGGAGAAAGATATGTTTGCGGGCTTCTGAGGAGAAAAGGGTGGACATGTACCCAACAATGGGGAGGAATGTTAAGAAATGATCTTCCTTAGAGAGGACAGGGTTCATGTTGCGATCTCCTGAAGTCAAGATGCTGAAGTTCAAACCAAGTAACAGCCTGAAGAAAAGAAGTGTACCACTAAATGGAGCAAAGATCTCTTGATTTCAAAGGGAACAGTCTGAAAAATCAACATAACATTGTTCTGAATACCGAAGCCTATCTGAGTTTGGTTGGAGACTGTTTTGATCTTATTGTAACCACATTGGTTTTTTGACGGTTGCTTCGTGTAGGATACTGTAATGCTCGGTGTCCAAAATTTGAATCATGTTAAACTTGTTTGTAGAACATGGTGAGTTCACAGCTAACTGGACATTTGTGTGATGAATTTGCCGCAGCTGAGATGGTATAATCTCAACATGAATTAAGATATCTTAAGATGGTTTTAAGCCTCTTAAGCCATCAATAGCTTAGAAAAGAAATGTTCCAGTTTAGTCCATATTGATAAGCAGTGAATTTAAATGTTACTTTACATTGGATGCAAGCAATCTAACATCAGACAGTTGTTCTTTGCCAAACATACCAAAAACAAGCTGTGCTGCTCTCTGTGCGGTTCTATCCTCTCCACTGCCCACACACTCACACCCACACACACTTCACTGCACTCACTCTGCCATCATGTTACTCTTTATTGATCTAATATCATCACAGATCGGGGAGCGTCTCGTTACTTATGTAGGCTTTTGTACATTACATTTCTGCTGTGATAAAGAACTGTAATCCTTTTAACTCTTATTTGCCATGATTCATGATTTATAAAACCATCATGATAACAGAGAGTTATGGAGAACATGGAAACCTGGATCAATGATCATCCATTATCCAATAGGAGCAAACGTCTCAATACTTAGATCTGGTCCATCTATCCATTTCCTAGTTTATCAAAAATAATTTAATAATCGTCTTGTGGCTGAGAGGAAATGATGGAGAAAATTACTTAATAAAAGAGCAGGAAGGTTTGATAATCTACAAATTTGATCAAAAACAAAAATTACTTTAAAAGAAGTTGATATGAAAATAGGTATATGATTTACTGCAAGTGAAACTTATTCTACAGAGTTTAGGAAGGAGACTGTTGACTTGTCAGAAAGGCTCATAAATGAGGGGGATTGGTGTTTTTGGGTGTTTGATTGAAAAATTAGTACATAAATCAATTGATCAGTGAATCAATCACACAATCAATGAGTACGAGCCCAGCTTGTAGTGCATCCTTTGGCCTGATGGAGCAGCAGATTACTGCACATGATCTTTGTTGGCTTCCTTGT
Source organism: Gouania willdenowi (assembly GCF_900634775.1). NCBI lineage: Eukaryota > Metazoa > Chordata > Actinopteri > Blenniiformes > Gobiesocidae > Gouania > Gouania willdenowi. The sequence goes on along the minus strand of NC_041054.1, from coordinate 11,676,946 downwards.
AATACACAAACCCACCACACGAAGGAGACAAAGGACAAGAAAACCACGTTTACATTTAATCGAGCACTCACACCACACAACAAGCAACGGTTTAAAATGCTCAATTTGAAATGAAAGAACGTATTTAAAAAGTAAATTATAGGTAATCTTAAATATATTGCTCTAGTATATTGTACAATGATGGCCATGCTTTAGTAGAGTTTTTTTTCCCAATCAAGAGATGGCTCTATTTTTTACTTGTATTATTATTATTATTATTATTATTATTATTATTATGGACAGTACTATCAGTACAGAACATATGTCTTGCATGGCATGCTTGGTACACATGAATGAGTGTGAATGAATATATGTGATTCTCATTTACAGCAATCAGAAAAAAGAATTATAGTGCGGTCTATAGACTTCTTTCCTTCTACTGTACAACAACAACAACAACAACAACAACAACAACAATAATAATAATAATAATAATAATAATAATAATAACTCATATACTAAGAAAATAAAAATAATTATCAAACAAACTTGAATAAAACAGAATATGATTAAAAATTAAATCATCTTTCAAAAATGGAAACTTCGGGAACGACAATGTGGACTGACACACTTGGACTCTTCTTTATTATGTTTTTTTTTTTTTTTTTTTGCTGTTCATTTTATTCAATGAAGGAAAATGGGGACATGGCCAAGGAAACTATGTTAAATAAAAAATAAAAGTGTTTTTCAAATAAAAAGTGAATTACAAAAAACAATAATAATTATAAAAATCCTCTTTTCTCTAATTATACGCTTAACATATGTACTTGAGTTATTTGTTGATAAATAATGATAAACATATACGTTTTAAGTCAAATTTGTGTTTTTAAAGTAGGCTCCAATGATTTTTCCCACAATTAAATTGTCCATTATAACGGTCCTGTGCAGCAGACTTTAAACAGTCCACCAGGAGGCATTAGAACACTAGTGGTGCCTATAATGGAACACCAGAGAAAAAGGGGCTTCTGCACTGACTTATGTCACTTTTTCTTGTTTCTTCACTCTGTGCAGCAGACACACACACACAGCACATGGACAAACTCTGCTTCATATTCTCTCTGCTTTTTACACACAGTGTGTTGGAATTTCCCACAGACATCTCAGAAGTGTGGAATATTTTTCTATGTTGGAGAAATAAGTGATTGTGCTGCAGCAGAGTGGCCCCTCAGTCATTAATTATACACCACCACGTCTCATTAAGCTCCTATTCAAAGGCTCCCAATTTGAATATGGACGCGACGTGGGGGTGAAAGGGTGCCAGGTCTGAGTTTGTGCATGCATGGGCACACACACACAGTTGCACACACACATCATATTTACAGTAATAACAGCTGCTTGCTTCTTTTTGAAATGACAGACCACCTCTCTGCTCTGTGTGGTGTCACTGCAGGCAATGCTAAGACAATGGAGGGGACAGTGAGGGTAGTTCATTACTGAGACACACTATGACCCAACAGTGAATACACACTGTCTGCTTCTCACGGTCATGGAGGAAGCACCATGGCAAAAAGTGAAGGTCACAACGCAACTATTCTTTTAGGTCTGCAGTGAATGTGTCTTTCCGTCTTTCTTTCAATCCCTTTAGTAAAAGTAACTCCAGCAAAGAGGAAAAAATAACTCCAGGTTGTGTTTTTTAAATGAACATTACATGTGTAGATCAGGGGTGTCAAACTAATTTTAGTTCAGGAGCCAAATACAGATCAGCTTGATCCCAAGTGGGCTGTATTTAAGGTTGGATTAAAAAAGCAATTTTAAAATGGTTGTGACCTATTTACACTTCCACATGTGAATACAATATCCATACAATATCCAAGCAATAAATGAAAGATAGCAGTACCAGCAGGATCGTCACTTCTAAAGTCCTTCATTTTGTAACCATTTCTTGAGTTATTTTGTACAATTTGTGATTAAAAAAATTGCGAGCCCTGCAAATATTGTGGGATTTCATTTAATTTATGAATTTTGAGAGACTGCGATATCAACAACTGAAATATGTAGTTGGTAATTTACTTAATGATTGATGTTTTTGTACTTTCACCTGTGGGCCGAATTGGAAAAAAGGGCCGGATTTTGAGTTTGACACATATGCTGTGGATTAATGCAAAAGTTGCTGTTAACATTTATTTATTTATTTTTTTTTTACAAAGTTGTGGTCGCACTTTATGTAAAATTAAGGCTACATCTTTGTGCATTTTGAGTGTTAAACATCATGGCACAGGATTGGTAGGAACAGTTTTGTCATGTTTTAAATACACAAACAGGATGGAAAAATATCAACATCACACCTTAGTAACTTTTAGACCCTTCAGTTGTATTATGTGTGGCAACCTCATCTATTTTGTAGGGATTTCACTGCTTTTATGATTTCTTTGTTACATATCACAAAGAAGGGTTAGTTGTATGATGCTGCTGAGATAGGCTCTTCTATCTCATGTGATCATTTGCACAAACAAAATATTTTTAACACATGGTCTGACACATGCTCTGTCAGGGCATATGTTTTCTCAGATTACTTCTTCTCATCACAATCCAAAACAATCTAAGTATCGCTCATTGGATTTTCTGAAATTCACCATGGGAGGGAGTATGTGTTAATGTGTTTGTCTCTGTGTGTTGGCCCTGAAACAGTCTGGTGTCTTGGTAGGGTTGTAACCCGCTGAGTGCCTGATGTCAGCTGGTATAGATATAAGCCCCACTTGTTAAGTGAAGGAATATACTTTGATTTTGTTTAATTTTACTTTTATTACCCCAACTTTTCCCTTTACAGACCTGACTTTGTCAGGCTGTGCAATGGGGAGAAGATTGTCTGTGTCATTGCCGGAGGCCAAAAAGAAAAGTTTGTTAACTTGTCAAAAGCACAAATCTAACTCTAACCAAACCTGAATAAACAAAAATCAGTCTACGTTTTGATATCTGAGTCCTCTGTCCTCGAAACAAAGCTCTTAGAGTTGTTTTTTATCTTCCTATGTACAGAATGGATCTACCACCTTCTGATGGTGCACGAGTCAAAGGAAAAGTCATCAATTAACTGTCCAAGTTGGGTTTCCTAATTCCAACACGTCCACTTTGAAGTCCAAATGCTCCCTTGCTCATGCCCGATACCCCAAAGATGAATAATACTGCTAAAAAAAAACAGACTTACTCATTCTCTTCACGTCTTTGGTCTTGGCTGTTTATGCAAATACATGATCAAAAATTTGTCCAAATTTCACAATTTTTTATTGTTATTTTTGCACTAAAACGTGTTTGTACTTTTCATTTAACACGTGGTATCTGAATCATTATCTGTATAATTCCCTTACTGATGGTTTAGGGCGTAATTACAATGAAGTGGTCTAGACAGAGTCACACCATAGAGTAAAACTTTATGTATGCTAATGCACAACACGTCTAGGCCTGCACATGCAGACACATTGAAAGCTCATACAATAACATTGGAGAGGATTCTCATCTTTTAGAGAATTCAAAGGATCTTTGCAGGGATTATCATGATAATTAGTGAAGCTACAGAGCCTCTTGAGTCTGTCTACAAGTTTCACTTCTGCAATTCCTCAAACAACCATCATCGTTGGTTCCAACATTAAAATCGGGTCGGTCATGTGGTTTATAAGAGAAACATCTCTTAGTCGGCCTCACGTCAAACCACAGACAATAAAATGGCTTTAATTATCACAACTGAAGTTAAAGATTTAGATGTGCCAGTGATTCCAATCAGGCTATTTTTAATGATGGAAGGATTCAGGTGTTTTCTTATTATTTCAACATTAAACTCCAACTTGAACTTGAGAACAAAATGCAAGAAATCATTACAAGAAAGACAAAGTAACTTTAACTTTATTGCAATTATTTCTTGCTTGTGAAATATTACTATAAGAAACTATGGTTTTGTAACAATCACAAATGTTTCAGTTAGAAAACTTGATGCAAGTTGCAAACATAACATTGAGTTACAGTATATTTGTGTAAAATCATTGGCAATTGTTCAACATACATTAAAAAAAAATCACCAAAGAATGCTGTTTGATCTCACTGAAAACTATTTTTTAAACGTGCAATGACCATTTTACGGAAGCGGATTAGGGCCATTTTTGATAGAGAAAATTATTTTGGGAAAATCAAGATTAAAGTCAAAATGTCAAGATTAAAGTCAAAATGTTGAGAATAAAGTTGAAGTACAATGTTGAGATTAAAGTAAAAAAAATTAAATTAAAGTCGAAAGTTTGCTATTAAAGTCAAATCTACTGACGCGGACAAGGGCCAATTCACCATATACAACAACAGTCTCCATCAAAACTAGCCCTAATCTGTTTCCGTACAAATCCTCAATAGCCACAGACGGGACTGAATGCTGCACCACTTCCAAACTTGACTGTTTTTTCCTTAGAAACAGATTACGTTTTTCGCAATATCTCTTCAAACTCCTTAAAGAGATTACAATGCCATGTTTATGAGGTAAAAAAAAAAAGAATCTCTTTGTTATTCAACCCAACTTTGAAATTTAACGCATTCATCGTTACACAGCGTTTTGTAGACGGCCAAGATCTACCGTTTGTTGTCATATGGTGAATTGGCCACACAATAAAAATACATTTTAAAAACGGCATACTATATAATTAAAAACAGACCATTATCACATTTACAAGTGCCACAGAACTACTTGTCAAATGCCCTTCTAACCAGTTAAGTCTTTAGTTTTGCTTTGAACAGGGGCAGGTGTGTGATGGCACGTAACTCAAGTGCCAACGAGTTCCAGAGATTTGGACCTGTCACAGCAAAAGCACGATCACCCCACTGTTTGTAACGTGACCTGGGCACCTCGAACAGGTGGTGTTGGGAAGAACATAGGGCTCTGCTGGGCTGGTGAGGGGTCAGAGTCTTCATTGGACGGATGAGTAAAAACTGGTCTCCAAAAACGTCCCAATCCTACGTGTGCTCTCTACATTTTATAACCAAGTGAACAGTGAAGATCTGAAATGAAGATTGAAGATTTTAGGGGCATCTCGGTGGCTTTAGTTTTCATTCTAGATCACTACGTGTGCCCAGTACAAGACAAAACCATGTCTGTATTGGCAGCATTTGAGCATGGAGGAAGGCTGCATGACATTTAATAATAATATTAACCTAACCACTAGGAACGAGTTTATCATAGTGTATCATGTTTTTTCCTGCAGTCTGTGCCTTCTCCTCGCCCTCTGCTCTCTTTTTTGTTTCAGTCTTGATGCTGGAGCTAGCAGTTCAGGGTTGATGGTTCATGGCTCAACTAGTCTGGGACACTCTGATGGTCTATCCCTCCATCCCGTCCTTCTGTTCACTAAACCGCAACCAGTCGAGGCAGATGACTGCCACCTCTAAACCTGGTTCTGCCGGAGAAAAATTAAAAAAGGGAGTTTTTTCTTCCCACTGTCACTAAATGCTTGTTCATGTGGATCTTGTTGGGTTCTTTCTTTCTTACTATAAATGTTATATTGTTAAGCACTTGAGATGACTTTGTTGTATTCTGCACTATATAAATAAAGTTAAATTGAATAGATGGCAATATGTTGCGGGTCACTCACATGGTTCATTTATTATGTAATTCTAAAGATGTGGATAAGTGAAATTGGGCCAATGTTTTGGATTGTTCATTTAAGTCCCACAGTATGGACACTCAGATATCCCTATAGCACTGACAATGCATAGCTTTATATCATCCCCTGGCCTCTTCTGGTAGTGTTTCTTGATAGTAGTATGCCGTACCAGGATATAAATAACTCCTGTATTGAAATAAAGATGTTTTTGTCATCAGACAAAAAAAGAGGCGGACGAGTTGTTTTCCTCCATTTTTAACATGGCACCCGTTTATTTACTGCTGTGTTTTGAGTTCATTTTCAAAATTCCGACTTTAATCTCGACATTATATTTGGACTTTCTTCTTAAAATTTCAACTTCAATCTCGACAGTTCGATGTTATTCTTGAATTGCCCAAAATTATTTTCTCCATCAGAATTGGCCCATTTTGCTTCTGTACTAGGTTTATGCTTCCTTGTTTTCTGCGTAGGTGTATATAATTATTATCATTATCAGTGCTGTTTTCATTTATTATTATTACTATGTTTCTTTAATTTCTTTATATGCCGCCCTTTACCTTGTAATTACCCCACTGGGACAAATAAAGTTTTTTTCTGATTCTGATAGATCTAAGCTCCATTTGAGTAACATTTGTTTATTTAAATGTTCCTTAAAGCTGTGAATGACAACAGGAATATTCCAGGGAGGGAGAGAGAGAGAGAGAGAGAGAGAGAGAGAGAGAGAGAGAAAGAGAGAGAGACCTAGACTTATGATGAGTACTGTGCCAGTGTGCGCCTGTCAGGGGGCGTGAGACGCGCTGCCATAGGTCCGTGTTATAATTACATCGTCGTTCTTGCATAATAAGAGAATTGTCGGTGGTGGGGGGGGGGATCTTTGTTACCTCACTGACTCATAAAGGGGTGGGACTTGGACGGTGTATATGAATTTTGGACAAACGAGATGTTTCAGTATTTGGAGATGTAGCACCACCTGGGATGGAGTGCTCCGACCCCCTGTGGGGCTCGGGGAGGACCGGGTTGTGCGGGGCGGAGGATTCACATGTGAGGGAATGGACTGACCGGCTGCACGTCACGATGCTCCGTCACCACAAAGCTCAGTGCGCACATCGTCTGCTCATTTGGCTCCCAGCATGCCGCACGCCTGGAGGGAGCTTTGGATGCAGCAGCAGCAGCAGCACTGTGTACGGGACCCGGAGCATCCCAGTCTGCAGCAGCATGGGAGTCCACGGTAAGACCAGTGTGTGGGTCTGAGGCTCAGCTCTGCTTTCTATCTGATGGAGACAATAACACACACACACACACACGGTCAAATGGTTCACCTGAATCAAGATCCTCAGGCCCAGTTCCTGACCTATACACTCATTCTGGTTCTCCATCCTCTGAGGAGGAGGAGGCTGCACATCAGCATCAGTGTTGCGCTGCACTTGTAGCTCAGTCCACTTAGGTTACACGCTGCTGATCTGCAGAACATTACAGAAGAGTGCAGAGTTTAGAGGTTCTCTCTGAATATCCATGGTTTCATTTTTATTTATTTATTTTTGTTGATATTGCATACCTTTAATTAACTGAAATGTGTGTGTAAAACAGTGTGTGTAAGGCAGTGTGGATGTAGCGTGTTTATACATTAATAAATATATATTGGCCACATAATGTCAGAAAACCAGGGCAAACTACTTCTTATAGTATTTATTCTAATTTTTTATTAGTCCTGTATTTCACATTAGACTTGCATGTCGGACAATTATCACCGTTTTTGAAGACAAAGAAGACGTAAATAATACACATATTTTCTCCATTCATGCACATGTTAGCATGTAATATCCTTGGACTGGCACTTCCATGTTGGTTTTTGCATGTGTGCTGCACGCAGATTATAATACGCACTCCAAAAACCAAGCAGGAGAAAAAAAACATAATAAAGAAGGTGATTAATGTACGTGAACGCAGCAGCAGCAGCAGCAACAACAACATGCTGCCTGGGATTATTCAAAGTGTTCAGCCTGGGCAGCCCTTACATAAGGCCTGTTTAATCCGTGTGAGAGAAAACCAGACCCTTTTATATATACAATTATTCATAAGAATAATCTCAGTTGACCCCTCCCCCAAATAAATAAATAATTCAAACAGATTTAAAGATTATAATATTGGAAAGAGTCCATAATATATGTATAAACAACGCACCAAAGCCAAAAGCGCGCAAAAACGCACTGTAACCCTAGGCTACATGAGAAACTGACCTCTCCTGGTTAATCCCCTTTCAAATCATGACGAGATCCCCAGAGACTAGTTTGTGACTTCAAGTGTTTGAGATGAAGACCACATTGAACTGCATCTGTGCATCTCTCTCTCTCTCACACACACACACACGGTGATTCTGTACAAGGAAGATGCCATAGCCTTGATGAATTAAAAATGCCAAAATCGGTGTATTTTTTTTTTAGGTTGTATGGCATTTTCTAAAGTCTATTTTTAATCTTTCCTATAGGTTTTCATCCCTAAAGGCAACAACAAAGAGAAGATGAATATAATTTCTCCGACTCCCAGGTGAGAAACATAAAAAACAGACACTGTAATATAAACTGAACCACATACAAAAAAAGCAGCTTTTAGATTTTTATTTTAAAAAAATAAGAAAAAAAGTAAATGTGTGATTGTTTACTAAACTACTCAGCTTCTCGTTTTACACCATTTGCAGCAGCCCTGAAGGCCCTGTTAATTTCAAACTGCACATTTTTTTTGTTTTGAGTATTTAAAAAACCCCTTCAGATTAAGGTTATGACTGTGAGTTAAGAGTGAGATTAAAGTCCAGCCATTTCCAAGTTGATCTGGTTTTAAATTCCCTGAATCCTGCAGGGAATAAATCAGATATCCAGAATACAATTAAAAGTTTTAATTTAGAGTTGTTCCACTTTGGGAATCAGATTCCAAGACATATATAGTAATAAGGAAATGTTTCATCTTGAAAAAGCTTTTTGAAGTTAACTCTTTAAAATTAAATATAACTATTTTTAAAAAAAAAAACAAAAACCCAACAACAACTAAGAACTGGCATCTGGATAGAGAAATTTAAAGAAAAAAATGTCCAAAAAGCAGGGGAAAAAAAATCACTTGTTTCCCATTAGTCCTTTGAACCATGTCAAAGTCATTCAAAAACACAACACAGTATATATAGGACAATCTAATGTGATCTGATACACACATGAAAAAGAATAAGCATAATCAAAATAAACATTTTCAGTTTAAAATCTACAAAATACATCATCAACCACAATTGCACACATCCTTGAGGACATATTCACAAATGCACAGTAGATTATTATTTCTTTTATCAAAGTGATTTAAAATACGTGAACTAAATCCTTACAAATGTAAAACTTCTGTTTTAAATATATTTATTGAATCTCAACAGGCTATAAGCCATTCAAGTCAAATTTCTGCTTTTTTTTTTTTTTTTCAAATGTCAAACTTCTAATTCACTTTTGTCATCCGTTAGTCCTTTTTGCCTTAACCATTTTCCAAATCATCAAAGGGGGGAAAAAGGCATCATAATAAAAATCTTAAAATATATATTTGTTTAATCATAAAATTGCTATAATTTATTTAAAATATGATGGCTTTGTGCTATGTTAAGTAAAATATCATTTATCCACAAGTGGCTCCAAAGCATTTGGTCACAATTAAATAATGTGAAATTATAAAGTAAAAAGCATTTTCACTAATGGACCAATGAAGGGTTGAAATTTGGCCCACGTGCTTTATGTGTGATAGTGAACGCCTTCTTTTAATGACATTAAAAACACGCACACACATTGCACAAGTGTGTAGTTTATAGCTTTAATAAATAGCAGCTTGCTCAGCAGATAGCCCGATGAATTAAAGAATGAGGTTAAATTAGCAAACACTGGAATGATGAGAGGATGAAACGCTCACGGTGGGAGGTAAACATAGTCCGGCCTTCACAGGGTCCGCGCTCCACGGTCGGCGGTGCTTTGCTTTCAGTGACCAAATGCGTTAATACGGCCTGGCTTTAATAAATATGGAGCCTCAGTAACGAGCATTATTTTTAAACAAGCTGTAAACAACCCGCAGCAGCTGTTTGTTTATTTACTGACTTTATACTGACTGTGGCGTAAAGAGGACGAGTGCTGTGGCCTACTTACACATCTGCGTGTGCGCGCGCGCGTGTATGTCCGCGCGCCTAATTAGGCTTCACACCTCGTTGCTATGGGACTAATTGAATGCTCGTGACGTCACTTACATCCCGCTAAAAGCCAATTAAAAAAAAAAAAAAAAGCACGAAGACTGTGGGAAATAAAATAAACAAAGTAGAGATAAAATGATCAACTTGAACAAAATTATTTCAACAAATGTATCTGCATAATTTTCACACAAAACCATTATTGTATTTAAATGGTTTAAAAAAACAAAAAAAAAACAAAACTGAAAATATGCTGACCTCCATCCCAAAAATAATAATAATTAAAAAGAAATCAAAAATACATAAAAAAAAAAAAAAAACAATAAAAATATTTGCCCATGTGTCTCAAAATAACAATGTTAAATTACTCAAAAATGCACCATTATTTTACCGAACTAAAACTCTCCTGTTTTATAATTTATTTATCCATTTAATTTCCAAGATTTTGTGCCAATCTTTGAGTCTTAAAATGATCTCTCAGGGGGTAAATTAATTGATTTGAATTAATTTTTATTTTTAATTGATCGATATTTAAGCTTCTTGTAAAAAAAATTAATTAATTAAAATTAAAAAAAATTTAATTAGATATATATATATATATATATATATGTCTGGAACTGGATTGAATCTTAGGTTATACTAGTTATATAGGAAACTAAAACTATAGGATAGCATAACAATAGAATACCGGTTTTAATATGTGATTGTATAATTCAAAGGGATTTCAAGGGGTTAGTTTGGGAAATCTACAGTGGAAGCTATAGTTAATTAACTTCATGCATCTCTGTAATGTTACTGCTGTAAAATAAATGCATTTTTAATGTTCAATGTACTTATTGTTTACACACTACTGTAATACTGTTTTGTGATCCATAACGGGTTGTAAGGTCGGATGTTTGCATTTCTGGACACTTGGCTTTCATTGGTCTTCCTTTATGATCCCATTTACATCTTAATTGTTAAAAGACACCATAAACACTTGAAACTACAGAAAATGAAGCGTTCTCCTGTGAGTCTTTAGCTGTGCTTGTTTCCAAATAACTCTACTGTGGTGTTTTAAACATTGTGGTCAATCATCTGCATTCACTCCATTTACGAGCACGAGCGTGCCCCTTTGGAACAGATTAGCTGTTGCCTGGTGAATTAGCCCCTCACCCTGTGCCACTGTTTGTCCTCACAGGTGTATCTGACGTGCATGCGTATTGCTGGTGGGGAACTATGCGTCTGCAGGCCTGAGGGGTTGTCTGTTATCTTTGGTTATCTAGCTGTATGAGTGACGTACATTCTTCATAAAGCTAGATAACCGAAAGTAACAAGAATCCCATTACACGCCTGCGTGGGAAACCAGCAGGAGAAGAGTAAAGATAAAGGAGGACAGCAGAGATGATTGGAGGTGGAGGACAGATGCTGCGGACGAGTGACGTGAAGGTATGATGCTGCCTTACATAAGGGTTGGGTTTAACGAGAAGGGAGGGGCTGTTGGGTTTCATACAGGATCTGAAAACACACACAAGGCAAAAAGTCAACAACCACAGAATGAACTTTAAATGCACCCAAACTGCTGGCCAATGAAGATCTCATGACTTTGACCTGAATGTTTACGTCAAATTTGCGTTAACACAAATGTTTTTTCTTATTTTGGCTCTTGAACACAAAAGGAAGATAACACAGTCTGCAAATTATATTATAATTTCATGTTTTTTTTATAAATCGTCTTCCAAATTTTTGTTATTTTTTCTCCATAATGGTTTCAGTTGTAATTTAGATCAAAATTAAATGAAAGCAGTCAAATGTCCAAGTGACAATCTAAAACCGAAGTGCCACATTTTTCATTTTCTAAACCATCTAATGCTTATAAAAGCACCTGAGGACGACTCAGGTGTGTGCCATGAACACACTACACACACATACTGCCTATTAGTGTCTCTGATCACAGTAGTTCACCTTTAAATTCATTTTAACCTTGTAGGACTAAGTTTCTCAAAACATCACCACAAAAATCACATACAATTCCCCTTTGTTAGCGACAGGTACAAATCGAAGCTATTTGCTGGAAAAATCTGATTGATCCTCAAGCAGGTATTGTGTGTTTGTGACATATGTGAATGTTGCATCAGTTTTCTTGATTTTATTTTTGTTTGTTGTTGTTTGTTGTATTCGCATTGTTTCCATTTCCGAAACGGGTGTTGTACCCACATCAAGGCCATTTTATATATTTTGCACGTATTTTGTCAATGTGAAAAGAGAAATTGATCTCCTGCTGGGAGAGTCCTGTGTTTTTTCCTTCTTTGGATGTTGGATGATACATTTACTGGCTGATGATGTGACTGGACGTCTTTTGGGCTTTTGAAGAATGATGTCCAACATGGGGAGCAGTAAGAGAGAGGCGCAACAAAACAAAGGCCACCTCGAGAGGCAATTAGCGGTGCTTTTCTGTCATTTGGAGCTACTCCACTTCAGCGGATGCTCTTCTGCAGCACTTTTGTTGGGGGGTGGGGGTGGGTGCTTTTCATGCTTAACGTTCACAAACAAGGCAGAGCTGTGCCGTCAGAGGGGGCGAGGAAGTCATCCGTGCTCCTGTATTTGGTGCGAAATTATTTTAGATCAAACACTGAAGACAAAACTTTATGTTCTATCAAAACAGCAGGAAACAATACTGGATGTAGCTAACGTGATAGAGCACTGAGTGTTTGTCAAGTCAACAATGAACCGCCATTTAATATATCATTGATACTTGGAGCTTAAAGTGAGATCAATGCATCTTTACAGGGTAGACAAAGTCCGTAATAACTTATTTTCTAATGGCCACTCATTCAAAGTGACACTGTACTTTTCCACATACATCCTCCATCCTCTGTGTGTCCCTTCCTCCTCCTCCTCCTCCTCCTCCTCATTCATTTAATTTCATTCTATCTGTTTTTTCCCAAGCTTGGATTCTCAGATGGTTGGCTCTGATTTGTATTCATTTGCATAATGAATGTCATTTGCATGCTCAGGGGCAGACCATACCATGAGAACGGCTGTGTTGGTTGTTTGTGTGTGTGTGTGTGTGTGTGTGTGTGTGTGTGTCCAAGCATGGGCACATATGTGCAAGGCGTTGATTAAGCACATGTAAATGACACTTTCTTTTTACACCAAACGTTGCCACACATGGCGTATTGTGTCGCACCTTTGTAAACATTGTGTTATTTTCGTATTTGTGTTAAGTGAGCTTATATGTTTATCTGTGGTGCATGTAGGGCAGCGTCCTGACGATCATGCCTCCTTCACCCTCCCTCTCTCCCTGCTTCCCTTTCCTTGTCCTGGTAACTGTTCAGCGATGCACATCTACAAGACTCCCTCCTCAATCCCACAATCCTCCTCTTCTCAGACCCCTCCCGTGCCAGTGTGTCCTCCTCTCCTGCATGGCAAGTCACAGTCCTGCCACCATCTTAGGTGTTAGGACTGGCACAAAATGGCAGCTAAATGGCGGCAAACGTGGACAGACAGACAGAGTATGCACCTTCCCCCACTTCACGTTGGCTCTGATTTTTTGCGCGCCATTGGTCGCCTCAAGACAGTGTTAATTACTGCCAGTGTGTTAATTGCAGTGATCGCCCCAAGAGACGGGCGGGATGGGATGAGATAGAGGGGAAAAGCCTTTTTTTTTCGCGCCGCCAAGCTGGCATTTTAAAGACAGCTGCGTTTCCTGCATCGCCTTTTCTCCGATTTCTCTATTTTGTGATTTTCAGCGACTGCTCGGCTTTGTTGTCGTTACCACTGTAGTGTTTGATGCCAAAGAGTTATAATTTGGATATAATCGTCATGCTCGCAAATTTAACACACGCACACACACAAATGCGCAGGAAGCCACACACTGGATTTCGAAGCAAACCTACACCTACGCGCTTCCACACATCCACAAGGAGACGTAATTAGCAACACAGCGGTTCCCATAAATCTCCACTTGTTATCCCACCTCACTGTTTTCTCACATGCTATGCACAGCTTTGATTGGGCATACAGAAAGAAGGGTGTATGAGTTTGTATGTAAAAAACAAAAAAAACAAAAACAATAATCTGTAGATCAGCCCACATGTTATGGTAAATGATAAGAAATAGTAATTACCAGTACTGTAAGACCATGAGCTTTAAAGGACTATTTTAGTTTAAAAGCAAGACAAAGAATCATACTATGATACAGCCTATATTAATTTAAGTTTTTTTTTTAATTATGCCACATGATATTCAACACACCTGTGTGAAGCTGTTCTCATTGGACTTCTTTAACATAGTAGCAATGGTGGTTAAGGTTCAATCTAGAAATGGGTGCATATACATAAAACAGAAAGAGAGAAAGACAGCAATCATCAGTTCCAAAACAATTGTCAGATTTTCAGGCCCAACCACGAAGTCTTTAACTTTCAGCTGCTAAAAAACTTCAGTGAGTGAATGAGGGTTAAAAAAAAAAAGAAAAGGGGAGGGGAAATAGGGGGAAGAGTCTGCGACAGTGAGATCTCAATAGTAAGAGGCCGTCTTTGTGTTTCTGTGTGAGGTTTATTTTAGGGGCGCAGGGGGTGCCTAAGAAAGGAGCGAAGGAGAAGAAGGTGGGGGTCCTATCGTGGACCCTCAGACAAGCAGCACATTGTCCTCGCCAATGTGTGGCGGCACTTGTGGCGTAATGCCATTATTTAGGCCAGTGGAGGGAACGGGGGTCTGGAGACCAGCTTAACCAAAACGCCAATTAGAGCCGGATCGTCCTGATTAATGGAGGAGGGAGATTGGTAAACAATGCCGGCCATTGTTAACATTAACCCTCCCTCCTCACACACACACACACACACACACACACACACACAAAACCCTCCTTCTCCACTGCTTTCTCACACACAACCGACCTTCCATCTCTGCAGCCTCTGACACACGCAAACACACAATATGCTGCTCGGCGGCCATAAACATGCATTATTGAATAAAAAAAAGTACAATTTGTTTTGCTATTTCCCATTAAACAATAACATGATTATCTACATAAAACAAAATGGAAACACCTTATAAAAATAAGAATGTAAATTATTTAAAACAGTATTTATCAAACTATTTCAATGATAATAATAATGACATAGGCTCTCATGTTGGTGAAACTCAAACGCCGCTCTCAGCTCGTATGTTAATCATCCCTGCCATGTTTGCCCCTGCATTTCAATATGGCCTACTTTATTGTTTTTTTTAACCATATGCACTGAATAATTAGTCGCCGCATACTCCAATCAGGGGCATGCCGATGTGGGGTTGCCATGACGACCTCATCAGCCACCACCAGCCTTTCCCCCCATCTCTCCTCCTCCCGCTCGTCCTGCCAGGCTGCAAACAGGACAGAGAAAAATAAAGCGTGGGAAAAAACACTTTGGTGGCTCAGACAATGATGGAGGGATGAGGGGACACCTCACTCCGAGGAGGAGGAGGAGGGGTGAAGTGCGATGGCTCTGATTAGAAGAAAAGCTCGGCTAGTGGGCCGATTGTTTCAAAGTTTGACAGGATGCATTTTATTTTTGCATGTGTGTGTCTTTTTTTATCAGTGAACCAGTTTTGTACATTTTTTTAAACTTCTGGCTAATCGCTATAATGGATATGAAATCTTGCCTCGATGGACTGTTGTCCCAAATATAACTTTAGTCTGGATCATGTGACAACTTAGTGCTCAATTGTGGAGTCTACATTTAACGATACCTCTTGCCGTGTTTGTGCATGAACCCCTGTCAACACAGGGGCAATAAACGTGTTCAGAGACAATCACCTAAAGTGTTTAGCATGTCCAGGCTACGGGCCAGCCTCTCAGAGCAGCCAAAGTCTTCAAGTTGCGTGCCAAGTCTATAATAATTCAGGCCCACTGTACTGGAGGTTGAACTGATGTTAATAACCACAGGGTTAATACATCTAGCAGTATTGTAGATATTTAAACACATGTAAGAATAAACATTTTCTTTATTTATTGATTTTTATTGTTATTAATTCATTATATATTGGTATATCATTATTCTCTCCATGTTGAATAAAGAATTAATTAAAAAAGAAAAAAGTGCCATGAAAACGATGATCAAAAATTGTAAATTCATCTCTTTGTTTGGTCGGTTTATGATAATATTATCTGATCTTCTCAACATATATTTCAGGCATGAGTTTTGCCTGGGATCAACAGTTTCTATTATGCCAAGTAGCACTCAATAATGCAATGTAACACATTTGAAAGGGATATCACTGTCTGTAGAGAGACAATCATGCAGCAAACAATGATGCGTGACACTGGTGTAGCTCAAAGTCACAGTAAACACTTTAAATGCAATTTGAGATAATAGGAAGATAAATTATAAAAGGGTAGAAATTCAAAACATCCAACAAAATGCACTTGAGTCGGTTGTTTCCCGATTGACATTTGTTTTAACATCTCCTTATTCACTTTATTTTCAGGTCCCTGTTCAGCCTGAAGACTACAACCATCCAAACGTTAAACAAATCCTGTGATCACCCATTCTTCATCTGGACTACATTATAATGACAAACTATGATATCAGCCTGGATGGAGAATCTCACATAAAGATACTGAACAAGCTCACCGTGGATGGTTTATAGAGCCAGGATTGACCTAGAGGAAGCATTTGTCGTTACAACAACAGAATCACTTTCAGACTGGATGATGAAAGGAATGCAACACATTTTGGACAAAGTGTGACGTGAAGATATTTCATGGGTAACACCACAGACACTCTGAGCCCATCTGATCAGAGCTTGGGCCTTGTTTGCTCTTCATACCAACATTGAATTAAACCAAGTTATCACTGAGATTTATGTGAATATTAGTTATTATTAGGTACCGTATTACCAACTCTTTTTTTTTAATTACTCAACCTTATTTAGCTGTAAAACACATTTCTAGCATGTTTTTAAATCCTATTGTTAAAAAAATAACAAAAACAAAAGCTAGTGTATCGTATTTCTTTGATGTTTAGGGTGGTTGACAATCGGTGTGACTGTTGCTTAAAAATACTTTAGTGGATTTAGTCTAGTGGATTAATGGATGGATGGATGACTGTTTTGTTTAGTCATGTTAAACTTTATTTAACGTTTGCACTGTTTGATGACACAGCATGTAAACAGGACCATAAGACTGGAGCATCCTCTGATGTCTTTTATTTGCACTCTATTCCTGTTGTAATCTAAAAAATCAAGTGTTTTATCTAATCAAATGTGATCATCTTTTTTTTCTTTTTTTTTTACTTTTACTCTATGCAAGAATAATTTGGCGGGTGGCGATACAATCTGCATCGTTTTTTTCTGTTTTTTTTTACCTTGTGTTTTTTCACACGGATGCAGAGAATGCACATCGGTGGATGCACACAAAGTCGTGGGCTTTGCCGATATATTTTACTAATGTGCAATACGATTTGAGCAAAAGTGCTTTGTATGTGGATTTTTTTATTATACAAATTGAAATAACAGATATTAGGTGGTATATGAACAAACTGTTCATTTGTGTCAGATCATCAAACATGTAAATGTTTAACAGATTCTGAGAAACAGTCGAAGTGATGATATTTTTCTCAGGGGTTTTAGTGCTGAATTTGCACGTGAGCTACCTTGTACCAGTTCTATGCAATTGTATCTACTGCAACTACTAATCAATAAAAAAAGTGATGTTTACAATGAAAATCTTCCTCTATGTGTGAATTTTTTAGTCTACTTATATTTCTGGACACATGAAGATCTAAGTGTGTTCAGAGGATGAATTTTGACATCTGTCATGTTGACATATAAGCATCTCGTGTCTATCTTGAGGCAAACATATAGACACTGACAGGCCTATTCACTCCTAAATATCTGGTTCAGCTCTTTACATTTACACTTGGAATGATGCTAATGAAACCTTTTAGGCTACAGTTTATTAGCTATAGTCAAATGGCATCAAGTATTTTTCACCTTTGTGGCAATTGAGTTTTTTCTTGTAACTTCTCACAGTGCAAAAAGAAAAACATGTACGTGTAGGGATTTGCAATCTTTGGTTTGACCGTGGGAGTGGACATGTCTGGGATGGTCCGTCGCTGTGCCATGTCCATGTGGTGAAGAGGTCGGCTCTATTGTAGACTCTGCTTGAAGCTCCTTTATTATGACCCTAAACAAGACAAGGATGGAAGAAAATCCTTCAGTTTAACTGCTTTCAGGAGTAATAACAAATCCTTTTTCCCACCCAGGGGGATTCATATTACAATAAAAACCACGCCACAGTAAACAACATAAAAAAGAGAAGATACAGGCAAGGGTTGTCAATGGTTCCACAGTCTGAAAGAAAATCTGGCAGGGTTAGCTAAAACAGTGGTTATGTCATTTTCTGACTCAGATGTCCTACACATAAATCTGAATATCAGGTGTCTTAAAACAGCAGAGCAAGCAGGTACGTACCTTGACACTGACAAACATATGCACTGCACTGGAACTTCTTGTAGCTTTCAGCAAAAGCATCTCATTATAGGTCATCGTGAGTTTTCTAATGCTGTATTATTTATTTTTTTCATCGAGCCAAAAAAAGAAAAAAGTTGTCGGAATAAATTAAACCTTAACATATTATTTAAAAAACAAGCACAAAATGAACTTGTTGGAAAAAGTGTACAGTATGCTTTAAATAATAAATAAAATAGTATAAATGTATGAATCAGTATTGATTTCAAAGACATTTTAAGTGTCCTCATGTTTCCAAGAGTGCAAAAAAGCCTCATCACTATATTTGAAAATGAAATGATTAACTAACGGTTCTGAATGCAACACTCCCACGCAAATACACAATGTATACATCTGAGGCACATCTGGACACAGTGTTGAGTGAGAGCAGGACAGCATGACTGATACACACAGGGATACAGATGTTGCTTCTGCTGCTGAGCATGTATGCAGCCACCAAAACATCTGGAGGGTATTTGGTATTCCCCAATAGGTTCACAAACACTAGGTCACGTTGAAAACCATCCATTCTTGAAATTCATCCATCCAGGCTTATTTTAGGGAGACCATTCTATCTCAGAATCAGACATCACTCCTACACTTAACTTGGTGACCCTCATTAGTCAAATAAAATATTACAGATAGATACATAACGCCCCATCTAAGAATTGTGACTAATTTGCTGATGTGCAGCCGATAACCTCAAGCTACACTTTTGCCTATAATATTAATTATCGTTCTTCTTATGTTTACTAACTAAGCTGTTCACTGCTTGGCCTTAAAAGTCTAGCTTTTTAGCTGTAATTCATCTAAGAAGCTACAAATCAACGCTACCCTGTGTATTGTTGCTGAGCTTAGTCGTGCCATGTGACATGAAACTGCTTTCACAAGCTAACTTTGGAAGTGTTTGCATTTTGTCAAATTTGTTTTCAAATGCTGTTTCAAAAAAATGTAACAAATTTTAAATGTATGAGATGCACTTGAAGCACGGATGTTTGTTCACGGGCAAAGTGGCTCGACACCACATTTTTAATTTCTTTAAGTTTTACTTACTTTGCAGTAGTTGCAATTTAGAAAAACAACCATTTAAATTAGCTAAAAGCAAGCACATCTGCCTAAAACTCTAACATACTGAAAGTACTTCCATATAATGTACACAGACGTAGGAAACAAACAAAGTGTATGTTAAGATTCCTTAAGGGGTAGGGTGAATAAATATACAGCAGTTCTGATAAAATAGTCGAGATTATACTAAGCACAATTGTCAGTACAGCTGTGTTAACATGACGTTTTTTGGCAGGGACACTGAGGAAAGATGAATGTGCCATCTGACAGGTTGGCCCAGTGCAGCAGCATCAGCCACCAGACAGCAGGAAAGTTACGGAAACCATGCGATTATAAGGGAATCAATAACAAAACAAAAGCTCATGTCTGGGGGTAAAATCGTGGGAAGTGTCGCCGTGGGCCTGATTAGCATTCTGCATTGCAAGTCCCTAAAGGCTGTCTCCTAGAGCCTCCCGACCCAGGAGTGAAGAATGGCTCCTGGGAATGATGGGAAGGGTGTGTGTGGGGGGGTGGGGGGGGGGGGGCAAAGGGAGAGAGGCTGCAGAAGGCCAGACGGGGGATGCAGAAAGTCAAGGAAGACAGGCTCACAAAGACATGGGTGGAGGGGAGACACAGGGGAGGGGTGGGCAGGAGGGAGGGGGCTGCACCTTGAAATCATGTGGCGAGAGGGAACTGGGTTCAAGTTCAACGACAAATCCTGGTCTATCTGAGACGGGTTCATGGAAACGTCTCCTGAAGGGAGCGTGTCCTGTTTGACTGCTTATGTCTGAATCTACCTGTTCCCGAGAGAAAACTTAGTGAAATCATTTGATTTAATAAATAACTGCATTAATGGGTCTGAGCTTTAACTTTATTAACTACAGAAGACACAGTGAGAAACAGGAGAAGCAACAGTTCATAACACAACTAAGTCAATCAGAAGAAAGTAGATTTACCTTACATTTAATTAAATGTAGTATTAAAACTTTGATGATGAAATTTAGAGTGTTTTCATGGTAAAGTTCCGCAGATAGAAGTTGCTTTAGTTTAAATGCACTTGAGGAGAAAATAATTACAAAATCCTAGTAAATGTTTTTTTCAGATTGTTGAAATAAGAATGGTTTCTATTTGGAGAAGAGTTTTTCCATAGGTGTGTATTTCAAAATGTATTCACAGTGATTGTTGGAACCCAAACTATATTGTTTTTATGTTATTTTTGAAGCACATAAACAATCAGACATGTAAAAGACAATTTGAGATTTTTTTCTTGAGTCAAAAAGCACACAATACATACATTTTGTATGCAACAAAATCAAAATGAACACATTGAAATTTCTTTAGGAACTCAGAATGTTAAGACAAAAAACTGATTGAGTTTTACTTTGTCAGAACCTTGAATAAAAAGGACACGTTTTACGTTAAGGTAGCCAATCGACTTTTCACAGGACGCTGTTTATCAAAAAGTCATTACATGATACAAACATGTTTAATTACGTCATAAATCACGGGCCTCATTCGTTTTGAGGGTGGATAGTTCAGTGTGACATCCAGAGATGTGACCTGAGGTTCAGTTGGACAATGGTCATTTCCTTCCTGATTCACCACATCTCCCCACATGACTGAGTGTTTGAGCGTGTGTGTGTGTGTGTGTGTGTGTGGAGGACGCTGCCAGCGGTGACCCTCACTGATGGCCTTTTAAATCCACAAGCTGTATGACCTTTGACCCCTCTGATTGTCGCTGAGCGTCCTCCTGGGCTTTTAGGATTTCTAACACAGACACCTGTGAAGGCTGGCAGGATATTCATGAAGAATCTTGATGTTTTAATCATTTCAAGCAAAAAACATAAATTAATAAGCTTTATATAAATGTATGTATTAATTTCAATAAGAATATTGCCAATATATGAGACCAAAAATATCTTATTCAGTCTAATTAAGCGAACAAAACCTAATTAGTTGAAGGTAATGAAGTAATTAAGAATACAATGAATCCAGCAGAAATGGCAACGCTTGTTGCGAGAACTCTAATGATTTGTCAGAATGTGGGCTAAAGCTAAAAGAAAAGATCTACAGAGACTCCAGTTGATGCAGAATAAGGCCGCTTGTATAGCCCTAAACTGCTCCTATAGAACCAGTGTGAAATCTATGCACGCAAGCATTAGCTTCTCTATTATTCTCCACATGGAAAATATCAAAACTCAAAAATCCACAGTTTTAATTCAGTCAATTTAAAAGCAGCAGAGAATCGCGTGGTTATGCTACGAGGCTCACAGCAGAACGACGGTTTTCACTTCCAAAAGCAAATACTCATTTTCTTCAAAAATCTTTTGTTTACAGAGCAATGAAAGAATTAAACATTTTGCCATTAAAAGCTGATCAAAATGGAACATAAGTCTGATTTTAAAGGGCAACTGAAGAGATACCTTGGTGTCAGCTATTTTCAAATTAAATTTACAATGTTTGGAGACTGCGATTGTCAGATTCTGCGAATGTACTGATATGACTTGTGTTTTTCATACATATGTATGAATTGTCATTGTTGGACTGATAGGACTTGTATTTTTCATGTATGAATTGTCATATTTTTGTCAATTATTGAAATATTATTGTGTTTTGTCTGTTATCTGTCTAATGGATAGTTTTGATCTGTATGACTTTTAAGAAGGAACCCAGGAATATTAGCTGGCTGTAAAGCACAGCTAATGGGGGTCCTAATAAACTAAACTAAATACAAATTATGAAAACTCACAAATTTGAATATAAAATTAACTGCTTTAAATTTAGAGAATATAATAAATGTTTATTTCTAACCTAATTTGATAGAAAACGATCAACTAGAATGGAACACAATAGAATAAATAGAAAAGTAGTTCTGTTAAGAACCAATTAGGAGCATGTCATCAGCACATTTGAGTACCGTAATTCATTTGGCTTGTTTAGAGGTTTTGTTGCTGGAACTCCAAAATAAAAACTGTTAAACAGCATTTTTTTTTAGGTCACAACAATAATAATAATAATAATAATAATAATAATAATAATAATAATAATAATAATAATAACAACAATAATAATGCCCTTTTTCTGTTAAATCATCTTTTCGATATTGAGCGGTTCAATAAGAGGAAAAAACTCCATGATTTTCTAAATGAAAGTGATCCCAGAACCACCCTCTGGAGTGGATTTTGATCTGTGGGGTGGTGACAGAGGTCACGTGTGGATAAAGAGGTTGTTGACCCACTGTTTAACCCATCGCCCTCCGCTTTGATGAGGGCTCAGAGGTCAAAGCTCAGTCAGGAGGGGTGGATTGGAAACATCCTCTAGAGGACGGTCAACCCTGAGGACGAAGGTAGTCGACGGTCACCAGTGAACCATGGAGATGAAACCAGCAAAACTCCCACACACACACACACACACACACACGTGTGTGTGCAGAGACGGTTCGTTTTTAAGCACATGCAGAAATGCATGGTTTGGGCTTGGGGAGAGACTCTTGACTTTTTTAATTCATGCTTTTAACATGTTTTTTTTTTTTGTCTATGCTTGGGAATGTTAAAATGAACCTCTCCCACTGACAAAAGAACAATGTCTGAAAATATTTGCCGTCGTCTAAAAGTCATTCAGTCGCTTTTTTCCCACAATGCAGCCTAGTGGTTCTTGTTGAACATCTCCTCAACTCTCTCACACCATTCACAGAGGAGGCACCTTTTGCTCAATGGAGAAACAATATCTCATAGATCGTGATATAAAACCGATTCATCCAGACGAAAATGTGGGTACAAAACGTGGCCAGAAATCAGCCATGAGTGTGTCACGGCTTGCTGAAGGGTCTGACTACTTAATTAGACTCATAAAAAGGCCGGGTCATGCAGAGCAGACAGGCAAAGAAAGGCAGGCGAGATGAGGCCCTTCAGATCGTCTGCATTACACTGTGAGTGTGTGTGTGTGTGTGTGTGTGTGTGTGTGTCTGGGCTGAGCTGAGCTGTGAGAAAGTGGTTGTGGTGTGTTTTGCATGTCTGATGCTGCGTGCATGCAGGAATTCTTCTGTCTGACACATCTGTGTGAGGGATATGGTGCGTTTTAGTGCGTGTTGAATCGGTGATCAAACAGGTGGAGCACAATGAAAACATCCAGTTGCAGCGCGTTGTGAACACAACGCTGTGTAAAAAGCCTCTGGTTGGACAGTGAGCTCTAAGCAATATGTGTTACAACTAATCAGGGTTCAATGGTTTCCAGCGAAGGTTTAGCATGAGGGGTTTGTTTATTATGCCACCATATAATAAACAACAGAAACTGGAAAAAAGATATTTATTTCTATAACCAATCTATAAACTATTACTAATGCTTCTCTTTCATAAGCTCATATAAATGATTAATTTTTGTATCATTATTATTATTTCAAATGCTGTAGATTTATCATTTTAAAAAGATTACAGAAGAATTTAATTTCATAGTAACCACTGTTATCTCCATTGTTACCCCTTTTATCAATGTACTACTAAAATACAATTAATAATATATAGAATATAATTTTTTTTAGACGAGATGAGAAAAATGACTAACATAGATGAACAGAAACAAATAATGTCAACAAACGTATAACAATGGTTGGAACCAGGAGCTTCATTTTAAAGTGAAATCTAAAGCTTTTTGTAAACAATTGATAGTTTTTCATACATGAGACTTAAATAAAGAAAATTAGACTATCATATCATCCACCCTTCATCTACACAACTCGACCACTGTAGTGCTAAAGCATGTGGTGCATGTGTCCCAGGTTTCTACATGTGACACTTAGCCTATCTTGTTTTAACGGCTTTGCTCGCCTCATTGATCATTAATTTTGCGTCTTTAAAGTCTAAACACACGTAACAATGTACTGTTGCATTAAATTTGTTTTAGCACAAAACAGTTAAACGATTAACTAAACTATGCCGAATGCCGATCAATGAGTTCAACCAACAAATGATGACTCAATGAATGAAACGTCTCTCAGATATGACAATAAAAATGAGAAACACCCCTTGAATATGTTCATTCAGGTTTCTGTGGCTGACCAGCAAAGTAATCGTGTTAGCAGTGAACATTAGCATCACATTTAAAAGCGTCGCTAATAAGAGTTAGTCCGGTTAGAAAATCACTGACACTACATTAATCTGAGCATTTTAAAAGTTTCTATGCACTATGGAACATGATTTCATTTATTAAGTCTCCTGAATCTGCATTGTATGTGTGATGAGTTGATTCAGCGTTTATTTACCCTAACAGAAGTAGCCCAACACATTTGATTTTTTCATTATTTTCTTTCTTTTAAAAAAAATATAATTAAGTTTTGGTAAAACTTGAACAAAGTGTGTATAAAATTATTTCATATTTATCAGCCTTTTTTTTTTTAGATCTTTAATCTAAATTGAATTGCAATGAAATAAACAATGGACTGGCATCCTGTACAGCTAGAAGTGGGAGAAAATGTAAAATATGGTGATTGTGTGTGTGTGTGTGTGTGTGTGCGTGTGTGTGTGTGTGTGTGTGTGTGATATCTTTACTAGATTGTTTTCTGTCTGCATATGTCCTCATAGGTTAACTACTACTGCTACTACACGTGACATGTAGGATATTGCACTTTCATATGCAATTAAAATAAATGTCCAACCTTCTGAGTGACTTGTATTAAGTGTATGATTCAACTTTTGTTTTTGGATAATTACGATCAAATCGCAATATAAATTGCATCGACACCCAAGTATCGTGATTAAAATCGAATGGGGACAAAACCATACTGTCGACTGGACATAGGCACAAGCAGACCCCCGCTATCCTGAATGTGAATAAGCAGATTGGAAAATGAAAGAATAAATGTAACATGTTATCTTGGCCAGGTTCTCATGAGCTAGCACAGTTTACACAGGAGGGAAGGAATAAGCAACCAGTTCATTACAAATACCAAAACATAAAAAAAGACAATAACACAGGCAACACTAGAGTGATTTTGAAGAAATAAAATAACTTTTTGTACATGTTTTGGCGATGAAACAATATTAAAAGAAGACCAGGGACTAAGGCTGGGCGATTTTGCCAAAAAAAAAGAATATATATATTTTAAGAAAAATTTGAGTTTCGATTCTCAATTTTCAAAAAATGACTGCAGACATTAGATATATTGTCAAAAGTGCAACTTTATTACTGTGATTGTCCTCAAGAGTTAAAATGTATAGAACAATCCCAAAATAAAAAGTAAAAAGTTTTGTCGTTCAACAATTTCAAGCTTTAACCAGGTTTAAGCAAAAGTGCAACAGCAACTTCACAGTAGCTTAAATTTTCTGATTAAGAAATCAGATAACTACATATTTTATAACATATAACAGTACAATTAAAAAAATAATAAACTCTTCCCTTTTCATCTCAGCATAGTGTGAATAAAAAATTAAACATGCCTGTGGCACACACATAGCCTACTCAAAGGGTAAACACATGTAAACAAAGAGGGGGCTACGGTAACCCACAAGGACGGAACGCAAAAAAGTCCAAAAAAACTGTGGTGGGAAAAAGAAAACATTAAATTAATAATAATAATAATTTTAGGTCACATTACCTTGACTTTCCAAACAAGATGCTTTGGATTTGTCTGTATGTATGAAAAAGGGAATTTGCTGTGTTTTAATGAACAAATTGCAAAACTATGTATAACTTAGTGGATGAGAAGCATAAAAGAAAATGTAATTGTTTAATGTAACATATTTTATTTCGAACCATTCACTATAAATGGTGTATGGATGTTATCACAGGCTTTCCAACAAGTATCACAGGACGCATATCTGTTATGAAAACAAGTCAAAGCCACTTTTAACTGTCACCTATTCAAAATAACATTCTGTTGCTGGTGAGAAGACATGTCCCAGTGGCTCTGGACTGGAGTCAGTGGGTATGAAACGCTCCATTCCATCTGCAGCTATTTGTTGTCTGCCAGACACCAATGAGAGGTCAGAGCTCAAATAAGTTCACAGGAACCCGGGCCTTTCACATGCTAATGCCTCAGAGTGCCACAAGAAAAACACAGCAGTGATTTGAACGTCATCAGGATGCTGTTATTCGCAATCTCACGTTTGATGGACGCGTCTGCTATAACTGGTGTGTATGAATGACAGACAGACAGACAGACACCGACTGTTTATAACCAGAGACGTCAGTCAAGATGAGGAGGAAATATGGACATAAGTGAACATGAAGGAGAAATATACAACAGTTGGTACCAAGCAGGGGCCATTACATCATGTGTGAGTTTGATTAATAAACGTTTGTGAAAAGATTTCACAAAATAAATACCCTCCATATTCCTGATTGGGGAACATCATTCTGTTTGATAAACAAATAAAACAAAAAAAAAGGTTTTATGTAGTTTAACTGTAAGCGTTACACCAGTGGTTCCCAACCGTTGTCGGGTCATGACACCATTTTCATATCACAAATTTCTCCCCAGAGACTTTTTTTCTCTAAAATAAGTTTCTTGATCATATTTGTTTAAACTGTATTAAAAATACAGGGTAATAAGGATTAGTACAAAAAGTGACAATAAGCACCAGCTCAGATATTTTTATACTGCGTTTTATTTGAACTTGATTTATATTTGAGTAAGTGTAAGTACAGAATACAGTCATTTTAGATTGTGTGAATTGTTTTAATTTTTTAAAATTTTTGTGATATTATGTATTGTTTTTCTAATTGTGAAAAAAGGATAAATTAAAAAAAAAACTATAAAAGAATATAATCTTAATCAGTAATTTATTTTTATTTTATTATTATTAGATATTTCAGGTAGCCCCAAGGTTGAAAAACCCTAGGTTACACACTATAAACACCAAATTTTCCCTTTCACAATAAAAGTCGCGATTGAGGCTACAAGCTTGAAATCCACAGAACTTTAAATCCTACGTTTGATAATTATAATATATATATATATATATATATTTTTTTTTTTTTTAAACTGCAGTTGTTATTAGTTAACTACTTAGTGGGCGGCTACTTATTCCGTCACACAGGAAGTTGTACCCACATACGTTAAATAACAATGCTGACCTTTTGTTAAAACTGTGACCCCTGATTCTTTGTAACTTTCACAGTCCTATTGATAATTTATTTTACACATCCTCTATGTTATGCTTATTCGTATCCTTCCTCATTCCTAAAGAACCATTATCCTGCTTACATATCCTGAACAATTTTACCACTTCATCTCTGAGAATGTGCAAAACACTAAAGCAATGGGTGTTATTTTGGCTTCTATTTTAAATGACGACTACGTGACCTGACACTTTTGATCCCTTTACATTTTCTATCTGGTTTCCCCAACTGGTGTTAATTTATCCTGCGTTAGGATTAGTCACTCTCACATGGTCAGGGAGGATTATGGTGTGAGAACAGCTCACAAACTGCCTCCTCTGGGACTTCTCTCCATGTTGTTCCATCACACTAAAACAGAGGCTGAAAATTAGAAGGAGGTGCCTCATTTCAGAGGTACAAGTCTAGATTAGAGCACCTCCATCTGGAGATCCAGAGCACTGTAGCTACTTTTAAAAACCCTTAGAAAACTAAAGGGTAAACCAAGTCTACGTTAAATTAGGGCTGGGAAAAAAAATGTAATCGGTTTATCAAATTTGTAGATAAAAACGCATTTTATCTTGCAAATTCGAGTTTAAAAAAAATAAATAATAATAATAATAATAAATCAAAGAATTTAATGTTTTCTTTTTCCCACCACAGTTTTTTCTGACTTTTTCGTGTTCCGTCCTTGTGGGTTACCGTAGCGCGATGTGAGACAGCCCCCTCTTTGTTTACATGTGTTTACCCTTTGAGTAGGTTATATGTGTGCCAAAGGTATGTTTAATGTTTTATTCACACTATACTGAGATGCTAAGGGAAGAGTTTATTATTTTTCAAATTGTAATGTTATATGTTATAAAATATATACTGTGAAGTTGCTGTTGCACTTTTGCCTAAACCTGTTTTAAAGCTTGGAATTGTTGAATGACAGAGCCTCATTTACTTTTTATGTTGGGATAGTTCTATGCATTTTAACTCTTGAGGACAATCACAGCAATAAAGTTGCACTTTTGACAATATATCTGATGTTTGCAGTCATTTTTAGGTGCATTGAAAAAAAAAATCGCAAATTGAATCAAAACTCAAATTTTTCTTTAAAAAAAACCTGACGATATATACATATATATATATATGTTTTTTTTTTTGTTTTTTTTTTTGCAAAATCGGCCAGCCCTACGTCAAAATGCTTTGTAGATGCTTTAGTGTAAGTATTCACGTTTTTTTTGTTTGTTTTTTTGTTTTTGTTTTTTTTTTCTTAAAGGAACACGTCGGTTATTCCCTTCAAATTGTAAACAGAAAGGGAATTGATCTTTAAATGTTGGGCAGATACAAACTTAAAAAGTTGTATGCAAGTATAATATTATATGCTATATTTACAACTTAGTTTTCACTATTTTTTTTCCCTCATGAACAGATCCCCAAGCCATTACAAAGCATTACATACGCTCACATCTAACCAGGTCCTGTTCCTGACCTTTTTTGCAGCGAGGTACCAGTGTTTTTCTCTCAATTATGATCTTTGCATGGTGCAAAAAATCACAAATTATTGATCCGAAACTTTATTTGTCTTTCACTGACGAGTTTTGCAGCAGATAAATGTGTGTGAAAGCCAATCACTGCCTTTGCCAGAATCTAAGCAAGAAAAAGTCATTTTTTTAATCTAAATTTAATCTGATTTCTACTGAAATGTATCATTGATAATTGATAAGATGCTTTTATGTGTACGATAGGCCCGTATCAACAGCTTTTCATTCCTCCTCCACCTCCTCCACTTCAGCATTGCACCTCCAAAGGATCAAATTAAACCCTCTTTGACTTTCATTTCTCTCACAGCTGCCTGCCAATCAGTGCTTCCCTTCACAGTGCAAACTGGTGCAGTGTGAGAACAGCCACTCCCTGCAGGGAGCCCTGTGGGTTGAATTGTCGTGGATTAAGGAAAGATGATCTGAAAGCTGCCAGGCAAAGGAACACACACACACACTTTTACATCGTGCTGAGAGGCAGCTACAACCCCGCTGCTGCAGCATTTGCCAAGATCCAAGACTCACAACATTCCTAAAATACCCCAAAGGCTGAATGAAGCCTTGGAAATGTGTAAGATGACATCATAAAGATGTTTCTAACAAAATAATCATGGAAATCTACAGATGTGTTTTATTCATCTAATTCAAAGAGTACATTTTGACATAAATATTACAGATTTCTGTAACTTACACAACTACATTGGACAAAAAGAAGAAAAAGAAGAGAGAGAAAAAGACATTTAGTGCCTTATTGCAAACATGGGCAAACTGGCAGCCCTTGGTATTGTGCTGCCCCAAAGGTAAATGCACAAAAAGACTCCAAAAGCACGCCAAATAAGAGAGAAAAAACAACATAAAAAGGACAACAAAAATAATCCAAAAACACAAACCAACAAAAATAAACAAAATACCTCCTAAATCACAATAAAGTAACACCAAAAACACTCTGGATGAGAGAAAAATATATACAAAATGATAACAATACATAAAACAACAATAATATATGATTAACTCACAAAATGGCATAAAAAACACAAAAAACAATTAGTTCTTTCCTGTATTAATGCTCAAATTGGTCATTATTCCAAATGGTGACGTGAATGTTGATAATGTGGCTCTAGGATCAGACAATCACATTTTTGTGGCCCCGACCATGTTAAAAGCCTTATTTTAACAATATTTACAATTTGATGAAAAAATGTAAGTAGTATTTAATTTTATATCTGGTAATTTCACCCTTAGGTTATACATGTTCTCTGTCCTAGAGGTGGTTTGTGTTATTGTTTGAATCTGTTCTCCCTGATTGTCTCTGAAATGGTTCGATTGGACCGCAGGAGGCCGATAATGCAAAATCAGTATTACTCGTCACATCTAAATGAGTTTAAGTGGCTTGGCTGATGCATTCCTTTCAACTACCTTATAAAAGCAGTTTCAGTATATTCATATTTAAATTATATTATTATAATCTTATTAATTAAGCTCTTGCTCTGTTGCTAATTTTGCATACTTTTGAGTCAGCTTTGAGAAAAAAAAAAACCCTGCAGGTATTGTGACTTTATTGATAATTGAATAAAAACCATTCAAAGTTTAACAGTCTTCTTATAGTAGAAACTGTCTACATGAGACTATATATGTTGTTTATAGTCAAATAAAGTGCAGATACATTTTGGATTTAATATTTTCTTTTTTCTTTTATTTATTATCTTCTATTTCTATATATTTTTGCACCCAAAGAACCAAGAACCACCTCTGCATTTTATGCAGACGTGTATGTTGTGGCGGGAGAAGTCACAAAGGTTGTTTGTGTCCCTCACTCAGAGCTGTGACGCAGGGGTAAAAGGTTGTGGTGAAAGGTCCGTGCTGACGTTCCCAGCAGAAACAGTAGTTGGCCCCCGTTTGATCATCGCAATTAGTGTTTATCCTTATTGAGTCTTACAAATACCCTCAGCATCATCTTTGAAGTAGAAATCTGCTTAGAGCTGAAATAAACAGGATTTTACATCATTCCAATCACATGGGAGAAAACAAATAGATGTAAGTGGATTATTATGCTCAAATGGGCCATTTTGTGAAATTACAACTGATATGTTAATTTTAATATGGGCCTTTATACAGTTTTATCAGCTCACTCTCTCGCTATTGTTACAAATTGTTACAAAACATGATTTGATGATGAATAACATGTTTGAATGATATAAACTCTTGACATTTATTGTTTTTATTTTATGTGTACAACAATTTATCATTATCATCACGACTTTTGGTTTCATCTTTCTGGAGTCACACTCTAGGCCAGTGTTTTTCAAATGTGGGTACGTGTAACCCTAGGGGTACGCGATGGCACTACAGGGGGTACTTGAGAGAGAGAGAGAGAGTGGAAAATTAACAAAGGAAAGCGTTAAAAATATTTCATAATGTTTATTTTTAGTTGAAAGTGATAATCATACTGAATATTGCCAGCAACTCACAAAACGACAACAAAGACAGATAAAATAAGGGAAAAATATACTGAATAATAAGAAAAACAGACAAACAAGAATAAAATACACAAAAACGCACCCACAGAGAAAGAATAGTTTAAATAATACCAACAACACACAACGACGACAACAAAAACACACAAAATAAGGGAAAAATATACTGAATAATAAGAAAAACAACAATAAAATACACAAAAACGCACCCACAGAGAGAGAATAGTTTAAATAATACCAACAATGACAACAAAAACACAAAATAAAAAGAAAAATATACTGAGTAATAAAATAACAGGCAAACAACAATAAAATACACAAAAGGACACCAAAAACACAGAAAATGATTATAAAAATGATCTTGATTAGAACATAAACTGAAAATACAAGAGTCAGTCTTGGTTCAGATGACTGGAAATAATAAAAACTATAACAATAAATGTATTGAGGAGGCACTGAATACTGTTTATTTCCACTAATTTACAAAATGAAATTATTTTAAATGTGTGTTATCGCTCGTTCATTCCATCATTATGTTCCATAGTTGTTTTTTCTAGTCGGACAAAGGGGGTACTTGGATTCAGAAATGAGAAAAAGGGGTACTTGAGCCAGTAAAGTTTGAAAACCACTACCGTAGTGATTAAAACAGCATCTAGCCTTGTAACACAACATAATTACATCTCACACCTTTTCCTGTTCTTACAAGTGGCTCATTTCTGAGCCTCCACATCCTCACACATGAGCTGGACGAAGGGGGAGGACGGCCCTCAATTAGTGAGCCATGCGCCCCAGTGGAAGAAAGACCAAGTCCATAATCAGTCCCCAAAGACTGGCCTCTGATCGTTCTCCTTCACCCCTGCAACATAAAGGTCAGGGGTCACAGCACACACCCATCTGAAGCTGTGATCTCTGCTAGGACTGCTTTCAGGCCAGTGGGGGGGGGCTATTGAACGCCAGAGAGTGACAGCCCAACTCCAGGATGAACTTGTTTCTGAATGTCCATCTTAGCCTCAAAGCAGTGCTGATCAAATGCCTTCCTTTAATAAGACGTAGCACAAGGAGAGGAGTGCAGCTCATTGGATGGCAGAGCTGTGAGAATATGCTTTTCTTGTTTTGGACAAAAAGCTTTATCCTCTGCAGGCGGACTACTTCAAATAATCTCCTCTCAAGATGAACGTTTCCAAGTGTTGAGCACTTTAAAATTAGTGTAAAAAATATGATCAGCTTTAATCCATCCCAGGCCAGGGCAATATATCGACATCCAAGATAAATCAAGTTTTATTTCTTTTTTGGTGTTGTAGAAAATTACAATTATCGCCTATATCGGTATATTTTTATTTTGTAGCTTATTTTGCAATAAAACACTCGTTTTAGGAGTCACTGCTTTCACTACATCTCAGAACAGCATGAAAAGCACAGTTCGATGGATCACTGAGTGAATCTTTCCTCTAAACAAGCCACACTACAGAACTCACTCACACGTGCTGTCCCTCATTGGAGAAAAAGACAAAAGTGGCACATATTATGCGGCTGTTTGTTAATAAATGTGCCCGTGTGGCATTTTGCATCAGCAATTTTAACCCAGAATTGTCTTTCTGGTGAGACTTTTTTGATAAAAATATTGAGATTAATATCGAATATCGTCATTTTGAGATAAATATTGAGATATGAGTGTTGGTCCATATTTCCCAGCCCTAATCCATCCATCCATTCGAGCCCAGTATCTGGACAATCCTGGTATGAAAGCTATAACGTAAGCTTTGATTTATGAGGTCTTGTATTTGATTTTTGTTTTTTTTTTTACCACACAGCTTTCACCTCTTTATTCATCGTAAGTGTTTAATCAAATAAATTTGACTTTTATAAAGTACAAAAAGTGTTTAGTGTCAGAAATCATTCCCGCTTATAAACCGTTTCAGAATTGACAAAACACTTACTAAAACTGATGAACCCATAACACCTGAATTTAAGCAATTTGCGTCTTTAAAGTCAAAATACAAGCAGTAAATAAAGAACACATTTGAAAATACCATTTTGTGGTATTATTGCATTTCATAATTGTAATACTAAAACCATATAAGTCTGTATTTTTGTCTTCTTTCAGTCTTTTAGAAATTCTGTTCATTTCTGTTATGATCTGATTCTGACCAATAATGATTTAAACATCTTTTACACAATTAAGTCACTACCAGAACCCTAACTAACACTGTGCTGCCACCTGCTGGTAGGAAAATGTACCATTACATTTAACGCAAATCACTTTAGCTAGCTTAATAAAACTAATAAAACTTCAAAAAATAGCACAAAAAACCCCCCCAAAAAACAAAAAAAATAGTTCTATCAATATTTAATAAACTACTTAAACATTTGCTTATATGTAACACCGACCTGGGATCTCACATAATGTGACGATGAACCAGCAATGTTGCATATAAGGTTCCTGTCAAATGCAATTTTAATAATAAAGTTAAATCGAAATAGACTTTTTAAAGGTAGAATTTCCTTGTTTTTTTTTTTTGTTTTTTGTTTTTTAATCACGTCAACGTGACTGTATGAAATTAATTTCCACATAGATAAAGCAGACATTTTGACCGTAGCATAAACAACAACTTTTACTTACCATGCGCTGATGTCCACACTGCAAACATCTTCTTTTGAATATTAGCTGCTTCTTGTCATTCGCACAGCAGAGGAAAAAAAGCCATTTTACAAACCATTAAACACTTTTAGTTCCGTATCAACAGTCAATCAATTCACCACGTGATTGAAAACACAGGAAGTCACTACCAGAGTTGCCAGGTCGGGTGTTTACCCGCCGGTTTTAAACTTCATTCTAAAGGAGAAAAAAACAAGGTGGTGTATGTTTTTCAGATTAATGAAGGGTCAGACAGTCCCGAACTCTTTATAAAGTCAACATAGCACAAAGTAAATATGTGAAGGTAAGGGAGTAATTTATTGTTTTGATCATCAGCACTATACAAAACTTAATTACAACATCAGGCTGACAAACAGTAGTGCATCCACTGGAAGTGAAAAAAGCATTTTTGAAAAAAAGGTGGGATAGGGTACATTAGGATAAAAACACATTTATGGTTACTATTAAAAAAAAAGACATAAGCATAACACGTAGTATAAAAAACAAAAAAAATCACAAAAAGACAAATGAACCAATGAGATATTTTTCAAATGGCTCAATGGGTAACATTGACCCAATATTAAGGTGGGGTACAAATATTTGACGAGAAAAGAAAAACAGTGACTTCCTCTGTGCTGGTTTTCCTCAATGGCTCAAAGGAATCCTCATTTGTTTACTTTTCTTTATCTCAGTGGTTCATAGGGTCTTCCTTTTGGAAAACTATCATTTAAAACCTGATGTCCCAGTACTGTGGTGTTTCTTTAGTTGCTTCATTGTTGTTCTCAGCAGCTGCATAGTTGTTGGTTGCAGAAGTCTCATGGGGAAGCTGAGTTGAGCCTCCAGGTTCTGAGGGGAGCAAAGATTTGATACATTATTGTGATGTGGTTTGGGTTCTCTTTCTGGATTATTCAAGGATTCATTATTGTCATAAGCATCTAATATGGTTGCAGGTTCGAGCCCTCTTACCAGGTATGCAGCGGATCTTTGGCCTCTCCCAGATGCCTGCAGACAGACACCTGATCACTGGGTTTAGTCTTTGCTGGAAACCCTCTTCACAGCGATAACGCACCAGTGCATTCGTCTCATACCTCTGTCGAACTTTCCCAAATGTTAAGGCATTTCGGATCTTTGGCGGAGGACCACAAAAGGCTGTGGGAAGACATCAACAATTCAAATAAAAAACTTAGAAATGTGTGAAACAGATCTTCTTAACACATCAACTTGGATCCAAAAGTGGGTCGATGCATTTTTCTTGGAAACAGCTCTGATCCGACTTTGATTCATTTCCATTGGGAATTAAAACAAAGTTAATTCTATATATTATTTTCCTTTATTTAACCGTATTTTCTGCTTTTTAGGCTCTCTCTGGCAAAGCTAACTTCCAGTCATTCAGATTATTTTATTGGTGCTATTTTTGTATATCTCGGGTTCAAAATGCACCAACTTTTTAATAAAATGTCCTTTTGTTCCTCATATGTCGGTGATCACTGGTTGAGTATGGATCCCAAGGTCAGACCTGAACCATCACTTTAAAACATACATGCAACAACTCAGGACTACCACAGAGGGGAAGAGAGATAGGCCTCCCTGTCTCAGTGATGTGGTATGGCCGCTTGCAACAAATGTAGCTCAGTTGTGTTTTTTTATTTGTCACCCACTGGTGCTCTTTTTGCAGGTGAAAGCGAGCTGATAGTTGCAGGGGACATCGCTCCAACGCCCGTCGTCGTGCCAAACCATCACCACACAGTCTTCTCCTGAGAGGAAGTAGCTGTCCGGCTGCCCTCTGTACCAGTTCTCATACAGCTGTAATTACAACAAAAGTTATATATAGTTAGCTATAGTTTCACTTTTCATATACGAACAAGGGGAGTTAATGCTGTGAAGCCACGAATACGAGTCCTACTGCTTAACTGCAGAAAATAACTCATTAACTCTGAGTAGTAGTTACAGTTTTGCTCTGGTAAAGTTGCCTTGAGATGAAAATTGTATTTTGGTCAAATTAAATAGCATTAATGCAAATGCATACCAAAAACATGAATATAATGAGAGCTGAAGCAAATGTAGAATATAAAAAGCAGAACATGTTGAAGGTTTTCCCTTAAACATATTTAATTGTATCTGTTTTATAGTACTGAAAGGTCTTTAATTTGCTGTATCTCTGA
This sequence comes from Gouania willdenowi, assembly GCF_900634775.1. Lineage (NCBI taxonomy): Eukaryota > Metazoa > Chordata > Actinopteri > Blenniiformes > Gobiesocidae > Gouania > Gouania willdenowi. Next base: position 11,640,741 of record NC_041054.1, on the reverse strand, counting down.
CAAGTCTCACCAATGAGTTTCCATCAGACCAACGGAAGTCATCCTCTATTGTCTTGTCATTCAGGCCCGTCCACTGGTACTCCTTGTAGTTCCCTGACATTAAGTACATATGGAAGTGTCAGTCAGTCAGGGAATCAGCAGGAAAACCAAACAAATAGCTCAGATCTCAATCCTAACACATGAATGTTGTCCTACTGTTGATGAAGCTCTGCTCCTCTGGGGTTGTGATGGATGTCAGATGAGCTCCCATCATGCGACACTGCTGCTCTGCCACCTCCCAGCTCAGACGCTGGCTGAAGTGTCGATAGCAGAAACCGTTGAATTTGTCCCAGCCGGGTTCACAGTGTTCCAGGTCTGAGAAGGTCACAGTGGAGACGTAAACACAACCAGGCGGATTCCATTTTTTTGTTCCATTCCTATTGATTGTACGTCTTCAAGTTTTGTTTAGTTCTGTTAAGCACTGCACATACACAGGCCATACTAGTTATTTCAAACATTCTATGCAAGAGTTCAAGCGCAAAGGTGAAAGTAAAGGATTACAAGTACTCATATTGCTGTAATTGAGTAGCTTTTATTGGTACTTGTTCTTTTTTTTAGTATATTTCCAAATCAGCCATTTTCTCCTAAACACATTAAACAGGTCATAAATGTATTCCTTAGAACATGTAAAAAGTCATTCAACCGGTTAGAATACCAAACTTCCGCAGACCCCAGCAGGTGCAATCCACATATTTGGACTCGGGGGGAATAAAACGCGTCCGGGGCAGACCTTTACGCTGACACATTGTTTGGCCCGATCCGAGCACTTTTAGAAAACCAGTGGGAGAAGCACTATCGACACTGGAGCTGCTTTCACACTGCTCTCTCCCAGACACAGTACACAGAGGCGCCTCTAACTGACACGCCCCCAGCGTCTCATAGCAGAGAGAAGTGCTTTTTTTCCATGATTGTGAAACCTAATTTGATTAAATTAGCGGTTTTTTTTTTTTTTCATCTTTCAAATTTGGCTGCAGTGGTCATTGACACATGTTTCTGTGGTGTGACAAACTCATAACGCAAATTAATTTCTGCTTTACTCTGACTTTAAATGCATTTTAAAAGAAGTAAAGTAATTTCTACCCCCAACCGTTACTGAGTAAATTATTATTTACTGTGACCGTGGCTCAGGTGGTAGTGGGTCCATTTTGTTCTAAAATGATCAACGGACACTGTGAAACTACAAAAAAAATGAAATGACCAGACAACAATCAAATGCATCACATCATAGCCGACCAACCAGATTAAACGTAATGCTCGGTGCCAAAACATCTCAGAAATTGTTAGGATAACAAAATTCGGTGTGTGGCTTCAGAGTATCAATACCTTGATGGAGTTCGAAAATGAGAAGCGCACAATTATTTTTTACAAAGTTATTGCCCTTGTTTTGTTTTGTTTTTTACTCTGTTTGAGGTATCTTCAAAGGGGACAGCTTTTCTCAGAAACTGTTTGAGATAGGATAACCAAATTTGGCGTGTGGCTTCGTGTGAGTTCGAAAATGGTAAGTACACAATTATCTTTTCCAGAGTTATTGCCCTTGTTAAATTTTTCTTTACTCTATTCGAGGTATCTTCAAAGGCGACAGCTTTTCTTAGAAGCCATTTAAGATAGTTAGTAATTTTATATTCTGATGTGATAATATTTTCTTATGTATACATCTAACTTCTTAGATTTAGGACATTTAAGAAAAGGTTGTGAGTTATAATGACAACCAATCTGGCGGGGGATGTTGATGACTGTCTTCTTGTTTTGATTTGAATTCAGTGGTGTTATTTTAATTTAAAAAAAATGTACATTTTGACAAACCTTTTATTTTATACAGATGCCTTTGTGGAAAATAATTTATTAATTTTGTCTCTTACTTTTTAAGTTTATACATAAGATGTTTACTGTATACAAGAGAACCGTGGCAAGATTTATTACCAAAAATAAACGTGGGGGTAGGGGTAAATGTAACTTGTAAATTTTAACAGTTAGTACTATTTAGTACTATTTAATTGATGACTTTTTACTTGTACTTAAGTATTTTATGTATGACTTAGTACTTGTACAATTTCAATCAAGTAACAGTGCTTCTACTTGAGGAAGATATGCATCAGTACTCTTTACACCTACATCTGTTCAAGAGCTTGCACACACTTTAATTTTCATGACATGTAAGAAACAGTGTTCAGTGTAAAGTAGCAGAGCTCTCACCAGTCTGACAGAAGTGTCCTCCATATGTTGGTAAGCAGAGACATTCAACATGGCCCTCTCTGTCCATGCAGGTGCCTCCATTGAGACATGGCTCACTTACACAAACATCTAAAACACAACAGAGGAACTCCAGAGTTAATTTAAAAATCATAAACCAGAGGACGTGGAGGGCATATGACAGGAATTAACATTTTACATGGACAAGGGTTTTTTTTTTTTTTTTTTGATGCATTAAAAATGTATCTTTGGTTTCACTGATAGGACGTAAAGAGAACAGGAGAACAGCCAGCAGATGGCAGCAAATGTCAGTGTAAGATCTTCCTATTCTTAAACAGGATATTTAAAAGGCAATTATTTTTATTCATTATTTTTGTTTTAAACTCTCCCACAATTAATTAATTAATCCAACACTAAATTCCAGGAGAAAAGTGTGGATTTTGTTACAGTGTTTACAATTGTGTCTTTTACGCTGAGGAATGTTTCCCATCATCAGTCCAAAAATCCCTGTCTGAGCATCATTTACAGTGTTGATATGAGAAGTGAGTGGTTTAAGTGTCACTTTCAATTTAGCTGAATTTGTAGAAATAAAAGTAAATGATGGTTTGAAGCATTCGAGCTGAAATGACACACTTTAAATGAGGGTTTGGTCTATTTGCTTCTCTCGACACAGTAAACATGAACAATGCGAGATCTGTCATTACACTCAGTCTGATGATATGGTTTGAACAAAACTAAGCCTACGAGTGGGAAAGTGATGCTACGTCCTTAATCAAAATCTATCAGTCCATCCATTCCTTCTTTTATACCCACTTATCATCTTCTTCAGGATGGTGTGGGAGCCCAATCCAAGACAACTCAGAGCACCCTGGACAAGTTATTAGTCTATCAAGTTTGGAGGACAAAGAAGATTATCACATGCTGAGGTTTCAATTGTTCAGACAACTTTTTTACAGGAAATTTACCTTTGCCCCCTGACATGTTACGATTGAAGCTGTCATTCTTCCTCAGAGGTGTCTGATAGTTGACAGTCACAACATGTCAGGAGAAAGTACATTTCCTGAAAGAAATCGTCTGAATAGATGAAACCTTAACATATTAATAATAAAAACAGGACAAAATAAACTTGCTGGAATTATTACACAGAAGCTTGGCATGTAAACATGCACAATGTCTTCCTTCCCAAAAACACATTAGTTCACCTGTAGAGTAGCATTGACAGGTTATTAAAATGAATAAAAGGGACTGCCTCTTTCCAGTCGCCACTATTGGATTCCCTTCCTTAAGCTGCTGAATGTAAATTCAAGGTAACGTGAAAAAAATCATTGCATAACAAAGTGAGGTCTAATATTTTGTATCTATAGCCGCACTTTACGTCATATATTTCAGCAATGCTTCTTGTATCTTTGTTTGTACATGCAAAGATGACAGCAGGATAGAATTTATTCCAACATTAAAATACAGGGTAAAATCTAGACACATGGCGCGCACGCACGCACACACACACACACACACACACACACACACACACACACACACACACACACACACACACACACACACACACACACACACACACACACACACACACACACACACACACACACACACACACACACACACACACACACACACACACACACACACACACACACACACACAGGAGTTTAAATAATCCGATTCATAGACGAAAGAGAGACAGGACACAAATACTTCAGCTTAGTCTGTATTAGGTCTTAGAACAGACAGGGGTATCAAACAAATGGGATTAAACAACATAAACATGATAGACTTGATTAGAAAAAAGTAACATCAATGGTAGTTCAAACACACACTTGATGTAAGCTCCTACTACAAGAGTTAAATGTGTCTGACATGCTCAACAAAAAGGGAAATGAGTCTGGTGCAGTGTTTACTAGTTTGCTGTGATTTTCATCTAATCAGGCTTTAGGACCCACCTTCCTTCAGCCCTCTGAAACTACCAACAAACACATTTACAACAACTTTAAAATATGTGTATTTGTATGATGCAGTTTTATATGTTTATCATAATAGACATGACACGTATACAGCGTCTTTTTCTTGCAGAAATGTAAAGCAATCAAACTGAAAAGTGTCATTTAACAAGAAATATGGAAAAAGTACCAAAAGCACTAAATAACTTCCACCAACTATTAAAAGTAGGAATAAGTTTTACTCTCATAAGTTACCATAATAAAACAATATGATATTTGTTGTCTAACCAAATGCCTGGAGTCCACTATTACCTCCTGAACCACCAGTTGAGAAGAGATCCTTTTGTATGTTCTTTTTCATTATTTGGTTTTTTTTACTGTTAACATACATTTAAAAAATCCTAATATTTACGTTATCTCGCTCCTCAATTCTTCAATCTTAAACCTCTTAGTATTGATACAAATAAATATAATGCAAATTAAAAATGATAACTTAGTAACAACTCATCTGCTGTCATGTTCAGTAAAAAATATTTTTGATAAATGGTGAAATATAACATGAAAGTTGTTGTTTGTCCTTTGACCTGGCTTTCCAAATCTCTCTGACTCTGTTAGACTGTGCATATTTATTTTTTAAAAAAAGAACATCACTTGTAGGAGGAAGGCGAGCTCAAAATAATCATGCAGTGAAATTATATGATGGTCATAGCATTGCAAAGCTGTATCTGGCAACATATTAAAAAATAAGAAAAATCTAGCTTCGCCCTGTGCTCTCACAGTTGTGTTGTCAAAACAGGGCCCTTTGTTTGCATTGAACACGGTTTGTGCTTATGAAGATATTACAAAAAAAAACTGTGCTTATGACATAAGAGTGCTTGAAAACCAATACCATCTATCAGAGCGTAATGCTGTATGACGTATTAAGCAGTTGTATGATTAGGAATTGTGACATTCAATGTGAATGACGTTACTTTCAATAGAAAAGACAAATCCTCTTCTGAGGTAATTCTAGTTTGATGGAAAAGGTGAGAGAGCTTTAAAATGGCACAGAGTAAACATTCATCAATAGAAGATTATGTGCTTAAATGTCCATAAATCTATTATTTACACTTAAACTCTCTAGATTACAATACTGAGAACGTTTTACCAATGCTAAAACTGCCTTTCTTACAGAAGCAGTTGATTACTCTTTACGACATATGTTTCACACTTCACAGAAGTCAAACTTTGCATGGGTGAGGGAAAAACATCATGCACAAAGAGACTAGGGGGTTGACAGGAGCCAAAGGGAGCTGTCCCACAGTGAGCGTCTTGCAGGGGAGAGTCACAAGGAGACAAGGGAGGAGTGTTTAAAACAGGAAGAGTCAGCAGGGGAAAGGTTCACTTAGTGAAACAAGTGAAACCAACGGGGGAGTGTGGGAGGGGGAGGGCTTGAAAAGCAGAAGGGATTTTAGAGCAACATGGAGCAGAGACAGGGGACTTTAGTGCATCACTGTGTTGAGCAGTAAGAGGACGGTTAGACTGATGAGATGAGCTTTGACATTACCTGAAGACTTCCCCGCTCCACCCTTAGCCGCCCTTTCATTGGTCAAAATAAGCAGGGTGGGTGACTGAGTGAGACTAATCTCAAGGTCCAGACCGTAGTCCACTGGCGGCATATGGTTGGTCGCCTTCCGGGACATTGTAGTGGATGGGCTCCAGGGGCGTGTGGTGGATCGGATGGTGGTTTTTGCTGAGCCAGACGAGATGGGGTCGGTGGTCGATGTAGTGGTTCTTTGGCTGTTCTGCAGGTCATTCACAGACTTTTCACGTTTATATATAATGGTAGAGGTAGTAAAGTCCTCGAGAGTTGGAGCGATATTATCCTCTTCTTTAAGAGTTGGGCTAATGTTAACATCATCCTCAGGTGTCGGGGTGCCAAAGGAATCTTCCTGATAGATAGTTGTTGAATCATTTTTTCCTCTTTCTAGAGCTGAGTCATTTAGCCCTTCTTTAATTGTTGGGATAAAGTTAATGTTTTCTTCAGCAGTGGAAGAATTGTTTAAATCAACTTCAAGGGAAAGTGTTGTTGCAACTTTAGCTTCTTCAAAGTTTTGGTCAGCTTTTAACCCTTCCTTAAAAGTTGGGGCGAAGTTAAAGTCTGGATCAAGGGTTGAAGAATTGAACAGTTCTTCCAAAAGCACAACTGTTGAAGAAACCTTAGCTTCTTCAAATATTGGATCAATGGTTAAACTTTCCTCTAAAGATGAGGTATAAATACCATTACCTTCAGCTTCCTTTGGAGTTAGGGAAACATTTGCTTCCTTTTCCAGTGTATAAGTGTAACTTTCAGTTTTTCCCTCAAGAGTTGTTGCATTAATAATGTTCTTTTTAAGTTCGATGTCATATTCAACTGTACCCGGCTCATGCCCACTGGCTTCTTCATAGGCTCCGACAAATAAACCCATGCTATACCCTGACGTGTTTGCAGTGCTAGAGTCTGCAGGAAAGACGTTAGAGGTGTTTAAGTTATCTGGAGCTGTTTCCGTAGACAGACTTACTCCAGAAACGACCTGGTCTGCGGACATTGTTAAGTGCAGTTCATTTTTGCGCTCTACGTTATGCCTATCTTCAATGTCAGAGCTTGAACTTCCCTCTTGCATGGGGATGGATGCCTCCCACAGCTGTGATATGGTGGAGAGGACATGCAAGCCCAGTTTGGCTGTAGAAAAACTGAGATCTGGATGTTCAGACAAGGCAAAAGGAGTTGGTTGAGTGGTGGCAGCCACAGCAGGAGACTCTGCGGTTGAGATGTCGAGGTCGCTGTCTGGAAAACAGTTTTTAAAAGACACTTTTTAAATAATGGCAGTATTGAGGTTGTCAAATGTAGTGATCCTAGTACATTTGTAATCATTCACATATTAAATATTACAGCATTTGTTACTTACAAAGCAGTGTATGAGTGGTACTTTTGGTTTTAATTAACGTTGCATAGTCTTTCTTCCAAGCTAGTTCTGAAATGTTTTCTCTAACCTTTGTTGTCAGATACAGTTAAATAATTATTTATTAAGTGTTTCTGTATAAAATAAATTAAAAAAAATGTGTGTAGGGCGTTGATATATTTACATACCTTGAGAGGTATCTCCAGACCCGTCCATGTGTGACCAAGGGAATGTTTGTGTCTCAGTGATAACTCTGGTTGCTTGATCAGGTATCCAGAAATGTAACTCTTCCTCTTTTGAGTTTTGACTCATGAACGATGTTCGCACAGAGTCCTCCATGACTGCCTTCTCCAGCGTCATCTGTATTGGGTCAAAGGTCACAGAGGTGACCTCCCAGGGACTTTCCTCATGAGAATGGTTGCTGCTTGCCTCGCTGTGATTTGTTTGTGTTTTTAAACTGGTAATGTCAGTGACTTGAATATCTTTGGTATTTTCTGATGAGTTTTGCTGAGGATGAGTTTCATTGTAAACGTAGGAGAAAAATGTTGTATTTTGTGGTGATTTGTGAGGTTCTATGCTGCTAATCGTAATGTTTATCTGTTCTGTATGATTCTGTGAGTTAAAGTTTGTTTCAGTAAAAGACTGCATTTCTTCTAGAGGCCGAGGGAGGTTTGTACGTGCGGTCGGACTGAAGGATGGCTCTGTTCGGACTGTTTGGTGGGTGTTGACTTGGTTTCTGTCTTTAAAAGGAGCAGTGAAAAATGATAAAGATTCCAGCCAACTTTGGGCCTCTCGTTCCACCTGCTCATCTTGATTGCTCATTTGAAGTTCATGATCCTTTTCCATAAGAATAACAACATCTTTTTCAATGTCTTCTGCGTCTGTGACCATGTAGTCCATCGGAGAGTCTGTCGATGCATTTTTGTTTCCTGTGGAGTGAGGTTAGACATTAGAAGGACAAAAAGTGCAGTTCATTCACAGTGAGTTTTATTAGCTATGAGGTTTTTTCACCAAAATACAGTTTTTAGGTACAAGACTCACCATTGAAGCAATAGACATCATGCAGGCTGGATGGCTCTGGGAAACCGGTCTGGTTACTGAAGCGGTAAAGAGTTTTGACTCCTGCTGGAGCTCCCCCACAGCGCTCTCTTGGGGTGATAATAGGAAACCTCACGCTGCCATCAGACAACCAGCCGGGACTGCAGCGGTCCAGTCCTTCACTCCAGGCCCAGTACAGCTGTGCTGTTGTTGCCAGCTCAGCCCCTGTGGACCTGCAGTATAGCTGAGCCTCTTCAAATGAAAACTTCTGCGGGTTGGAGTCATGGAAAACCTCACCTGGGGAAAAAAGTATGTTTTTCATTCATATACTGCATGCAAGTAAAAATCGTTGAGTGTATATCAAAATACTTTTCCTTTGACCATGAACAGGGATTTACCTCCAGCTTGTTCTACATAACAATAGACGTCATACTCGTCATCTGCACTCATTGTCCCATAGTTCCTCACTCCTGGTTTGCCGTCCATGTCTCCATAACAACCTTCCCGGGGCACTTGAATTGGGTACCTGAAGGAGTGATGGCGTAATGATTTTGATATCCAAGGTGAATCAAATACCAAAAGCTCACCAGAATTTAAGGCAGTGGTTTAAGAACTTTGCATGTGTGTTTATAGAGCACAGAGAGGCTGATACAGGAATGATTTAATACCTGACAGACTGATCTTCTAGCCAGCCGGCGTCGCACTGCTCGTATCCGTCACGATAAGCTGCCAGCAGCTGGTCAACTGTGGCGATTTGTGCACCGATGGCCTCACAAGCATCACGCGCCTGATGAAAGGTGAAGGCGTAGCGGCCCAAAGCATTTCTGTAGTGGAAGACGACTCCTAAAAACACACACAGATGGATGGATGATCTCATCTTAGTCCAATCCATGTCATAAATTCTTTTGAGACTTTAACAGTGATCAATATTTCTGATTGTGTTACCTTTGACCTTGAGCTGCACCAGGTCGCTGGCGTCCTCCAGGCCCTGCTGCGCCTCACAGCGGTAATGGCCCGAGTCACTTGAGCGCAGATCCTTGAGCCACAGTGAGAGGTCATCAGGGCTCGACGTGTAGTTCAGCAGTGCGACGCGTTCTCGGTAAAGCTCGTTCACCTTCACCCTCTGCCCTCGAACCACCAAGATCTGAGTTTCCACTTCTTCAGAAACCACTGACCATTTTATTCGTGGCTCAATAGAGGCAGAATATGTGGAGGGAGACTCAGATGACATCGATACTGAGCAGGGGATGGTGACGGAGCTGCCCAACGATGCAAATAATGTACCTGAGTGAGGGATGTTCACCTGTAGCCGCTTCACCCCGTCTGCACAAATATAAAAAAAAAAAAGAATCATTAAGCATAGCTCTAGGTTTTCATAATTCAAGTGAAGGTGAGAGTAAAATGTAGGCATACCATAGGAAGAAGCAGTTTGCGTGGGAAAGGCCAGAGTGAGCTGACAGACTGCACAGAGAAGTGGAAATATCTGGACATGTCTGCGAGGTGAAACACAGAAACCAGAATTAAATACTTGTCATTTGTCCTCCTGAGACTTCAACACATACATGCAAAAACACATCAGATCTAAAAGGTCTTCATATTACTGTTGCAAATTAATTGTGTGCAATCAAGTCCTGAAGAATGCAAACGTTATTCCTCCCTTTCACTGCAGACAGTAGAAGTGTTAATGTGGCTGGCAGATTAATGGGCCGCATCAGCATTGAAATAAAGGTCAACAGGATCATCATCTGTGTCCAGCAATGACAGACTAATTCTGAACTTTAACTTAGTAAGCTCTCCTGGGTCGTCAATTGTTTTAAATATAGAATTAGAACCAATAGAAAAAAAAGCTTAAAATAGGGTCAAATAACCATTAAATGATACAGTTTTCAGCTCACACAATAGAGAGCAGACCAATCCAGTTCCCACTTTTCAATTTCACACATGTTTAGCCTTTAATGGGCTCAGTGATTTCTGACTCCGGTGGTTGTGTAATGTGTTGCTTCAGCTAGTTTCAGCCTGAACACATTCAGCTGATTTATTGTAAAATTAAAGGTCACTGTCAGCATGCCTGCCTGTTATCTCCACCGGTTTGTTTCTATTCTGTAAGACCATTTGCTTAACAAAATCACAGGCTTTGTTGTGATTGGAAAAATGCACCATGAAATGATTTCACTCGTACATACCTTAAGCAACTTAAATGAATTAAATAGAAGCGGATTCCTATGGATTGAGCTTGGATAGCGTGACCTGTATGTTTTTTTTGTTTTTTTTTTACAATAAGAGGAAACCACCATCCATTTATGATCTGCAAATGTGGGAATGTAACCTTGGATGTTTTAACATGGGCTGTCTACCTACTGTAGACAGACAACCCATATTTTGTCCAAGACAACCTATCTTGGACAAAACAGCTGAACTTGGTTACCTGTTTTGACAAATTTGAATCAGGTTAAATAGTGTTGTGGCAAAAACTTACATTTTAAAGATAGACTTAACTATCACAACATGAGTAGCCTTAAAAACCATTAACTTGGCCTCCACATTAAAATAACCACAACAATGTGAGCTAAACCAGAGCTTCATGTTCATTAATTGTATTGAGGATCACTTTCACTATCACACACATCCTCTGTAAGGAGTCAGCAGAGGCACAGCTCTGTAAGTCGTGTCATTTTAAATGCCCTTCTTTGATTGTAGCATAAGTGATTTTTGTTTTTTTTTCGCCAGCTGGGTTGACTCCACAGAGTTTGAATCACCATTAGTATTCCTAGGAAGAAGACCTCTCACAAAAAGCCTGCGATGGGGCAAGAGGACAGCTGCACACTGTGCTTTCACTTCATAGCCACACACTGACAAAAGGCTTCAGGGAAAGCTAAAGAACAGGGCACTGGCACACTTGCTCGCTTGCTTTCTTTTCTTTTACTTGCTCTTTTCATAGCTGCAAAAGGAAGTTTCAGAGAATGGCTCAGAAAGGCTCTGGAACAGGCTTTGTATGAAATAGATGACCACATTAAGACCCAGCACACTGACTCTAATGGTGTAACTGCTGCCACAGCGTGCCTCGAAAGCACTTTGTGCATTCACAGGATGGCAGAGGGGAAAGCCCTGCTCGTCTTTTGGATCAGATGTTTTCACTGAGGTCTTTAAGGTCTCTTGTCACCAAACACTCTGCAGCACTGCTCATCCTAATGAGGATTACAATGAGACAAGTCAAGCAGAAACCAATGCCATCGCACTGAAATTATAGATCCAATAAATGCAGTCCGTGCATCAATCATCCCAAAGACTAATTCAGTGTCCACCTCTTGCACACACAGGCATCGACTGCAAATAGTTTTAAAGCGTGATTAAAAAATAGTGGTCCTAACATCTCACAGGTATCCAGAATGCAACACAGTCAACAAAGGCACGAGTTGCTCTGTAGCAGCAAATTAGAAAACTCACTCTCAATCCAGACCTATCAGATGTTCAGATTTAAACATGGTGTGGTAGTGGTTCGAACATCCACCTCACAGCAAGAAGGTCTTGGGTTCAAGCCTTGGGCTGGACACTTGGGTCTTTTCTGTGTGGAGTTTGCGTGTTTTCTCCGTACTTGTGTTTTCTCCGGGTCATCCGGCTTCCTCCCACTGTCCAAAAACATCGCTAGATTGCCTGTTACAGTGAATGGGAATGTGAGAGATTGTGTGAGTTGCCCTGCGATGGACTAGCACCCTCTCCAGGGTGTACCCCCACCTAACGCCCTATGAGAGTTGGAGATAGACAGCAGACCCCACGAACCTGAGAAATAGAGTAAGTGGCTCAGAAAATGGATGGATTTAAACATTCACAGAAACCCTGCATTTATATCACCCATGGAATAAGTCTGTCTGTACGGTAGGCTTTCTGTGAAGAAATCTCTCTTCAATAAAGGGATGATTAAAAAGCAACAAGATGCAGGTGCAGAGGATAACTGAGCTGCTTTACAGCTCGAAAGTCCTTGGTTTGTTCCGCAGTAGTCAGGGGCGTCACACAAGCATACACTTGAACACAAAGATGACTTTATCCACCAAATTCACTGAAATGTCCATCACATTTTTCACACAATCAGGCCTGAAAAATTATTTTTAGTTAAATTACTATTTATTTATTCAATCAAATTGTTAATAATTAAGAACATTTGAAATTAAACATCTTGCAATGCAAAGCTGTATCTCTCCAACAATTCATGTGCAGTGGCAAAAAAAGGCATAAATGAGCTGCACATGTTACACTAATTTTAATTTTATTAGGTCCTTAGAATACAGTACCCCACGGGGGACAAACACCAGCATCATTACATTCACCAGGTTAACAGCAAAGGCTAAAATGGAATCCTTAAACCTCTGCCTCTAGACCTCCCAGTATCTGGAAAGTATCTCCATCTGTAAGTTCCTACATCATGGTTAAAAAAAATACCAACAACTTGATTCATCATCCAGTTAGACTGGGAAAGTGCTGAGTGGACTTAAACCAAACCTGATCTCACCCTGACTCAACAAAACCACAGACAAACCGAGCACCGATCAGACTAAACTAGAATTTTTTCCCCCCTTGACTGTTCTGAGCAGATTTTCAGTTTTCGGAGGACACAAAGAAAGACAATCAGGCACCTCCAGCAGCATCACATCATCTGTTTCCCCCAAAACACAAAGAAGAAGTAACTGCTGGGTTCACGTTACACAGAGGACTGTTTTATTCATGCTTCGAATAGATTTACATGAGGTTAATGGATCTAAGAAGAAGACAAATAAAACATGGAGACTCAGCACATAAATACCCTGAACCTTGACATAGGCATGTGTTTTATTTCTGTTTTGGTACCACAGGTCCAGTTTAAAACACATGAAAACAAACACACAGCAATACAGCAAAACCTATCAATGTGTACATGGTTCACAGTCTGCAACACATCTAATCTATTAATGGTGCTGCATCGTCTTAGCAGGAAGAAAACTATGGCTGTAGCAGTTTGTTCTGCATTTTGAGTCTGTGAACCTCTGACCCAAAGAATAAGAGGTTCTCTATCTAGAACACAGGTATCAATCTTTGTTCAGGGGCCACATGCAGCTCCATTATTTTAGTGTAATAAATCAGTAAAATAAAAATGAATTAAATGAAAGCACACACAATTATATATTTTCAACATGACACATTTTGATTCTGATGCTGGCCTGGGAACGCCTCGAGATCCCCCCGGAGGAGCTGGAAGAAGTGGCCGGGGTAAGGGAAGTCTGGGGCTCCCTGCTAAGGATGCTGCCCCCGTGACCCGGTAACGGATAAGCAGAAGAGTTTTCATATTTCTGCAAAGGATCAACATCAATCTCCCATTTTGTAGAAAACTTTTTAAAGGTTTATCATTATACACACATGCGTGTTATTACTCTTTACCAGCAAGTGATTGAGTATCTGCACAGGTTGCCTATACTTGAGGTTGTGATGTTTGTTTTTGAAAATTTCACATTTTCCACAGTGTTTTCCTTCTAGGTGAATATGCTTCATTTTTTCTCAATCTTGTACAGCATCTTTAATCCTACTGTAGAGTTCGACTTGAATTTATTTAGATAAGGGACATATTTTGTTACTGAGCTTGGAAATTAGAAAATGTTTTTTTCAAACAATTTTCTAATTTGGGAGAAATACTATTGTACATCAGGTTTGACATGAAATCAAAACTAACATGAACAAGAATCATATTCATATTCAATAATTGATGCTTTACCAGAGGGCTGAACGTTACATGTAATTACAGCTTGTCTATACAAGTATAACTCACTCTTACAAATACAGAGGTCTGATTCTTTTGGATTATTACAGTAGATGCAAACAACCCTGCAGCCACACGGGGGCCACAAAATTACAAGTATATAGTTTATTCTAACTAGCGTAACTATTATTGATGCAGGGGGTTTTTTTCCCTTCATTTTTCCTTTCTTTCTTTTTTTAAATTCCACTTATAATAAACGTATTTTATAACATCAGATTTGTGTTCAAAGTCACAAAAACAGGTCTTAAATAGTGCAGAGTTGTCATGATGTATGCAGTTGTTTTCCATAAAACATTCCTATTATTGTTACTAATCTTCATGTTCTTGTTGTTTACACATGTATTAATCAGTTATAAATCAATTCCTCCCATCTATTTTATTTATTTATTACCGTTTTAAATAATTTGTGACGTGTTTTGCTTAAATGGTTCCCATCAATAAGCAAACAAAAGTAAAAGAAGTATCTCCAGCTAAATTGTTTTCTAGAAATGTTTTTTTTTTTTCAGATGAAAAGTGCATCAAGCATCAGCAAAATAACATCCCACATACCGACTCGCTCCCCGCAGCATTTCGGCGTCTCTTCGGCCTCAGTTGGTCCCCCTGGCTCGGCTTGCTGCAGTGCGTCTCTCCCGGGTCGGTTACAGGGGCAGGTGAGAGACAGACACGGGATGGAAAGGAAGGAGTGACGCCTGAAGTAAAGTCCTGAACTACTGCTGCGAGAGAGAGAGAGAGAGAGCGAGAGAGAGAGAGAGAGAGAGAGAGAGAGAGAGAGAGAGAGAGAGAGAGAGACAGAGAGAGAGACAGAGAGAGAGAGAGACAGAGAGAGAGAGAGAGAGAGAGAGAGAGAGAGAGAGGAACAGAGAGGGAGAGAGAGAGAGAGAGAGAGAGAGAGACAGAGAGAGAGACAGAGAGAGAGAGAGAGAGAGAGAGAGACAGACAGAGAGAGACAGACAGAGAGAGACAGAGAGAGAGAGAGAGAGAGAGAGAGAGAGAGAGAGAGAGAGAGAGAGAGAGAGAGACAGAGAGAGAGAGAGAGAGAGAGAGAGAGAAACAGAGAGAGAGAGACAGAGAGAGAGAGAGAGAGAGAGGTGAAGAGTGCAGACCTGTGTGACACACACACACACACTGAATGGGAATCAGCGCAGTGTGCAGAGCTGCTGATGATGATGCTGCAGAGCAGAGGATGGGCACAGCCTGAAAAGACAAGGGAGACAGAAACACAAACTCTCTATACTGGTATTACAACACAACACTATGGGGTTCCAAGTGTAAATTTTTTTTATATAAAAGTTATAATTATTTATCTCACTTTTCTCATATTTAGCACATTTTCCTACATTTAACACAACATTTAACCACATATATAGAGGTAAAAAAAAAAAACCCATTAAATCTAAATATATAAATCTAAATGTAAATGGTATATGTTATATCTAAATGTTGAATCTATATCTAAATTTTAAATCTAAGTCTAAATGTTATATGTTATATCTAAATGTTAAATCTAAGTCTAAATGTTAAATCTTATATATAAATGTTAAATGTTAAATCTAAATGTTAAATCTTATGGGTGCAGAATGAAAATTTTTACAACATTTTAGACATCCCAAAAAGACAAAATAAGAAAGAGGGCCCCGAACCATAGACCTTTGGCTTAACAGCGCACCTCCTTATCCATTCAGCTACCGTAGCTACATATGCAGCAGGAGATCTCAGCATGTCACATCACATTAACACACACCGACAAACTACGGGATTGAAATACCTTTTAATAAATGTGTTGCACTGTTGTGTTGCGGGAGTGTACTGTGAAGGGCAGGTCGTCCACCTGCCATGGCCACGCGCTCAATCTCTGCCGCACGGAAAGAACCAGCCATGCATATCACCCAGCCAAGCATTGGTGAAGAGGTGGGTGGGAGTGGTTTTATGTGTCTCTGCTTGTGTATTGGTTGAGGTTACAAGGGGCGGGGTCAATTAGCATATGTGCGAAACATTTAAGTTTCACATTTAGATTTAGATTTAACATTTAACATTTAGATTTAGATTTAAAATTTTACATTTAACATCTAGATTTTCTATTTAACATTTAGATATGATATATAAAATTTAGATTTAGATTTAAACATTTAGATTTAACATTTAACATTTAGATTTAACATTTAGATTTAGATTTAATATTTAGATTTAACATTTAGATTTAATGGGTTTTTTTTTTTACCTCTATATATGTGGTTAAATGTTGTGTTAAATGTAGGAAAATGTGCTAAATATGATAAAAGTGAGATAAATAATGAAAATGTGTTTGCTAAAAATTTTATACTAAATTTTTACACTTGGCACCCCATACAACACACATTTTTTTTCTCCCCTATTTTTCTTCTTTTAAAGATCTATTTATCTCATGCATTGCTTTGCATTCATCCCACTCAGGTTCAACCTCATCATTTTGACCTCAGCAGCTACAATTTTAGACAACATCACATAATTAGATAATATGGCATATGATAAGCATACTGGAAATGTGTTTTTATACAAATAAGTTTTAAATACACATAAAAACTGTTTCTTAGGGTTCGGTTTAGGTTATAACCCTATATCACAACAACTTTTAGGGTTAGGTTTAGGGTAAGGTTTAGTCTTAGTCACGTGACCTAAACTGGCCAATGACTGACCCAAACTGCACAAATAGGGGCGCTGCATACGGATAGAATGTTGGTATATTGATTTGACAACCGTACGAATAGCCACTGCCTATTTTTAATACTTCACCAGGTTATTGAGTTAGTTTATACTGTTGCAGTATTTACAGCATTCGTTCTCTGAGAATCTCTTCCATACTCAAGTAAAATTGATACTGTGACTGAAATATCCTGAGCTTAATCGAAAATCGAATTAAATCCCGAATCGATTTGCGAGTTACTTGTACTTCGGTAACGGTACCAATAGCACCGGGGGTTGTCCGTACGTCAACCGTACAAATAGACACTTTCTTAAAAATATTCATATTTACAGCACTGCATTACACAGTCATCAGACGTTAAATAATCAGTTTTGTCATTCAATATTGAAGGTTCAATGGAAAATCAATTTACATCGGTTAATCTTTTTTTTTGGCTGAGCTTGGCCATGTGTCACATAATAATTAATAAAACAAATTTAAGTTGCTTCTTAAAGCAATGTTCTGTGATTATGTGAGACATTGGAAGACCACGCAACCCTCCTTTAAATGTGGAACTATTTAGATGAAATTCAGGGCTAAGTTGAACATGTAGATAAAATAGTGCATATTTCCACTTACCAGCTGAGTATCCAGACCTCTGCAAACAGACTGAATGGTGCTTTGTGGTGTGAGGAGCTGCAGATCTGAGGAATCTCACAGTCAGATAACAGCAGAAATATAATGTTTTTCAGCCACGTCCACTGTCACGATGACCCAGATGGATATGAATCCAGGGATCAGGGAGATGTCGCCACAAGCAGGTAAAAGGAAAACTTGCCTGGAGCAGTGTGAGTGTTCTCATTCATTTTTAAAGCTGCTGGTTGACTGATTTATATTTGTTGATGAAAATTAGCTACTTTTTAACGGTTGATTTTGTCATGATTACATTTGTTGGCCATTAGCGTTAGTCTTGTTTTATTGTTGAGGGGTTTTTTTTTTCCTTCTTCTTTCATTTCATCATTTTAAAAGTAGAGTGTGGTGTTTTCACTGAATCTGAGAGCTGTTTACTCTGAGCTACGTATGTGTTGCTCACAGAAGGATTTAACATTCTATTCTACACTTCACAGGAAGCTTGTGCTGTTGCTGTAGCCGCTTTAACATTTATTAGCTGCCCTGGATATTTGTAAGAGATATATGTTAATGAAATTCCTCTGAGTCAAAATGAATATTGTAAATATCTACAATGTCATTCTGCGAAGGGAAAATTGTCTAACTTCTCCCATCCATGTCAATACATCACTACAAACATTTCTACACTACTAGTGTAGAATACTAGTAATATTTTTACTAATTCTAGTCAAATTTTTAATTAACATCTTTACAATTTGTTAATACTTTATAGTTGAATATATATAAATATAAAGTTTATGCACAAATAACATTATAAATTATTTTATTTTTTTTTCATATGTATTTTTTATATAGTATTTAATGACAGACTACTTTTTGGGTAGGAATGGGGAAACTGAGGCCTTATTTTAACTAGCTAACCATTAGCACAATTCCTTCCGTCCGGCAGGTGGCGGTAATGCTTCCCGCCATTCCAACCCAAAGCGGAAGTGGAAGACATCCAAAAACTAGAAGAAGAAGAAGAAGAAGAAGGATCTGTCTTTTTCTTGTTTTTGTGATAACTCTGAGCGTCAAAAGCCTGATATGAAGAGGACAACTCCTTGTTTTATGTTTTACAAACCTAAATATTTTAAACCTGACAGTGAGCCGTTGCTGTAGACGGTTTTATAACATTAAATCAGTGTTGCTGCAGTAACTGATTGTAAACAAAAGCACCTGTTCACCAGGAGCAGGTTTAAAATTCCCTAAGTTTCTATAATTTCCTCAGAGACGTTCATTTAAATGCTCAGTGTGCTGAAGTAAACAAACACACTGAGCTGGAAATGGCGTGTCCTTTTCTGGAAAACCCCATTGATGAAGGAGCAAAGTTACTCCGCAGAGAGCTCAACATCCGTCGGGAGATGATTTTCAAACCACGAATGAATATCTTATCGTTCCCGGATAAGGTTTTGACTGAGAGATATCGTTTTACACTGGAGTCCATACGGTATCTGGTTGATCTGATCGGACCCTACATCAGCCACAGAACCCGTAGAGGACGTGCTCTCACAGCCGAGCAGACCCTGTGTGTCGCCCTGCGCTTCTTCACCAACGGCAGCTTTCTGTACAACGTGGGCGATTCAGAGCGAATTAGTAAATCCACTGTTAGCAGATCAGTGAGATCAGTGTGTCTAGCTCTGAAAAAACTCTCCCGGATGTTTATCGTCTTCCCTGGACACAAACCAGTCAGTCAAATAAAGGAGGAGTTCCACAAAATTGCAGGTAAATCATATTAATGCACAGTTTTTATGTATACATAAGTTTTTTTTTGTTTTTTTTTAGGGTTTCCCAGTGTGATTGGCTGTATTGATGGGACACATGTTCATATTAAATCCCCTGCAGTCAGTGAAGGTGACTATATCAACAGAAAGTCCACCCACAGTATTAATGTGCAGGTAAACCACACGTGGTCTCCAAATGTCATAAATGTCTTTTTTTTTTTTTTTTTTTAAAGAGAGCAATGATTTCTTATATATATTTGAGATAAATAAATCCAGTGTAATGTATTCTAAACTTCGTCTAGATCGCTTGTGATGCATCACAAATAATCACCAATGTTGACACAAAGTGGCCCGGATCAATTCATGAGTCAAAGATCTTTCCGGAGTCGAGTCTGAACACCAGGTTTGAGAGGGGTAGGTTCAGGTTGATCCAACTTTACTTTACCTGATGTCTGCATCTTTGCTCATCATAACACATCGATTCAAAATGAAGTCACATACTGTATGACAAATGTTAGAACGAAATGATCTCAAACAAATGTCATATAAGTATCCGACTACATTTATTTCAACCTAGACATCTCTAAATCTCTTGTACGGCCTTCTTATTGTCACATCTTAAGATACTCATGATTTTTATCTAAGAAACCAAGTATATAAACTGAGCTTTTTGATGTGAATATAGTTATCACCTCTCACCACCTATTTTTAATGTGAACAGTAAGATCTTATCATTTAGGAGATCAAGATGCTGCAAATGGTGTATATGGCACATGTGACATTATGATTATTTACAAATTAAGGGGTACAGATATGTATGAAAAACCCAAAACAGAAATTACGTGTATTTTGGTTAAAAGTATTTATTTGTGGCATAATTGTGCTGATCAACAAACACTGTCATACACCATTAGTTTTAAATAATTGTTTAAGTTTTAATTTTTACAAATGTGTTTCTTATCTCCATTAAGTTTTACCAAATGTTTAATTTGATCTGAATTTGGACTAAGGGTTTTAGGTCAGGTAAAATAAGCAGACATGTCCCTAATCCTTTTTATTTTTACAATAGTTTTTCTTAGTTTATCATTAATATTTATAACTATTTTTCATTTTTCAATGTCTTCCAGGTGAGTTTGATGGTTTTCTCCTGGGTGATAGGGCGTACCAGTGTAACCAACACCTATTAACGCCCTACGCTGACCCTAAACCAGGCCCCCAGCAGCACTTTAATGAAGCCCACAGTAGGACAATAGCCTGTGTGCAGAACACCATAGAGCTGCTTAAAACCCGTTTTCAGTGCCTGCACCACCTGAGAGTCACTCCTGAGAGGGCCAGGGACATTATTGTGGCGTGTGTCGTTTTACATAACATTGCCATCATTAAAGGAGAGAAATTTCCAGCACGACATGAAGAAACGGCTGACGAGGACCCAATCCGCCCGGCTGATCTACAGGAAGGCAAAGAACAGCGAGACGCCGTTTGTAGAAGTCATTTCAGTTCGTGAACGCACAGAAAACACATGGAGTGCAATAAAGATGATTTGTACATATGTTATGCCTTATTTTCTTTTTTTATACAAAAGAAACAGTTCAAACAGGTGGAATTGTTTTACTAGTTATATGCAACCATGCAATTAACTCTTAAGTTATTGAAAATACAAAAGGATGGAATGGCGTTTCTGGCTATAGGTGGACTATCTACTTATATAGAACACTATGAGCCACTAGGGACAAAAGCTGAGTCCTCAGTTTGGCTTTGAGTCAAAAGCAGAAGAGAATGTATTCACTTTTATAGATTAGTGCCAAGATGGGCAACTTTTATCACAGCAGAGCCACAAAAATGTGATTCTCTAATCAAAGGGCCAAATTATCAACTTTCACATCAGCATTTAGAATAATGACCAATCTGAGCATTAATACAGGAACAATCAAAGGGTTTTGTTTGTTTTTGTTGTCATTTTATATATTTTTCTCTCATTTTGTGTGTTTTTGTTATGTGCTTTTGTGCGTATTTGGAGTCATTTTGTGTATTTTTATGGTCCTATATTTTTGTTATTTCGTGCATTTTGGTGTCATTTGCTCTCTTTTTTGTGTGTAATTTTGTGTCTGAGTTGTTTTGTGTGTTTACCTTAGGATCTGCATGGTTATAATCAAGCAATTTATTTAATGAGGGGCTGTTATACAGAATTTCTCATATACATATATATTGATATTAAGTAGGTATCTTTTTTGTGACATACTGTACATAAATGAGCATCCACATCAGGTTAGCATTCATGAACAGTTCAAGATCAGAAGTCAGATTTGGTTTCATTACTAAAAGCTCAAAATGAAGTCAGATGAGAGTTTTTCTATTCCTAATTGCAGCACTTAGAGGTTGTATACAAAGACCCTCGGATAGGATATCTTACTAAATTAAACCCAACAAAGTCTGTATACAAACTAACGCTACATTTTCATGCAGGCCTTCAAACAATCAGCCTATAATTAGACTATCATTACAATGTAGCTGCACTCAGATCAAGTGAGTCAGAAGCTCCAATTTTACCTTCAAGTGTAATCAGATGCTGTGAATTTGTTCATGTTTATGTTATTTGTGGACAATCTGTGCAGAGACTGAGAATCAGTCCAAGAAAAAGAGATTAGAACATTAAGAACAAGAAGCTTCAATAAATAATGTCCCCATGATTCTAATCATTCTATCTTTACCTTTTATTAATCTTCCAACACGTTTGCTTTGCGTGTGTGGTAGTTATAGCCCCTCCCCCCCAAAAAAAATGTATATAAAAAATTACCAGCCACCCTAATTTGTTGCAAAAATGTCACAAACACAATATTCAATGAATCACTAAAATATAGTTGAACAGATTTATAAAATACAAGCAATGGATATGGAGTCATTAGTTTATTGCAGTTTTTTTCAACCTAAGGGTCAGGACCCAATGTGGGGTCTCCTGGAATTAAAATGGGGTCGCCAATAATGTCTAGTAACTGTAAAAATAAAAAAATAAATAAAAAATAGGTAAAAAAAGGATTGAAATTGTATTTTCTTTGAATTATTATTATTTTATAAATACACATCACACACAATAAATATCAAAATCCTGTATCCTATACTGAAACTTTTTCAAATATAAATCTAGTTCAAATAAAATCCAGTATAAAAACATCTGATGTGGATCACTTGTCACTTTGTTACTAATCCTGACTACTCTGTATTTGTAACACTTTAATAAACATGATCAAAAACCAATTCTAGAAAAAAAAATGTCTCTGGGGTCGCCGGACATTTGTGATATTAAAATGGGGTCACGACCCAAAAAAAGGTTAGGAACTTCTGGGTTAATGTAAAGAAAAAAGAAATCTTATTTAATAATGTGAGAATACAAGTATAGTTTCCAGGAAAAAAAAAAAAAAAGTGTACATAACTTACAGTAGGTGCTCAACAAGATGGTTTGTCCTCAGGGCCCACAATGTGGTGCTACGCCCCTGGCCCTGCCACGTGCAGCCTGCATCACCAGGTGGAATTCATTATAGGACCAAATGTGACTCAGCACTTCATTTTTTATGTATTCCTAATTCAACCTGAGTCACACCAGTGGTCCCGCATGGGTTACCAGAAGTGCTGTCAGATTACCACTAACTAGTGATTGGAAAAGCGTTTAAAACTGCTTTTCTCCCCGCAGAGGCCAACGCTCCCAATAAATGTCTGACTTGTGTCTAAATGGAAATAAAACAGAAGCACCAGAAAGGCTCAGCTTTAACGTTGCTCTAACCCCTGAGAGGAAAACCACCAAACACTAATGCAATGACAGAACAGACTATGCATCCATTTTCCTCCCACAAAAGAAAAAAACCTCAAATCCCAGTTTCCGCTGACTGGGTGCTTTTATTCCCTCTGGGTTGCAGAGGTGAACTGGATCAGGAGGGATGAATCTGAAGAAAACTGCTGCAAACCTCCACATGCTGAGAAATGCAACGTGGCCGGATTTCTACATGATGTTACTGCTTTGTTACATTTGATTTAACAAACAAAAACGAGTTAGTGTGAGAGAGAATGGTGTTAAATGAACTAATCAGAATCTCTGTGCTGATCAGTGATAAACAGAGGTGGGATGATGGACAAAGCTCACGAATACGATGGACGATAATTGGCTCACGACAGCCATACAATATTTTTGGAAAGGGAAAAAAAGACCAAAATTAAGCGTGCTTTTATTTGACTTTAACTCTGGACATACTCACACTTACTCTGTACAAAACCTTTCCAACTCAAGAGGAATATAAAATAAGACCAAAGACCATTCACGCCAGTCTAAAATTAAAACCATGTCAACCTCGTGACGATCTGCAAAAAAATATTCCTGTCCGCCTATAAACTTTGCATACATTTTCTAAAAAACATCAAACTAAATCAGTCAACTCAACCCAGATTTAAGTTATGATCATGTTGTTTGGCATGTCTACATTTTCTGGCAACAATTGAGACCTTTGGAAACTGATTACGTCTTATGTCAAGTTTCATTTTGTCTTCTTTTCTGAAGCAATATGCTAAGGTTTCATTCATCCAGACAATTTTTTTTGAGGTATTTTACTTTGATACTCCTGACAGGCTTCCTCAGCGGCGTCTGCTGATCGCTTTTATGTTTCCTTCTGAAAATAACAAGTTTGCAATATCAGACCAGCATAAAATAAAATATTACATCACGGTTAGGGACAATGCAAAGATAACGGAGACAGAAGGAAGCAAACACAAACGCTGGAAGCAGAGCTTTAACATCAACAGGGATGAGGGAACATTTGGACTCTCTCACAGGAGGAACGCTGTTTTCCAGACACAGCGACAGACAGGGGACGTAGCCAGCCTGAGAGAACTGCCAAGTTGGCCACAACCAGAAATTACTCATAAGGACACATCAAAGCAATCAGCAGATGCCTATGAGAAAGACTGACAGTTGGAAGTTGAAACATCTCAGGAGATCAAAGTAAATTTCCTGAAAAAAAGTTGTTTGAAGAAATGAAACCTGGAAATATTACAGTAAGTCTCCTGCAGATGAAAAGTCTTGCTTGGGACAGATCATACAGTAGTGAGGAGTGTAACCCATTGAGCTATTAATTACATAGCACGCATTTGTAGAGGGTCTGATAGGAGCTGCTGCTTACAGTAACAACATTTTACACATATAAACGTAGTGAATTCATTTACAGAGCAGGACAGAAGAAGCTTTAAGTAAAAGGTTAAGGAGAGAAACTCTTTATAAAGCTAAATAAAAGCTTATCTACAGTTAGTGTGGCAGTAAAAATCGAATAAAGCGTGGAAAAAAGGAAGATGTACACTTTAACGTCCGTTAGCTACAGTGCTAACTGTACCATTGCTGCCTTTGTCGCAGACCGCGGCTACTTTCATACGAGATAATACTTAGAACTGAAAACACGTCACACACTGTAGACTGTAGCTGTTAAGCCAAGTGAGGCGAGCGTGGCCTGTATTTATACCAGACAGTCTGATGCGTCTTCTCCCTTCATGTCATTTTTTCCCTCTTCCTCTGGCACAGTAGAAACGCTGACTCACCCATCTTTGGGTTTTCTGAGGGCTGTATATCTGTGCTTTTGTGACATAATGCAACTATTTTTAGCCACATTCAGACTAAAGGTGCAAGATTTAGGATTGTAAGGCGAGTCAACGCCTGTATGATCTGAAATACACGTCCAATGTATCAACATAATATTTATAAATTACAGAGGAAAGAATGGCACAAGTCATGAATTCAAATTATTAAAAGCTCATTGTGGCAAATTTTAAATCAAATATTTTCTCTTTCTTTTTTAGGAATTTTAATTGACCAACTGGTGATACAAAGTGAGATGTTAAGTTATTTCTGAATGTTAATGGTACCCTATTACATATTTACTATTTTAAATTATCTTATTTCATGACCATTAATGTACATATTTTTCAATTGGTTCTAGATAACGTGAGTCCCAAAATTTATCTCCAGCAACACAATGTGAAACATTTCCTTCACTGAAATATTTATTCACTGTTGTATTGACACATTTACAGACGGGCATTATTTCCTCTCTGTGTCAGTTTTTACAGCTCGTTTTCTTTTCTTTCAAATGTTGCATTAGCATTTTCTTACTCTTGGCTTCCCCTCACCGTCTTTGTGTGTCTTGACCTTCAACCGTGTTCCGAGTCCCTGGGAGAACTGGAGGCTCACACAGGAGCCAGAGTGTCTGTGGTTTGTTGGGTCAGTACCAGTAAGACGTCCGGTGCCTCCTGTCCTCCTGGATACCCAGTTTCTCCATCACTTCTTCCTGCAGGGTTTTAAGCGAGGGTTGGTAAGTCTTTTCCAGAGCGTCTTCAGGACTTGTGTCTTTTGGTCCATCTAAGAAAAAGGGAAAAATACTCAAATCAAACACTTTGAAAAGTGAAAATAACTATATATGGGTTTAAAATCAATGTGAGTAACAGTTATGGTTCCAAACAAAAACACATTAAACATCCATGGCAGAGATGGGCAACTTTTAGCACAAAAATGTGATTGTCCAATGAAAGGGCCACAGAATAGACTTATGACCAATCACAGAACATACAAGATAGAACTAAGGTCTCTGTGTGTTCTTGATGATGTCATTTTGTATACTTTTAGTTGTTATTTTGTCTGCTTTTCTTCAATTTACTGTATTATTTTGTGGTGGTTTTGAGTAATATTTTTAGAGTCAGGTAGTATTTATTTTAGGGGCCGTCCAAAATTAGACCAAGGGTCACATGTGGCTCCCAGCCTGCAGTTTGCCCATGGACAATCTAAGAGAATAAAAAGTGTGACGATAAAAATACAATAAAACATTTTTTAAAAACTGATTGCAGCCGTTTCTGTTGAGTCAGCACAACCTGGGAAAAAAAAAAACTCCAGTTTAATGCTGACTGGTAGAAACTACTGGAATAAATGTTTGCCATTGGGAGGAATTATCCTCCAACAAACGCACAGCACACACACTCACCTTTCCACTGCTCAGGCACAATGCCGTCTCGTCGTTCCACCACCGGCTTTGGGATGATTCGACCCGTCCTAAGTGACACTCGAACTCGTTCACCTTCCTCTGTGAACTTCCACTCCACCTCTGTGGGCTTTCTGTGGCATCATCAAGAAAACATGTTAATTAAATAATATCACCTAATGACTTTAGATGTGTAGTTAAGATCTCCCCACTGGAATGTGAGTCAGTGGACTGTACCTGTCGGCGGGATCGATGAGTGCTATATTCTGGAGCAGAAGAGGAGCCTCAGATGCGATGTAGGTCCCACGGTAATCATCAGACTTTCCAATATACCTGTAATGCTTCACAATTGAGCAAAAGAATCAAAGTTTTACAACTTCTTTTTTTTTTGTGCAAAAAAAAAAAAAAACTGGCATGTGTGCCGTAAAAGTTTGCACTTCTCACAGCAAAATGTGCAGACATGGTGATTAAAAAACAAAACAAAACCCCTAAAACCTGTAATAATTAAACAAAAACAGAAGTTCACACCCACCATCAGTAGTTTATTGCTACTGATCTGACTCCATCTGGTGGTGAGGTTGAAAAAGTAATAGTTTTTGTTTTTTATGCAGCTTTAACCCCTAAATCCAGTGACATAAATGATCAAAGGTGCAGGAGTGACCTTGAACAAAACTTTTAAACCTCACAGCTTCCAGAAAAAAGAGATTCTTAACGCAACATACATTTCCTGGTTAAATAAAGGTTTACTTAAAAAAACAACAACAACGAACAGTTTAAACTTTTCATTTACACACAGCATCACTAAAGGCAGCATCTCCCAAACCTTTGCCATCCAACGATCATTCACATGGAAAAAATGGTTCTTCCCCAAATAATCATCACACTAATTACAAATGTTTGTAGCTTTATATTTACTCTGACATACTCTAGCGATTATCTGCATTTTATGACTACTTTAGACTGAGAGGAATTAAAGAGAGAATCATTTTCATGATACTAAATGCAGAACTTATAATAATGTCATTTTATAACATCCTAATGCTAATATATGTAAGCATGGTGGTCACTTAGATTTAAAAAAAAAAAACAAAAAAAAAACAAACAGTTTTTTATGAGCCTGAATATCAATTTCTACATTTTGTATTTTGTTTGAGTCCTGGTTTATGGCTAATGAACAATCTCAGAACCCTAGTTTTATTAAAAAGTATAATGTTCTCCGACGGTTTTCAAAACAAACTAAAAGCTGTCCTTACAGTGTTCAGTCCTTCCAGGATCACCCAGTTTCTGCGTCTAAAGACTTGGATGACTTTCCCCTGTTTCCCTTTATCCTTCCCTGCAAGAATCTCCACCTGAGAATCAGAGAACAACATTCAAAATCAGGATTAAAACACAACCTAACAATGAAAGGTATTGGAATAAGATTTTTAAAATGTTCAGCTTTGGTCCTGGAGGGTCGCTGTCTGGAGAACTCAGAGAGATTACAGTAGAGTGAGACATGATTCCCTTTGCACTGGATCTTCTTTAATTATTAAAAAAAATATATATAAATAAATAAATAAATCTGTGCATCTTAAGAGCATTTAATTGATCAAATCTTTTTCGGAGGAGTGCCTAAAGAGGTTTATTAAATGTTTTTTTAATTTAACACAAGTTTGTTCATTCAATGTATATAGTAGTGATTCACAACTAAATAAATCTAAATTGCATGCATAATAAAATAACTTTTATTTTAATTGTGGTATCATACAGAAAACACTAACCCTAACCCCCTATTACTGTGTGATGGTTTCACGTACTGAGTTTATATCAGCACTGAGAATAATAATCCAATAAACAAATAGTAGTAGCATAAATTAATTTCCCGGTAGTGCGCATGCTCATAAACGATCTGACCCATGAGAACTTATACCATGACACGGGTACGGCTTTCTTTTAAAAACTAGTCTCCTTCAAAATAAAAGAACCGTATTTGAACTATGATTCGAACCTAGGCAAGAGAACCCCACTGTACATGCTGTTAACCAGACCACTCCGTTGTTGTTGTTAGCCTCTCTCACCATGTCTCCTTTAAGCACGGACCAGTCCTTTGCTTCCAGCGGCTCCACGAACACCTTCCTCCGTTTCTTCCCCGGAGGATTCCGCCTCTTAGCGGCCTCAGTCCACGGCCTGTTTGTCCCGTAGCGGTAGTCTTTGGGCACCACGGCCCGGGCTGCCATCGCCAGCACTGCAGTCAGTCTCATTGTGCTGTAATAAAGCAAATAGTAGTCCGCACCTATGCGTTATTTCAGAGAAGCTACAAAACCGCTTTTACCCTCTGTTGTCAATGTCACACGTGAGACTGTGGACAGCGACACCTAGCGGTGCGGAGGTCTTCTTCTTCTTCTTCTTCTGTGCAACAGATTTGAAGTGCGTTTAGCTCCCCCTGCTGGACTGGATTATACAACAGGTCGTTAAGAGGAAGAGAAGAACTATACTAAAATGTTTAAAATGATGAATGATGTTTACCTTACAAAAGTATTATTGAGACAGAGATTTAGTTTGGGTGTTGGTTACTGTGTGTTTTGTTTAGTTAGGACTGGTTGGTTTCAATCTAAAGGGATTAAAGGGTTTACTGTATCCGATGTAAATTTGACTCGTTTGTTAAGGATAAGATAACTGATTTTGGAACGACCTTAAACTTTAAGCCAATTCGTTAGGAGGTAGATTTGTGTCTCCATTATTCAATCAAAAAAAACTTCTTTAAAAAAAAAAAAAAAAATTTCAATCAAAAAGTTTACTTCAATCAAAAATTGATACTTCCAATCAAAGCAAAAAGTGTTCAAATGCAAAAAAAAATATTTGAGATCCAAACAATTGCATTTGAACATTTTTTGTTGAAGTCATCTTTTTTGTATTTGGGCCACATTATGTGTAGTACATTTGTGTCTTTATTATTCAATCAAAAAACTAAATTTTTAAAGAAAAATTTAAAAATGTTCAATAATAAAGACGTAAATTTACCTCCATAAATTCTCTCTTCATGGAAAAAAAGCCTCTAGATTTGTTTCATTTATGAAAAAAACTAGATATTTTTCAATTTCCCAATCTGTTGCTTGATTGTTAGCACATTGTTTTTCCCATTAGTTCATATATAATTTTTTGTTTTGTCTTTCAGCTTTGTCTATAATCTGTATTAATGTGAAATTGGCCTTTTTTTTATTTGAATCCGTACTTTTTCAATTAAAAAAAAATACACTAAAATGTCCAATGCCATCAAATGAATGAATGTCTTCAATTCACATGGGCAACTGGCCAGTCTTGGGCTAATTTTGTGCGACCCCCTCCCCCAAAGTAATCACACAAAATGACAGAAAAATTGAAATAAGATCAGTAATTTTGTCATCTTAGATTACTACAAAAATACATGAAAAGAGAGAAATTATACTAAATGGCACTAAACCACACAAACAAAACACACAAAAACCCACAAAAGGAGGAGGGAAAAAAGGTGAAGGATACCAAAAACATACACAAAATGACAACATAAACAGAAAAAAAATAACACACACAAAAAGGTTACACTAAATGATAAAAACACAAACAATACAAACACACAAAAATGAGAAAGAAAATACTATGACTCCAATAACACACAAAATGAAGGAAAATAAATTTCTGATACCGAAACACACAATTTTCAGATTCCACTTTTTTTTTAATAATCAACAAGTTTATTAAATGAGCTGGCGACTACAAACAACTAATGAATTACGAACAAAACAAACTACACTTTAATACTAAATATAACCCTCAGAGTTGCCTTCACGTTTGAACAGTCACTTCCCCCCATATTTAAAATCAGCAGCATGAAGTTGAAGAAGCTGGTGGTTTTAATGAGAGTTCATTATGACCTCCTAATAATAGCTTTCTTTTCTAAACTAAAGACTAAAGCAGGCAATGAGTTGAGCAAACACTAAAGCGATGACATCCAGGTAACACAGTGAGAGGAGGGATTCAAACCCCGAGAATTAGATTTGCACCATAACCAACACATTTTCTCTTCAATTAAATCTGGATCAAAACATCCCACTTTGTTTTACATTACAATTAAAGTGACAACTGAAGTGAAGCAGACTCCAGTTCAAACTCAATATTGAAAACTGAACTTTACAAAGTACTCATTTACTCTGCTTTTCATTCCTGAACACGCTCTATTTTTGCAAAGATGTAATGGAAACACTAAACAGTTCCTGAAAAATATTAAATAATAATATCAAATTGAGTGGCGGCCTGATAGCCGTCAGCTGGCATGGATTTCAAACGCGGCGATCGGGAAAGTCTTTCTGCTCTCGTCATCAGCAGGAAAAGGTTTCAAAGGGTAACTATCAAACATGAGTATGTGGGTTCCACATGATACACAAATGACATGTGGGATCCTGAAAATGAATCACACGCTTTGGTCACCTCCATTAAAGCGAGCACACACGCACACCGAAGCTTCGTCCTATTGCAAATGCAACAGCACGAAAACAAACAAACAAAAAAAAGATGAAAAAATGAAGCAAAGAAATCAAAACTTGAAGTGCAACTTTTCATAATCAAACAATGGATGATTTATAAGTTGCTGAGGAGCTTTGTGTAGTAAAAGTGTTATTCCAGGAAAAGAAGTTGAGAACATGGATGTAAATGTGTCCTTTTTTTTTTTTTTTTTTTTTTTTTTAAATTGTCACATCAACATTTTAAAACCAAAGAAAGATTTTGTCCCACAAAACAAATGGATCATTTTTACATTATGTTTGCTTGTTACTTAAGGTATATTCAATCCTAATTTCACTCTGTACTGAAAGTATTCTGACAACTAGCAATCAGTCTTTGTAATTATGTAATTGCACTTAGAAATAAAAATATATACACCAAACTCCCATTTAGAAATGCTCTTCTTTTTAAAATCAGATTTAGCAAACTATTTGTTTCTGGGATATACGATATCCCAAAGAAATGGTAAAATGAAGATTTGCTCGTTTCCTGACACAAGCTTGACCCCCCCCCTTCCCCCCTTTGTTTCACGTCCAGTGAGAAGCAGGCTGATGGTTTTCCTCAGGGCTGACATTAAGTGCTGTCTGTCGCCGGCTGCAGGGACAGAAAGAGGAAGTTAGTCTGTGGGGATGGCTTTATTGAACAAAATGTCTGAAAAACCTCCTCATGAAAGCCCAAAAACATTTTTGCGATATTTTTAGTGTTTTTATTTTAAAATTCTGCTGCTTCCGTTGTCAGTTTTTATTGCGCTAATTAGATTTTGCAAATTTCCAAGGGTAATGGAAATGCAGCTTGAGTTTAGGGGAGCTGTGTCACCTTGTCTGCAGTTAGCTTCCCCCCCACGGGAGCGTTTTCCTTGGCCTCAGGTTTAAGTTCACTCTCTGAGGAAGGAGGAGTGGTCTTCGGTGCAGCCACATCATTCAGCTTGGCTCCTGCGTTGGACTTGTTACCATCAACTTCTATGTCTCCGTCCTTAGGCCGTTTGGGAGGAGCCTGAGAGTCAATGACGGTGTTAGCTCAACCACTGAGAGGCTCTCGGCTAAAGGTTGAGGGGATGACGCTCACCTCGGAGGACTCCTCTGCTTTCCGTTTGTTCGCTCCTCTCTCGTTCTTCTCATCGATGACCAGAGCTCCTTCGTCCTCGTCGCTGCTGCCCTCGGCCTCAGCTTTCTCTGAGCCAGCAGTGTCTCCAGCTCCTTCTGACGCCTCGTCCTGCTTTGACTGAAGAGCAAAGACACTAAATGTTGGCATCACTGTAGAATCAATACAAGTGTAAACGCTTTCCTGTGCTTGTAAAGCCACGTCATTCCTAAAAAGGGTGAAAATGCTGCAGTGAATCAAACATCGACAGCATTTAAATCCCACATGCATGACTGTGCTTACACTATTGTTCTTTCAAAACAAAGACATTTTGACAAAACTAAGCAACTTTCCTGTTATTGTGACGGTACACATTAAAGCATCACCTCAGAATACATAAACCATCCAAATTTATACAATTTATAAAATAAATTAAAGTCGTCACATGAAGCATTGATACAATACTGGATTTGCTTCTAAATAGAAAACTAAAGTATTAATCTAGTATTACTGGCTTGCTCTAAAAGCTAATGTATAATAGCATCAAATGTAAATATGTGTTGAGTATTGTTGAAGCTTCAAAACACATTTGGGTTTGCAACAAAGTTAAGAACACACTCAATCCAAATTCTGAATATATTCTCATTATGTAACACTATAACACAACGTAACTCATCTCAGTTATGATATACATGTATTATTATCTTCATACCTCGTAGTTTTCATGTGTGACAGTCGGGTTGTTCTCAATCTCCCAAAGTCCCTCAGCAAATCCTTTCCTTTTGTTGGCTTTTCCAAACTTTTCCTTACATTCATCATACGGGGACAAATCCTTCGCCCCCAGGAAGGCCCTGTGACAGAGAAACATTGTAGTAAAATGTTATCATTTTCCACTTCTCACAAGAAAAGACAGCCAGAGCATTACCGTTAAAAATACTCACGTCTCATGTGTTCCAAAGAAGAACACTTGGTACTTGTTGGAGGCCGACTTCACAGCTCCTTCAGGCAACTCGTCAATCTGTTAAACAGAACAAAGCATGCACTGGTCAAGGTAACAAGATTCACAAAATAAACATATGGGTTGGGACACAATCATGTACATTTTTCATGTTTAATTACTAATTGATCTATTTCTTATTTCACAGAGACTCGCGAGAGAAAATCAAACAATAATTTCTCCTTAAACAACACAAAGCAAATAGAACAGAAGTTTAAACTCAAAACATGGTCACCAGCATTTAACAGAGCTGAAAACAACAAGATTATCTCTCTCTCTATATATATATATATATATATATATATATATATTTTTTTTTTTAAACAGGATTCATTTATTCAACATATTACCATCTTTTTTTACAATTTTAACCCCACAATCACATTTTCTGTTGTTAAATCCCTCATTCTGGCTTTGTAAATTGTCATTACACCTTTTGTTTATTTTTATGAGATGTTCTGTATTATTTTAGTAATTTTCTTTCTCCTATTGATGGAAAAATACCGTTTAAAAAAAAGAGGGAAAACCTCCCCACTCCCTGACTCATGGCTTCACAGATAAAGACGAGCTGCTGATGCATCAAATGTGTCATCTGTCCCTTCATCTACAGTCATTTCTGATGGACATCACAACATTTATTAAACTAACAGACAGAGCTTATATTTGTTTTAATATGTAGTGAGAATGAGAATAAAAAGGTTCGTCATCACAGTCAAAGTAATGTCAACCAATTTAATAAGGCTGTTAAACTACCTTCAACTGTAAATCCCAGTGCTCAGTATATTTAATATCTCAGTAGTGCAAATAATTCAGTATATTATATCTGACCATGGCCTAAGTCTACCACACAGGACCTTTGGTATCACAAGATATGACCACTGAGTCTGAATATCAGAATAGGTGGGGCAGAGCCTGAGGCCAGGCTGATAAGAAATGAAGGAAAAGTCACACATAACATAACTCTATCACCTATTGGTGTTTTTGTTCAAAGGGAAACCGTCTATTTCCTTTCCACCATCAGGATTTCAGGGATTGCAGGTTGTTGTATTTTAATTTATTGGTAAATCAGTGTAGACTTCACAGGTGGGGTTTGTTTATGGCCACACGGTGGTGTAGTGGTTAACACGTCCGCCTCACAGTCACAGCAAGAAGGTTCTGGTTTCAAGCTCTTTTTGTGTGGAGTTTGCATTAGGGCTGGGCAAAAAAACAAAACATGATTTATCGAATTTGTAGATAAAAATATTTTTTCTTTCCCACCAGTTTTTTCGGTCTTTTATCGCGTTCCTTCCTTGTGGGTTACCGTAGCGCGATGTGATCCAGCCCCCTCTTTGTTTACATGTGTTTACCCTTTAAGTAGGCTATATGTGTGCCACAGGTATGTTTAATGTTTTATTCACACTATGCTGAGATGAAAAGGGAAGAGTTTAATTTTTTTTTTAATTGTAATGTTATAAATTATGTAATCTGATTTCTTAATCAGAAAATGTAAGCTCTTTTGCTTAAACCTGGGTAAAGCTTGAATTTATTGAATGACAGAGGCTCATTAACTTTGTCTGCAGTCATTTCTAAGTGCAGTGAAAAACAAAAAAAGGAAACTCCAATTTTCCTTAAAAAAAAATAATTGGGGAATTTTTTATTTTTAGGCAAAATCGCCCAGCCCTAGTTTGCGTGTTCTCCCCGTTTTTGCGTAGGTTTTCTCCGGGTACTCCGGCTTCCTCCCACAACCCAAAAACATGTCTGTTAGAGGTTGATTGAAGTCTCTAAAATTGCCCGTAGGCGTGATTGTGTGTTGCCCTGAGATGGACTGTTGCCCTGTCCTGGGTGAACCACCGCCTAACGCCCAATGAGAGCCGGAGATACAGTAGGCACTAGCAGACTCTGAAAAAAGGAGCAAGAGGATCAGAAATTGGATGAATGGGATGGGTTTTTTACATAAGATTTTTTTCTCCTCCCAGTGAAGCCCTTAAAAAGTTACTTTACAACTTGAACTAAACCAACAACTAACTCCTTCACTTCATATTTACATTGCTTTTAGGTTTTTTTTTGTAATACTAAAAACCTTGCATATTTGCTCATATGTATTCATTTTAAATATATTTAATCATAATTTTCAGCCTATCAAGGTCATCCCTTGGACTGCTAGTACCTGATTATAGGTGCAGATTCCTTTGTGATAAATATTGTACCATGAAGAATATTGACTTTCTATTTTATTTTTTTTAAGATGTATATATCCTCTGTTTGCATTTTCTTTCAATTCCATTATTATTTTAATCACTGTCTATGTTGATATCATCAATACATTAGTATAATTGCTTTTGTAAATCATTCATATGACATATTCTAGCAGATACTCAAACCTTTGAGCATATTGATTTCTTTAAATAATTTTCAATTGATTCAATGCCATATGATGTCAAAGGAACAATGGCAAGCTGTTATAAAGAGTAAAAAAAAAAAAACAAGCCTTGTGGGAAGAATTCGTATGTTTTGTATTGTCAATATTTGAAGGGCTGAAGTCTAGTCTGTTTACAAAGAGTCAGAGCACATGGCTCCGTAAGCAGCTGTTTAACTGTCATTATTAGAGGACATACACATATAATAAAGGAAGTGTCTATTGATACGGAAACGTATACCCCAAGACTATGGGTACGTTTTCCAGACCTTTTCTACATAAGCGTAATGTGCCTATGTTCTCACCTTGGCCATCCTGACAACAACCCGCTGCAGTGGGTTTGAATCCCACTTTTGTCATATATATTTTTTCATTTTAACATATTTAACACGGCAAATTCCACTTTTAAAAATACACATACAGAAAAATAAACATTTTAGGGCATCACCTGGGTTAGGGCTAAAATAAAAGGCTTAGCTAAAAATAAATATGAGTTAAAATAAAACTGACAGAACTTTAAGTCACGTGGTGCATCTATCGTATCACCTAAACTGGCCTAAACGTACTCATACGTTTCCGTATCAATAGCCACGGCCAATATTAAACTGTGAGTTTAATATTGAGAGTAACATCTGCGTATTCCATTTAAAGATACAGTTTTTAAACTGTGACAAAGTAAAAGCAGTTATATGAGAGAATATGTTGCTGTGATGAACTGCTGTGGGACTAAGGTTTGTGTTGCTGGTCAGAATTGACCGTTGCAAGTGACGCGACAGTTGATTGGCTGTCGTCGTCTTAACGGTCACGGAGCTCAAAGTTAGCCCGTGAGCGGAACACCAGAGGAACCTGGTGCAGGAGCCACAAAGCAGCCGCAACAACGCTCCTTTTCAGCGAACCCCTGTTTAGTTCACATTCAATAAATATGCAAGTATACGCACTGTGGTCGCTGTGTGCGATGGCGGCTGAGTAGGAGCTGAGGCACTTTAGAATACGGCTGCTAGGCTAACTCGTGGAGGCTAACAACGGCTAGGCCGCGCAGGTAAACAAGTGACAACGTTTTGAGTCTGTTGGTTACTGTACAAAACTGGTGATCGACTTCCGGCTGCCTTGACGTTAGCTTGTGAAGCAAAAAGCAGTAGGATGTGTTTCACTGATGATGCCACGTTAACTCTTTTTTTTTTTTTCTTTAATAAACATACTATTTTAAAGTTATATTCATAGTGAGTTACATTTCCTTAACCAATTTGTTTTTTGTAAACATTTTTTTGCAACGTTTACTGCTCAGTAATATATATTTGTTAATATAAGGCCAGACAATGGAATTCCTTTTATATTCAATTATGATGACAATCCAAGCCAAGAGATATAATGATATACAAACCAATAAGATTGAATTTGCCCTGAAAAACTATACTCACAATACATGGTTTTGCAGAAACTCAAAGTGCAGACATGAAACATTATTCATTAGTTACACCAGTTAACGTAACTTACATCAGTACACAAAGCTGACCTTACAGAAATGTGGAAAGCTACACATATATATATATACACACACTAGCCAGCACATGGTTAACCTGACTGTGGTCTTTCACATCTGTTGTCACATAAAGAAAATAGCTTATCAAAACCAGTCAAAACACATAATCTGACATTACATGATGACAGAAATATTATAAAGTCCACTGCAATCTTGGATTGCCTTAATTTAGAGCAGCACTGTATTATAATTATTAAACTTGATTGAATTTCCATCATAAACTTGAGCATTTTTGTTTTCAACTTCAATGTTTTTACTATTATTATTATTACGTCCTTACATTATTTTTCTTAGGTACTACACTGGTTTCTGCTCATAGTTTAATTGGAATACCTAAATTCTCCCCGACACCTTAATTTCTTTCAACAGTGGCTTCCTTTTTTTTCCCAGGTTAATATCAAAAACTGATTTTTTTTTTACTCCTGGGGAACCAAACACAACAATACTAATATAATAACTCATAATCACAACAAACTTAAAATTAAAATATTTTTATAAACACTTATCCAAGTAATTTGAACTGTTTAAATTGTGTTTGTATTTCCTGAACCAACCTGTTCAAATCAGGCTTTTTAGGTCCCAACTAATTGTCTGATAAAATCTTTTCAACAGGGTTAAACAACTATAGTGTTAGATCAGTCAATCTGGAAAAAGTATTGGAAGCTCCTATCCTTCCGTTTCAGGGAATCACCAAAACTGACTAAGTAATAACAATATTACATATTAAAAAAAATAATAAAAAAATAAAAAAAAAACTGTACAGCAGTTCCTGTTACCTCATTTGTTTGTTAAATGTCAATATTTTTTATTTATTAATTTTTTTTAACAGCGTTGAATTGAAAATGTTTTAATAGGGAAGTTCCGTAAGTACTTTCGTATTATATTACTGTATGTAGTTAAAAGGGCCAACATACAAACTAAAAAGTGTATGGAATAAAAATAAACAACTAAACATGGGATGCTAGTTCATTAGCCTGGCATGCGGAAATCGGTCATCGGTTAGCCAGGGAACTAGTTGATCCGAAACACGAGAGCGAGCAGCTAGATACACCAAACGGGAAAGCAAATAAACGGTGGGTAATTAAATAACAGTGCTTACCCTTGCAGGCCAGTGAGGATATCCCTTCATTTTAGCAAACACTAGGTCTCCCGGTTTGTATTCTTTCTGCCTGTTGGACCGCGGCATGTTTCTGACAGAAATGGCTTGCTGAGTGTGTATGAGATACGGTGGTGGACGAAGGAAACGTCTTAACGCGGCTCAGTCTTCGTTGGTGATCCGCACCTGTAGCAACAAAACAAGAGAAGCCCCGGTTTGTCCTCCACACTGGGTTTGACGCAGAAAACTGGCGCGAAGTCGCGGCGTGGGTGTAGTAAGCAGGTCCACTGTTACAGGCAATACGGCAGAGAAACAGTTGGTATTAGACGTTTCCTCCAGGTTCCACTGGCTCTTCCCTCCGACTGCGAGGGTTTGAAATTAAAACCCGCTTCTCTCCGCAGACGCGCCCCCCACCCAAAACCGGACATTTAGCGCCCCTGCAGGCCAAAACTGAACAGTGAAATTCACTTAGTCTCATTAAAAACAACAATATATATTCTTTTTTTTTTTTTTTTTTTTTTTTTTTTTTACCTCTGCTTGTTGTATTTGGTTGTTTTTCTCACATTTTCTTCCATAAAATATGATATAAGGTTAAAGATTTGGATATGGGAAACAACCCATCTATCCATCTATCTATAAAAGCAAGGAATCTCTGTGGGTGGCTCAAATATCTCTGCGGTTCAGGGCCAGACAGAGCTGAGACTTTCAACATGGCAAGGGTGTGCAAATTTGTATTTGTTTGGACTGCAATGATACCGTTTTTGAATTATTTCATAAAATTGTCTTAAATAAATGCAGCTTTGTAGAACAGCTCAATGTTGACTCGTAGTCATGGTAACTCGGGATAAGATGGAGAGCCGCGTAAGAATCTGACTGCACCATGGGCTTTTAAAGGGCTTTGACCAGCAGGTGTCCTCAGTGAGCAACGTTTGTAGCTAAAGTGAGTAAAGAATTGTGTGCGTGTGTGTGTGTGTGTAATTCAGAATTCAATTTGCATTAGGAATTGAGTGTTTACAAAGCCAGTTTAAAGAGGATTTGACTTGTATTCTGAATTGAAGAGGAACTAAAGCTCCCATGTAAACCAACCATGAAAAAGTTACTTAACCTCCCACTTTTCTATAGCAAGACATACTTCCTACGGGCACTACACTAGTTAGATACAATAATGTAGAAACACAGAAATATAGTTGGATTCTTTTTCCAGAAAAAGAAAGCATGATGATGGAGTCACATTGCAGATAAGAAAATATATTGTCTAAGTGTTTCAATGATTGTTTTTTTCATTTTTGAGGATAGTAATAATAATAACCTTTATGATAATCATAATAAAATATAACATGATTTTTGACAAACTCGAGTGAAACAATTTTAATTAATATTTTCATGTTTAATGTTTTCGTTTTAACTATTTAATTAAGGATGAAAGACCAATTTATTCCATTAGGGGCGCTAGTGTATTTCACTCATGCGGGCTTTCATTCAATAGAAGAAGAAGTAGATGCGCAAAAAGCTGCGCAGTAGTCTGTTTTGCCAGCAGCAATGGAGGCCACTGTTTTGGTGTATCGCAGGGATTAAAATAGTAAAAGACTCGTATTTACCCGTTAATTAAATGAGCAGCTACGTCCTCCGTTATCCAAATGATGCGCAGCCGCTGTCTGAAGAAGATTTTAGATAATTTGAAGAAGAAACAGCTGGTTTTCTGATATCGTCGGCCTGTAGCCGCAGTTAGCGTAGAGATCATCAGTATTCACTGTGAAGTTCTCCTTTAACTTGCTGTGTTTTCCATCTTCACCTCCATTGATCACATATCGATGTCCATTGATTCACTCGGATAGACCTCTGTGAGCACAACTACAGCAGCAAACATGTCTCTGGTCGCTTATGGCAGCAGTGATGAGAGTGACTCTGGTGGAGATGTTCTCTCCATCTCTGAGAGCAGACCCAGTACAGGGAGGCTCTTCTCCCAGCTTCCTGCTCCCAAAAAACCAGGAGCTAAACCATCAGCGGTCCACAGCACACGTGAGGAACCAGTCCTCCAACCATCAATGAAAGGCTTGTTCTCCAGTCTGCCTAAACCAAGGAAACGAACTGAACCAGTGAAGATCACAGTGCCACAGATTCACAGACGGGATGTAAGTACTGAACATAACATTCTGTGCAGACTCACTTCACCCCTGATCCTGTTCATAGATACTTACAGGAGCAGTAGTAGTATTACATCTTTAATTAAACAGCCGTGCACTTAAGAACACATTTTTATTTTGAAAAGTATCAAAGGAAATGTATTAGGACGGAGGGATTGACACATTAAACATACTGTTTATTATTCTTAACATTCTGGCTATTTTAAAGTTTTGGCTTTGCAAAGCATCTGAAGCTCATCTATTGCATTGCTCTAATCCAACGTTTTAAACGTTTGTTTATTTTCTATGTAACCTTGTAATGCAGTGTTTTTCAACCTTGGGGTCGCCTGAAATGTCTAGTAATTGATATATATATATATATATATTACTGATTAAAAATGTTTGTTATGAAATTATTATTATTATTTATTATTAATAAATTCTTTTTTAGATTAAAACACACGATCCTAAACAACTGTATTCCATACTTTTTCAATCACACAAATTCAGTTCAAACAAAATGTAGTATAAAAATATTTGAGATGGCACAATTTGTCACTAATTCTGTATTTGTAACACTGTAACAAAAGTGATCAAAAACTAATTTTAGAAGAAGAAAAAAAATCTCTTTGGGGTCGTCAGAAAACTGATGTCAAAAAGGGGCCACGATCCAAAAAAGGTTGGAAACCATTGTGGTAATGTCATGTGATGGGAACCACTACCCTCACATTGTTAAGAAATGAACTAAAATCACATTTCCAGTATTCCTCCTTTGGTAAAAGCAATGCTGTGCATCACATGTTTTCCAATATATCCCAGCTTCTAACAGATAATACGATAAGAACAAGTGCATTTCAAGTCACCTGTCAGAATGCAGTGGTTGACTTCTATACATTGAGTTCTGCTAAAATACGTTATCATTAATCATCATTATTGTGTCTTTTCTGTGCAGTCAGACTCTGATGACGATGAGCCATCACCCAAGAAACAGCGGCAGGTGAGAAAACATTCCCATTCATAGAAGATCAGAATGCTACAGTTTGTATTTTATTTTTAGTCCATCACAGTGTCACTGGCTGCTTATGATAGAATGCTAACCTGTGGTCTGTATCTCTTAAGTTTTCTTTGTCTTTCCTCTACTTGTGTTTTGAAATTTTATAAGATGCTGAAAAAAAACAGATATTTGTTGATTCAAACATTTTTAAAGTTGAAATCTTTTCTTCTCTTCCGATCAGAGTGTAGGCTCAGGTCTGGCGTCCCTCCTCCCACAACCCAAAAACCTGACAGTGAAGGCAAAGGACAGACCGCTCATCCCACACACACTCACCAAAAGGCAAGAACCGAAGGTACCCAAACCCGTAGCTGCGGTTAAGGGCCTCATTGGTTCAAGCGCGTCACCTTCGGCCATCAAAGCTGCAGCGAAGTCCGCAGCGCTGCAGGTTGCTCGACAAATAACCACCGACGACCAGGACGAGGCCGACATCAGCCCCCAGAACTACTTCTCACTCTGCGAGAGCTCCCGGTCTTCCTCAGAGCTCATCCCCAACTTTGATCCCGAAACTTCACCCTCCACAGATCCTCTTCCGTTTCCTGCCCCAGAGGAGCCCGGACAGTCCGATGCACCGCTCGACTTTGGGGGGAACCAAGAGGGAGTCGGTGCATGGGGGGGTCAATATCAGCAGCACATCCCCGGCCCAGAGGATAATCCTCAGGTATTTATCATCGTTGTGTTTAGACCTACAGTTACATTATTTATGTCAGATTTACCCTGTGGTTCCAAACCTCCTCTCTCTGCTCTCGTACAGGGATACTACAGCGAGCCATACCTCCAGGAAACAAGCCCTGGACAGCCAGAGGCTGAAGAGCCCGGTCAGTCCTCTGTGTTTGACGATGAAGCTGTAAGTAGAGAGAAGAATCTTCCCCTCGATGTCTCTTCTGATGACGTGTGTGACTCAGTGTTGTTTTGTCAATTTGCAGTTCATGCGGCTGCAGGGGAAGAGGAACAGAGGCAAAGAGGAGGTGAAGTTTCTGGAGATCAGTGGGGACGACCAGCTGAGCGGCAATCAGCAGTGGTTGACCAAGAGCATCAGCGAGGAAAAGCAGACCAGGCAGTCCCACAGCAAGGTGAGCTCAGCAGCACTGATTTTGCTCTGTGAGACTTCAAACACACAGAAACTGACCCTCAGTCATTAATGTTGGTGGAGTCTTAAATATGTTTCAAATAGGAACATTCTAGTGTAAGAAAACAACTCTGAGCTTGAAACAAATCTGGCTACTAATCAATTTTTTTTTCCAATTTGTGCTGTTTTTTTTTTAGAATAGAACATCTTTATTGTAATTGTACTGTATACAACGAAACCTGTATTTGTTAAACTGTTTTTTTTACTTTTGTGTGTTGTACAGAAAAGAGGAGGGATGCCTACTGGACAGCAGCGACGCAAGCATCAGATTACATATCTAATTCATCAGGTGAGGACAGAGAAACAGCACAGGCTCACATTAGTGTAGTACATTAGTTTCCAAACAGGGGTATGTGTACCCCTGGGGGTACAGGAGCACATTGCAGGGGGTACT
This sequence comes from Gouania willdenowi, assembly GCF_900634775.1. Lineage (NCBI taxonomy): Eukaryota > Metazoa > Chordata > Actinopteri > Blenniiformes > Gobiesocidae > Gouania > Gouania willdenowi. Next base: position 11,598,446 of record NC_041054.1, on the reverse strand, counting down.
TGGAAAGATTTAATTAATCAGGACATTTTTTAGGTTATTTTTTGGACATATTCACCACAAACTAACAATACTATTGCTCAATAAAATACAATATTTTCTTGAAATTTATTGAAACCGGATTATTGTATGCTGTAGAGGCCATTTTATCACACTTAAAAATTGAAGACAATAATTATCATTTTACAAAGGAAACCATATTTCACTTACTGTTGAAGTAATCACAAAAGTTTTGAATTTGTAGATTAAGCCTAATGAATTAATGTGTGAGACACAGTTAGGGGTTTAGGAGAGCCCGCTGTTCCACAAATGAAAAAGCATATGAAATTATGGAGAGGGTACTTATGATATGAAGAGGGGGGTACACATGATTTAACAAAAATGCAAGGAAGGTACACAGGATAAAAAAAAGATTGGGAACCACTGGTGTAGCACAAGCATTGTTGAGCTTGGTAAAAAGTTCTTTTTTTTGTGATTTTAATGCTGGTGGGTTGTAGTGGTGCATGCTTTAGATCATGTTCGTTTCTAGCTCTGATACACACACAAAGACCTTTTTTTGGGGGGGAATGCTCTAAAAAGTGGGGGTTCTTGTTTTTCCATCTGTTTCAGGCGAAAGAACGGGAGCTGGAGCTGAAGAACAGCTGGGCTGAGAACAAACTGACCCGCCGGCAGACGCAGGCCAAATATGGTTTCTAAGTGACTCCACCATCGCACTGTTCGCACACATTGGGAGAAAAATGTGTTTTCAAGCAAACAAACCTGCGAGCAGGTTTCCTTCTCTGCCTCAAATCCTACTTAGGTTGTTCTTTGTTGTTTACTTCCATGTTGAGTCACGCCTGCTGTACCTTAAATAGTGGGCTACAATAAATAAAGGAACTGTCACCGTGTTTTTAGGGTCTTTATTGGCAGAGCAGATGTAATTTGACCCCAGTGTGGTTCTTATATTTCCCGCTCAATGTGTGTGCGTAAACATTTGAGTTATTTTTATTTTGGTCATGTGACAGAAATGTTCCAGGGAGACAAAATGAGTCGAAGCTTTTAGAAGCTGCATCATATTTTTCCATTATCTTTAACAATGAAAGACGTTTGTCAGAAATGCCACATGATTTTACCTCTTACCCTTTTAGGAAATACAGAAATGTTTCACCTGCATCAAACCTGTCAATCATACTTCATCCTAAACTAAATGTGTGCGTAAATATGAGTATGGCATCGGGAATATGATTTAAAACCTTTTCCAGTGTGAACACTGTTTTCCTTTGATTCGATACTAAATGTGTGTGTGTGTGTGTGTCTTAGACACAAAGGTCTAACTGAAAACTGCCATTCACTTGAACTTTAGTCTTCCATATCTTTGGCTTTTTCCAAGTTAAGATGGTCCCAACTCAGCTTTCTCAATGAGGTTGTTCTCCTTTTGGTCACAGCCTGAATTAATCATGTCTGTAAGCAGTAATAACAACAACCTATGAGCCCGTCTGTTTCATACATGCTGAGTTTTGCCTAAACTTCCATGAGATGTTGCTCTGATCAGCTCAAACTTTCATTTGTTGGACAAAAATGCAACAAAGTCATTTTGTACAGATAGGCTGCAGATGTCTGACAGGAATGTACAGATGGCATTGTTTAAGTTGGATATAAAATGATCTAATGTGAACTGTATTCCAATATGTGTGTGTAACGAAGTGATGCAGCCTTTTCTGTGTTTTGACATTGAGAATAAATGTTAGATTTTGGCTTCAAAATTTCTATTGATTTGTAAAAATAAAAATAAAAGTATTTAACATTGCCTTTTTTTTAGCAAAAAGACTTGAATATTAAGTTTGTGCTTCTTTAGGTTCCACATGTTAAAAATCGTGTTGGTTTAATTGGAAAGTCTAGGTCAACATTGTCAACCACATAGTATTTGAACAATGTGTGTAAAACCATCTGATTTTACTTGATTAGCCAACAGATGTACCATTACATTACAATTTTTACTTTAATCATGTTTTGTAAACTAGCATTCATCAATATTACAGGAAGTGTGAACTGCCTTCTAATATTGTGTAAATTAGAGCTTGTCGGCAATGACAAACAATTCAACAATAACGATAAAAAAATCTTCAGTTTAATGTTGCAGGGGAAATGTGACAACACGATGACCATCCGAGTAACAGTAAAGTCATCATCTGTCCTGATGCAGTACATCCTGAGAATAACACAGCTGTTCTCACGTCCTTCTTTAAAGTCTTATTTGTTTTCTGGTGGTGTGGTTGTATTTTGCTCCGTCTGTGTAGTCGTAGCTGCTTCTTCAGCAGTAGATCTTGAAACAGCGTCTTCAGCCTCCTCAGGAACAGACTCTGCCCCTTCTTCAGCCTGCTTCAAGGTCTGCGCTCCATGACGGGCTGACCGATCTCTATAGGGCAACAGTGAAATGGGAACGCGAACCGTGTCAATCCCATTCACCTAGAAGAGAAATGACAATAGCGAAATCATTTGGGTTGCTACTTGCTTTGATTGTTAATGCTGGGTTCACACCGAATGCGGCTTCTGCGGTGCAGGACGTGTCTGCCGCACGAAACGTTCCGCAGGTTAAAGAAAATGTCCTCATTTGCTTCATATGCGCATTTGAAATGAAGCGTTGCCCACCAGCGACACATTCAACTCTGAGAGTTTCACTGCCTGCTGAAGCGAGAAGCTGCGCTCCTTTTTCTCCTCTCATAAACATAAACCACCAATGAAAAAAGCCGGTGTGATTAGCGGCTAATGCTATCCTACCTCAGTGCTGACTTTCAATGATGAAACTACAGAGAACTTTTACCTGCTACTACCACCTCCTCGCCGATTCTCCTCCACGCCAAATCATACAGCTCCAGGTGGTCACACACAGCTTCTACTCCATGGTTGAATGGGTGAACAGACCGGTGTCCGTGTTGACGGCCTGACGTCATCGTCAACAAAGTCTCTGATTGGCTTTTGTCATGCAAAACAGTCGCCGGAGTTCAATATTTTCAACTCTTGCGAATATGATGAAAAATCGGGAGCGCGCTCGCACGGCCAACACTCTTGACACGCAGATCAGACCGCACCGGAAAGATTTCGCCTCTGGTTGCATGAACATTTCTTGATGCATCTGGTGTGAATGCAGCATAAGGGTGATGGTGAGTCCTGAAGCCAAACTAGTTGAAAACTACAGCTCAAACTCAGACACCATCATCCTCATAAACCATCTTTCAGCACATATTTTGCTGATGCACACTGTATAATCAGTTTACAGCAGCTTTCTCCTGCACCATGGATGTATGTGACATTATGTGGTGACTGAAGGATCCCTGGGAACCTTCGCAAACCTGGAGTAAATAAATCGCCATGATAATGGTGACCATAGCAATGGTTGCCAGGGAGCCACAGCAACGATTTTGGCAGCAACGGCAATGGTCACCATGGTAACGGTTGACGGTCATGCATGTGGGTGCATGATGAACGCCAAAAAATGCTGGGGTGCATTTTTAAATAGTTAAAAAGTATCTCCATGATAATTTCTGTTGGAAAAACAATAATTTTTGTCTGTTTTGAGCAGGTCAGTATTCCTGCTTGAATGTTGATCATGTAATCTGGTGACCACCATTTAAATTAGGTATTATGTGGGACCCGCAGTAATATCAGGACCGTTATGAACACTGACAAGAGAGTTAAATCAACCCATGCGTGCCTGGAAGTCCCTTTTTTATCCGTGTGCAACAATTATTACGATGTACTGATTAAAAAAAAAAACAACAAATCACTACGTCACTCTGGGTTTTCTCTCAGTCTCTGAAGTATCATTGGCACAAATTGAAGAGCAGGTTCAACTCCAACAAACTAATAATAATCTTTACCTTACGGAGGATGAACAAGGTGCACCAATGGGAAAAGCTCTTACCGTCACTTCACACCAGTATTCACCGAGGTCCTTCACTGGTTCAAATGGAAAGTTCAAAGCATGAGGTGGCACAACCACTCCAAGCTGGAGGAAAGTGTAACAGAGGGAAAGGTGATGAGTTTGATGTACAGCTGAAGCTGTTCCATAGGTAGAGAAGAATTCAAAAGAGGCCGATGGCTTTACCTTTTTGGAAAACTGTCTGATGAGAACTTCTTTGTTGAGCTGGAATTCCTCTGATGGCATTTTGTTTATGTTTAACGTGGAGCTTTTGAGGAACTCAACAGTCTGTCAAAACAATAAAAGCAACTTTTAGTGTGAGTTTCATGTAACTTACTGAGCTCGTTTTCACATTTAAGCACACAGACTCAATATCAGACGTCACCATTTGTCCCGTGCGCGTTTGTATCCTGTCCTCTGGTCGCCCCTCACGTAGAAGCTGTGTGTAGAAGAAGTCATGGGTTGGGGTCAATTACAATTACATTTTCAACTATCCATGTTCAATTATAATTAAATTATGATTTACCAGCATTTTTTCCAATTACAATTATCATTTTTCCACCTAAAGTCAAATACATTCTTTAAAGTTAAAATATAATGAATCATAATTACTGAGCCTTTGATAAATAACCCCATAAAACTAAACCTTCCTCTTGTGTTATCCTTCTGTTAGCATCTCTTATGATAACTGGTCGGTTATGACCAATGTCTTAAATAAGCTGTACAATACAATAAAAAAAATATTATCTATCATCTAATTTGTTTCTTATCACTTGGTGACCTTGTTAGAGTTCCTTATCCATACAAATACTGGTATTAATGTCTATGGCGTGGGATCCTGAGCCTAATTTCTGTCAATTACAATTTAAAAAAAAAAAAAAAGATAAAATGATACTCAAGAAAATTGAAATGAAGTGAAAAAACCTGATATGAGACATTTTAATAATTGTTAACTATGTACAGTATGTGTAAGGAATAAAACTTAACATGTTTCCCTAGCTTTGTGTTTTAATTAAATTGTAGTTTTTATAGAATTTCCATGCCAATTACAATTACAAAGTCAATTATCTGAACTCAGTTGCAATTCAATTATGATTACAACAGCAACAGATGTTTTAAATTACAGTTACAATTCTAATTACACCAGAATTGTAATTAATTATCACTTACGAAAGTTGAATTGTAATTGACTGGTATCAGCACTCACTCTTAAATCCTCAGCAAACATTTGCTTGTTCTCTGGTGTCGGATACACAGCCAGGCCTTGAGGCAGCAGCTTATTCCGACCAACAGACTTTTTCACCAGCACGGTGTCTCCTCTTCCACCCAGCTCTGCCACACACAGTCACCACCATCATCATCAGCGAGATTTAGGTTTAAAAAAACACTTGAACAGCATTGGAGACTCACTTTGATTCTGAGTCAGGATCAGCTCCATCTTCTCCTGAGGAGAATGTTTGGTGTCCTCGACATTCTTATAAATTTTGTGCCTTCGAGGGTGAAGCCTCGGCTCCTGTCCTACTTCAGACAAAGGCACCTTCCACCATCGCTCCACTATGACTGTGTTCTGTGTGGATCATCCAACAGTAAGGAGAATAAAACAACAACACACGTTCACAGCAGCGTTAAGAATTAAAACTGATTCATCATAAAAAGGAAACAATAATTAAAGACAAAAGGAAATTGAATAAGCTGCAATGAAATTTAGTTGGCTATCTCTACAATAAATCAGTGAAGTGGTGAGCATTTTCTGTTAATCCTCAAGGGCTCGAATAACATGCAAAGCTTTCTCCACAAACCGATACAATACTTAGATGTGTACGTGCCTATCCCGAGTATCAATACTTACACTACAAATACAAGAATCAATTACGCAAACTGACAAATTAAAAACTGTGTGTTGAAGAAGTCATGGTTTGGGGTCAATTACAATTACAATTACATTTTCAACTATCCATGTTCAATTATAACTAAATTATGATTTACCAGCATTTTTCCACCTAAAGTCAATTACGTTCTTTAAAGTTAAAATATAATTAATCATAATTACTGAGCCTTTGATAAATAACCCCATAAAATTAAATTATTTTTGGGTAAATAATACCTGTGAAATTTTGCACATCTGTTTAAAATATCATTTTAATATTGATTCTGGGTAATATTGTAATTTTCTGAGACTAATTTATATATATATGAGTGACAAAAATTTAACTTTTCACGATATTCCCCCCCAAAAATAAAATAAATAAAATAATTTTAAAAAAAATCAGATGTACCTGTACTATGGGAGGGCTGTCATATTATTATGTTATGCTACTTGAAATGCACTAGTACGCTAATTTATACACGCAAAACAAGTATCATTAACTATAACCTCCAAATAGGCAGACACTAAGCCAAAGGAGGAGAATGTCCTTCAAAGTCTTTTAAGCTAAACAAATGTCTTCACACACTGCCTCATTCACTGGATCTGACCTGAGCAGCGGACAGACTGAAGCCTCGGACCGGAGGACGGACCAGCAGCTCCTGGAGGAAACGGTGGCCCAGGTAGCTCCACATACTTCAAGGGGGTTAACACACAGGAAGCTGCCCGGAGGACTACAGAAAAAAGGGCTCAAACACTACTGTGTTAACCTCAGCGTGTGTTTTAGCTGCTAAATGCTAATGTACAAGGACCCCACTTAGTAGTCCTAAAAAAACCCTGAGTAAAAAGTAGTACGGTATGTGTCAAACACATTGCTTAATGTTTTATTATTCTTTATAATATTTACTACCAATCAGTGGAACTTCAGAGAAGACGTTTAAAGCCGAGTTTAAAGTCTGCTTAAAAAGATACGTTTTTTTTGTTTTTTAAACCCATATTGTTCAAAATATCCTAACCTAAGTTTCCAGTAAAGATTGAGTTCTTATTTTTGGTGTATATAAAAGGGAGGAAATTTACAATTGTTGGATTGGGGAAATATTTTGTAGGCAGTGGCTATCCGTACGGCTTCCATCATATACCGACATTCTATCCGGACGCAGCGCCCCTTTTTGGCCAGTTTAGGTCACGTGATAGGCCAGTCTTGGTCGCGTGACTAAGACTAAAACTTACCCTAAACCTAGGGGGGGGGGGTGTTTGATTGAAAGTATTTGAGCTGGACGAACTGAGTAACCGTACCAATAGCACCGGTGGTGGTCCGTACGGCAACCGTACAAATACACTTAGTATTTTATACATCATTGTAAATATCTGAACGTACAGCCTTTTTTGGATGATTTTTTTAAATGTCACGAAAAAAAAGAAAAAAAACAATGTAGCTGCTGTTAACTTTTAGATTCATTTGTAGAGCTCAAATAAAAGCTTTAAATTTTGTCATATATTTATATCATTTTTATTTTAATTACTTAATACCCTTTATACTTTCCATCCATTCATCCAACCATCACTTTGTATCCTGGTTATGGTCTTCTAGCACATTGCTCACTGTCAGTTCACTATTTATCTTTTATACCCACTTTGGGCTGAAGAAGGGTGATGGAGCCTATCTTAGCAGACTTGCGCCAAAAAGTCTTGTACAACCTTCACAGATTTCCAATTAATTATGTCACCAATGTCACAATCAGTCAAAAATAAACTCACATGGTCAATTTATTATTCCAAATAACCTCATACATATATTTGGACTGCAGCAGGACACCTTTGTGCCACAAAAAACTCCAAATGTTTTCATGAAGGATTTGCAAATTCTAGACTAAAAAACTGGGAAGCTGATAACTGTTTGGGTAATCCTCAGACACAGACAGAAAATATAGCATTATTATTATGGGTGTCACAGTCAACAGGTTTTTAAGCTACATCATCTCAAATGGATTCATATGAAGGCCTCAGGTTATCATAGAAAGAGCTGCGGCTGAGCAGATGATATCTTGTGTTTCTAGTTAGGCAATAAGCAATCAAGTAAAAAATCCCGAAGATCAGAACAACAATGATGGCAGCCCACTGCAGGGAGGTGAGAATGAAGGCAAACTGGTAGAGGCCTTTATGGCAATACCCATCTGTTCCAGGTGTGTAGCTGGGAGGGTAGACAGCATAAATCCAACGTGTACCTGCAATATATACATAAAAAGTTAGAAACAAAAAAAATCTAAACATATTTTGTTTTCAGTGCTAGCCTGGGAACAGCTAAGCTTCCCCCATGACGAGGGAAGACACCTTTTGTGATAAATCCAGTCATTTTTCTCCTATCATGTTTCCCACCAACACTCCATGGAATGAATGGATTTCAAGTTTGACGGAAGATAATAAAATGTCCTACATTTGATGATTTCAGGCAGCTAGTTACCTTACTAATGTCACCTGATTCACGCATAAACAAACGCAATGTATTTTTTTCCCCCACCTGTGATGAACCAGCCAAAGCTGAAAATGTAAATGCAAGCTGCACCGCATCCAGTCAGGAAGTCTTTTCCCCTGGCCAGCATGATGTAAGACAGAGTCAGAATGACGATAGTGGTCAACCCAAGAACAATCAGGTAGATGGGGATGTTTGGCTGCACTGGACATTTTCCCAGATAGATAGCTCCTATAATATAGCAGAGTGCCATTAAAATGTATGTAAAAACAATGATACTTAATGATTGTAGATTAATAGAATGTGCTTTATTCCTGCTAAAGAGAAGGCAATGAAACATACCTAATCCGATGGCTGTTAACATTACCATCCAATAAGTAATATTCACCACAACTGAAAAAAGTGACAAATGAATTTTACAAGCAAAAAGATACAAACAGAACTTCCAAAAGTGAATTTAGGGAGATGAAATCTCACCAATTGTTGCAATGTTCACGCCACTTTGAGAACTAGATTCTTCAGGCATGTTCACGTCTTGATCCAAACCGTTCACACTTACAGAGTTGTCACGATAAAGATGCTCCAAAGAACTCCTCAAATTTTAATTTTCTTTTTTTCAAATGTAGCAAGAGAAACCCTACACCAGTTGGTGTTGGCCACCTATTTTTTAGCTGAGAGTGTCACCAACTTCCTTTGCTTTTTGTCAGGATGTTAAGACATTTTAAGCGTTTCAAAAAAAACTCTTGCAACACCCTCTGCATCTGAAAGGAAATGGAGATAAAAACAGTTGCTGGGTTCTATTAATCTGTTCTACATGCTTTGAGTGACACAAACTCTAAAAACAGAATATTATCAGATCAGTCACAACCCTAAACCCTCAGCCTAAAACAATAAACTACAGCAACAAAAATGTGTTTCTGAACTTTCCTAATACTGGGGGGGAAAAGCTAATAAAAATGAAGAAAAGCTCAACACATGTACAGAAAAATAATAATAAAAAATTCTCTATGTATGAACAGTATGAATGAGATCAAATGTAAGACTGCCCCCTAGTGCACCATGAAATGAGCCAGTAATTTAGGATTTTAAAATGTGTTCCTCAAACTACCTGTAACACAAGCATGTTTATTCAATATTTGACTTTAACTATTATTTTTTTTAAAAAACTCATTTAAAACGTTAAGTTTATTTTAATTTAGATACATCAAGAAACTGATCTAAGATTGAACATTCAGTTCAGTGGTTTGTGAGTCTGTAATGTGCTAACTTTAAGTGGTCCCTTGTAAAAAGTTTAAGAAACATGTTGCAGTTTCATTCCTTCATTTTTTTATTTTGTTCTCAGAATAGGTTGTAAAGCATACAATGACATGTTTAACTTAATCAGAATCTAGATTAAACATTGTCTGAAAAAAGTTTGACCCTTTCCTTTGTGAGAGGAGAAGTGAAATATTTTAATTTACTCTTGCCGAATTGCAGATTAAAGGCCCGTTTTCCACTTTCTATGTTTCTTAGCTGAAAGTCAATGATGGTTTGAATCATGGGCGCTCCGGGGAAGTCCATGCAAATAATTCCAAAGCATTGGTTCAGGTTGGTCTTGTTCCTCAGGTACTCGTACAGTTGGGGATTGATGCGCTGGGCGACAGCTTTGGGAAAAGCAAACAATCCGGCTCCACTGCTGTAGGTGAGGAAAATCTGGGTCCTGTTTCCTGTCAGTGTCGTCTCAAGGTGCTCATGGACACTGAGCCATTTCTCCTCCACATGTAGGAGGGTTGGAACCTGCAGGGAGAGAAATGTTCAATGGACATCAGAGGACGATAAAATATGAACATAAGATAAATGTATTTGCAGATATTTATAATAATAATAAGAGCTGCATATAACAAACCTTCCAGTCATCAGCTATGTCCAGGGAACCATAACGCATCCCCAAATCTGGACCAGCAAAATCCTGCAAGATGATGAGTTTCCCCCGAGCTTCACCCATACTCGGCACAAGTCTGCTGTGCCACAGCAGGTCCCAGTGAGCGTAGCGATGGATGTAGTCCACCACGGCACCATAGATGTCATAAGTTTCACTGAACTCCTCCTTTAAGCGCATCAGCACCGTCTCACTTGGATACTCCTGCAGAAAATCAGACACACCCTCCAGGACGTGGCCTAAGTGCCCTCGCTGGTATGACACCCCGTGGTGGAGGGTGAGGTTCCCATTGACGTGACGCACACGAATATCTAGGAAGCGGATGCCGGCACGAAGCTGGGAGGCCAGGCTCCAGCTCTGGCACTCGGCGTATACTCCCCCGTACAAGGCCATAGTGTTGTGAGAGCCGGGCATAGTGACCTCAGACAGCGGCTGGTCATCAGGAATGTTGGCCATCCACAAAGGGTTCAGGAACTCTGGGTCAGAAGTGTCATCATAGTCTGGTCTCTGTATGTCAGCATAACTCCAACCAATGAGTCTGAGATAGAAAGTTATAATTTACCATGATTATTTACACTTTAAAGAAATTTCATTCCCCATTAATAACGACACAGTAGGTCCGAATGTCGGGACATCCATTTCTGCCCCTGAAAAATCTCAATGAAATGCACAAACCAGATCGAATCCTGATGAAACTCTGTAATTGAGGAACCAACCCGACATAACTGAGTCAAATTTTATGAAGTTTGATCAATCCCGAACTGAGATGTGAATTTTTGCCAATGATGAGAGGTAGGGATTTTTTTTTTTTTCCAAACTGATCCAAAATCCATATTTTGATCCAGAGCCCCTCCAACATTTTATATAATCTTCCATGGCGTAAGGTCTATAGTTGGTAAAAAAAAAATTGTCAAAATCCATTGAGTGTACTTTTGACGTAGTCCTGCTAACGGACAAATAAAAGCCTGTGAAAATATTACCTCCCTGGCGGCGGTAATTAAAGCATAATGTTAAACATTTTGAGCATAAATGGCCACTTGTGTCCTGGTCTCTGAGTGTTCTTAAGCCCTGTGGTGTAGATTCCTCCTTTAGTTAATGTTTTGTTCAGTCAGTACCAGTTTATTCTTTATCTGTGTTGCTTTAGGTTCCGAGTTTGTTGTTGATAACTTGGATAAATCTTGTGTCTCTATGCTTTCAGGTATTCTTTTGTACTCCAACATACTTCATTCATAATCAGGCTCCCTTACTATTTAGCTGAGCAGTTGTTGGTTCATTCTCATTATTATTTCCTGCGTGTGTGTGTAGTGGTGTTTTCCCCCCTCCAGGTTAAGTGAAGTCAAATTCTTGTTTCCTTGTTATTTTTTGTTGTTATTGTACTGAGTAATTTTGAGTTTAATCATTAAATAGAATGCAGACATGCTTCACTCCTGCCTGCTGACTCCTCTCTCTACATCTCAGTCCAACACCAGACCCTGTGACAACTTAGCCACTTCAGTATACCCAAGCCATTTTCTCTATATTTCTCACTTATGTCGGGTTGGTTAATGTACTTCAAAAATGTATCTAAAAAAATCATAAAATCTGTTATTTAATGGCATGAAAGGGTAGAAAAAGACAAAAGCTGTGGAGAATTTCCAATATTTTACCCTCTGTGTGTTGGCTGATGTGATCAATACATACCCCAGCAGAAGCAGCAGCTCACTGACCAATATGTCCATGTTTGAAGGACATCGTCTGATGTTGATCCTCATGTTGAGTTATGCAGACCTGGACATACAATTTAACTTAAGCATTGTCCTTTAACACATGGTAAAAGATCTCTATGAACCAGTAGTCTGTAGATTTAGGGTTGACAGTGACAAAAGCAGCTAATAAAAACACAATAATAAATAAACAAGGTAAGGCAACTGCCGGGTTTATACTTGACTCACAAAGTCTATTCTGAGGCTGACTGGGAGCCAGTGTAAATATTTTAAAACTGGAGTAATGTGTTCTGACCTCTTTGTTCTGGTTCAGACCTGAGCTGCAGCATTTTGAACCAGCTGTAGCTGTTTGATGCTCTTTTGGGGTATTCCTGTCAAAAGACCATTACAATAGTCCAGTCTGCTGGAGATAAAAGCATGGACCAGTTTCTCCTGATCTTTCTGAGTCATTAAACCTTTCACTCTGGAGATGTTCTTTAGGTGGTAGAAGGCTGTTTTTCGTAATAGATTTGATCTGACAGCAGTCCTGACAGCAGTCCTCTTTTCCTTGTTACCAAAAACAATCACCTCCATCTTGTCATGATTTAGTTTAAGGAAGCTTTCGCCCATCCAGAAGTTTACTTTTTCTACACAGTCACACAACACCTCTATGGGACCATAGTCATCTGGGTTCAGTGATAGATATAGTTGTGTGTCATCTGTGTAGCTCTGATATTCAACCTCACAGTTCTGTAAAATTTGTCCTAAAGGAAGCATATAAAGGCTAAACAGAAGGTCCAAGAACAGAGCCCTGAGGAACCCCACAGGACATTGGTAATCTGTCAGATTCAAATTTTTCAATGCTTCCACAATAACTTCACTCCTCAAAGTAGGACTTAAACCATTGCATTACTTTTCCATTTAGTCCAACCCATGTTTGCAATCTGTGCAACAAAATCGTATGGTCTACAGTGTCAAATGCAGAACTTAGATCCAATAGAATGAGAACAGATACTTTTCCTGAATCAGCGTTCAACCTTGTCATTGATCACTTTGATAAGACGAGTTTCTGTGACGTGATGAGAACAAACGCCTGACAGAAATGTATCAAATATTTTGTTGAATGTTAAGCATTGACTGAGTTGGTCGAAGCTTTTCAATTACAGAAAACAATGTGCAAAAGTTGACATTTTTAGCAATAAAAGTATTGCTGCCTCGCTTTGAACAAGCCATCATTGATTTTACGCAGACCTATTTTGTACTAGATTAATTTGGAGTTTTGTTGATCTCCATTTACGCTCAGCTCTTCTATAATCAGATTTCAAATTCTGCATTATCTCGGTCCTCTTCTAAGGTGTTTTCTGTGTGTTTGGTTTTCTCTTAGTTTTGATTGGAGCCACCACATCTATGACATTACAGACTTTTGTATTAAACTCATCCAAAAGATTATCAACCGTCTCAGCACTCAAGGTTGGAGTCATTGCTATGGCTTCCATAAACTGTCCACATGTGTTGTTATTTATGTACCTTTTCTTTAAACACACAGAAGTAGGGGGGGCAGATGTTACAGTCTTTAAGTAAAAAAGACAAAAATGATCAGATAGAGCTAAGTCTCTTATATCAACAGCAGAGATATCAATACCGTTAGAGATAATCAGATCCAAAGTGTGACCTTGAGTGTGTGTCGGACCAATCACAAAATGTCCATTAAAGCATATAGTTCTTTTGCAGTATTGGAACAACAACAGCTTTTGTTTTGTTTTTTGTTTTGGTTTAGCAAGAATATAACATAATGAATGATTTAGTTGAGCCATAGTTTAGTTTTTGAACAGTTAGAGATTAAAAGTAACAAGAAGTGGACTCATTTAGATTTCAGAGTTTGAACTCAGCTCACCCCTCTGGACCAGTCAGGCTAACTCAATGGAAGGCTTAAAGCTTTTCAAATCCCAGAGCTGAACCACAGCATCCACTCCTGCTGTGTGAGACCTGCTGATGTGCTGCTTCATACCTGAAACTAGAGGGGGTTTGTCCAGTGCGCTCGGCCAGGGGGCTTCCTGAGGGACGGCGTGATGGTCAGTGTGCTGACCTAGGATATGACTGTGGGGAAAAGCACAGAGGAGGAGCTGAACAGAGCATCGGAGGGAGGGCTCAGTGGTGGGGGGTCAAAGGGGTGTTTATCATCTGATCATGTCCGACAGTCCCTGCAGTCCAGAGACAAAATCATAATCACCACCATGTTTGGAATATGTATACTCTCTTGTACGACATATATGTAAGTTTTTTTTTTTTAGAAACCTTGTGTCTGATTAAAAGTATGATCCCTTGTTTCTACAGATAATAGTTTTCTCATCTATCAAGTAAACACACAGTCAGGATTAAGCCTTACAATATAGTACAAGGTATTTACAAAAGCAACTTAAGTGAGATCTAAAACACCAAAGTAAGCCATTATTATAAAAATGTTTATATTTTATCTTCTTAAAAATAACAAATAAGAATAAGAAAGACAACAAGAATGAGGAAAGGAACAGGAATCGTTTTACAATGGCATTATTTAATCATTATTTTGTATCTATTATGTTCCTCTCTTTTTTTGCAATGATGAGATCCAGTGCATCTCCAAATCTCCCTCCATTCTGCAGATGAAAAGTAGAAGCTGGAAGTTGATGTGGATGATGCCTTTCTTTATTTCTATTGTTCTGTGTTTTTCTGATCCTGTTTGAAAGTAGATGTGGTTAGCAATTCTGCTTCCTGGGGTGGACGCTTGGGTCCTTCCTGTGTGAAGTTTGCATGTTCTCCTTGTGCGTTTGGGTTTCCTCCCACAATTCAAAAACATTACTGCTAGATTGATTGGAGTCTCTAGATTTATGGAGGAAGTGAATGGGAGTATGAGTGGTTGTCCATCTGTGTTTGTGTATGCTACCTTGCGATGGACTGGCGCCCTGTCCAGGGTGTACCCCCGCCCAGTGCCCAATGATAGCTGAGATAGACACCTGCAGACCCTGAAAAGGAGCAAGTGGGTCAGAAAATGGATGGAAGGATGTTCCATTGTTGCAAAATATGACATCCCACTGGTTCTTATTGGGATTGTCATGTAACTTGCAGCTGTAGTTGTCTTTACATTGTCTGAAATGCGTCTTTCAAAAAAATGAATGTTTCCAAGGAACACCAGCTGAAGCAACGTCCAGGGGCACATAAATATGTCTCTTGTTTTCATATGTGGCTCCTATCACTAAAGGGGGAGTCAACCATTACACAACGCTTTTATCCCTGACTGCCTGCATCATGTTTGGTTAGCTGTTACTATAGCGTGTCTTTCACAGAGAGTGGAAACAGGTGAGTTTAGGCCTTGGGAATCCAAACAACAGACCACTGGCAAAATTTCTAATGAGCAAAAGTGAATTAAATTCATTTTTAATTTACTATAAAACTCAACTTTAAATTAATCTATCTATCCATCTAAACTTATTGAAGGTATGTGGTGCATAACAGTGCTCACTAAATAAAGGCACACCTACCACCTGCCTCTTTTAGGATCTTTAGTTGCCGTTTTAATATCAGGTTACTGTGAACATAATAGAATATACATAATTTACTTCATAAACTTGTCCAAGGCTCAGCACAAACCTATGGAATCTCAAAATCATAATTTAATAAATAAAAACATTTTGAAATAAATATCAGCTTGATAAATAACAGATAAATATATAATATGGCCATTGAATTGTTAAATAAAGTAATATTATGAAATACGTTTTATTATTATTAAATATCCATTTCCGCAATGGTCTTTTTTATTTCATAATGTCCTTTTCCACAATGGCCTTTTTATTTCATAATGTTGTTTTTCAGCAGAATGACTTCGGTCTGTCAATCAAAGAACTTAAGGCGGAGCCAGTGAAGTGATTGGCTGAGCCTTTGCACAGACATGAGCAGCAGCACTTGCTGTATCGATTCGTGGAGACTTATCACTAATGCTGAGAAGCCTGAGCGCATCACATGTTAAGAGTCTGATTCTCAACTCGTCACATATTGACCATCGGTCAGGACCCCTTAGCGTCAGTGTTCGACACACGGGGTACCCCTTCGGTGATCATTTTAGACGCTGAGAATCCGTGTCAGATAAAAGTGGAACCGCGCAGAAACAACAGGCTGTGTTGGTGTTGGAGAGCTGTACTTTTACTACCTGCACTGTACACACGCACACACCCGCTCCCTCACTCAAAATGAATACATTCAAGCTAGACACATCTCACTGGACTTTTATTGCTTTATTTTTTATTGTTAATCTTTTATTTATATTCCCTCCCATTGCTACCACTGTGTCAGTCAAAGAATGGCCATGACCGATACCCAGGAAAACTAATAGATCTTAAAGGATCAAGCCGAGGTCCAACCCACTAGCTTTGATTGACAGACCGAAGTTATTCTGCTGAAAAACGACAATATGAAATAAAAAAGGCCGTTGTGAAAAAGGACATGAAATAAAAGACAATTGCGGGAATAGATATCTAAGAATAATAAAACGTATTTCATAATACTAGCTTATTTAACGATTTAATGGCCATATTATATATTTGTCTGTTATTTATCAAAATGGTATTTATTTCAAAAATGTTTTTATTTAATTATGACTCTTTTGGGCTTCCATACAAACCTGCCTCCTCGCATTCATATTGAAACACGTGGATTTTCCATTTATGGCTTTGCAAAAACCTGTTAATTGTTGTAAAATTAATCTAAGATGATTGTTAATGTCACCACCTGATGGTGCTAGAGGAGAACATTACCACTTAGTGTTAGAACTTCTTATAATGCTCAAAGTGAATTGAATTACAACTTTACTCAAGCATCACTGTGACTATATAGGTTTGAACAAAGACATATTTTTGAGTAATTTACAAACGTACAAAGGTCTCCCCTACAACATAATCATTGCTGATTGTATGATCTGTTTTGAATTTGGCTTTGTATGAATCATTCACAAAAATGATTTGGACATGCTTGCAGAAGCAAAACCTTTGTTTGATAAAAACCACACCACATACACTTAAAGACACACCACCGGCTTATCCTGTTTAGGCACTCAGTCCTATCCAGCATCACATGGCTAATACAAGGAGAAAATATATACACACCACCATTGTAAATAGAAACCAGCGTAGTGTAAAAAGAAAGCAGTCAGGAAAATGAAATCAGCTTAGAGATATATAAAGATTAACTAAAAACCCTCTCCTCACTTCAGCACTAACAAGTAATGATTCCTCCACCTTCATTGTTGAGCTCCACACTACTGGATATGGTAAAAATTAACTCTTATTGAAATCCCAATAAATTAGAATAAAAGAAAAAACATTCCATTATTAAGGATGAATTCAATAACTTGACCATTGAGCCATGATTAAACGATGAACCACACATATTGCACAAGCCATAAAATTTTGAAGTTTGACATTCTCTTCTCTTGCGCCAAGTCACCCAAAATTATTGCATGTGGAAATCTACATTGTGTGTAGTTTCTTCTTTTTCTTTTGTTAATTGAGTAAATAATATACATACAAATAGCAAGCGCTTCATTGTCATGCAAAATCACCAGTAGCATATACAACAGCATTTGGAAAACAATCAAAATGAATAAAGATAAGGGAAAAATGTCCAAAAAAAAATAAAACAATAAAAATCAGTATTTGTTTCTCATGGTCTGAGAGTCTTTCAGGTGCCTTTTGGCAAACTCCAGGCGGGCTGCCATGTGCCTTTTACTAAGGAGTGGCTTCCGTCTGGCCACTCTACCATACAGGCCTGATTGGTGGAGTGCTGCAGCGATGGTTGTCCTGCTGGAAGGTTCTCCTCCCTCCACAGAGGAACCCTGGAGCTCTGTCAGAGTGACCATCAGGGAGTTAGTCACCTCCCTCACAAAAGCCCTTCTTCCCCGATCACTCAGTTTAGAGGGACGGCTGGCTCTAGGATGAGTCCTGGTGGTTCCAAACTTCTTCCATTTATGGATGATGGCGGCCACTGTGCTCATTGGGACCTTTACTGTACCCTTCCCCAGACCTGTGCCTTGAGACAATCCTGTCTTGGCGATCTACAGACAATTCCTTTGACTTCATGCTTGTTATGTGGTCTGACATACACTGTTAACTGTGGGACCTTATATAGACAGGTGTGTGCCTTTCCAAATCATGTCCAATCAACTGAATTTACCACAGGTGGACTCCAATTAGGCTGTAGAAACATCTCAAGGATGATCAGTGGAAACAGAATGCACCTCAGCTCAATTTTGAGCTTGATCTCAAAGGCTGTGAATACTTATGTACAAGTGATTTCTTCATTTTTTATTTTTAATAAATTTGCCAAAAATCTCAAATGTTTTTAAGTTGTCATTATGGGGTATTATGTGTAGAATTTTGAGGAAAAAAGTGAATTTAATCCCTTTTGGAATAAGGCTGTAACATGATGAAATGTGGGAAAAGTGAAGCGCTGCGAATACTTTCCGTATGCACTGTATATATATATATAGTACATAGGCTCCCTCTGTCAGCTACTGAGGCACACTTTTATTTTTATTGAATTTAATCAATTAATTTTTCTTCATTGTGTTGTTTTCTAAGTGGACTTTGTTCCCATAAGCTAAGGCAGAATAAGTAAAAATTGATTTGAGTTTTAAAGTAATTACTTTGTGAGGAAACTAGAGTACATGCAAACCCCACACAGAAAGACTGAGATCATAACATTGTTTATTTGACGTGCCACTGGAAGTCCAGGAACAAGTCGGCATCACAGAAAATAAAGGTTTTTGTGTTTTTACTTACTTTCTGAGAAAATTGTGATTTTATTTTATTTCTTAAATACGCTAGTTGAAGTTCTGAAGAAACAACTGAATACTTTGAATAACTGTATCAGAGGTTTTAAAACCGGAAACTTTGTGTATGAATCTGGCTTGTTTTAAAGGGGAATCCCTGTCCGGTTGCTTCCGCGTTAATTTCAGGAAAGTAAATTCCACAGCTGATTAACATACCGGCTTTAATTGACTAGTAACACACTTTTATTATTGTTTCTGCCAGTAAACTGCATGTCAAAGTGGAATACAGGGCTACTTAAACCTGCCGGGGATGATAACTAACATTTTACATAATGACATAGTGTAGGCCTTACAGATCAGTAAATGGAAGGTATTTCTTCTGAAAAAACGGAGAATTTACTCAAAAATTGAAATTTCTGCCCAAGAGATTGTTGTCGAATTGACATTCTCTTCTCTTGCACCAAGTCACCCAAAATTATTGCGTGTGGAAATCTACATTGTGTGTAGTTTTTTCTACTTTTTCTTTTGTTAATTAATTGAGTAAATAATATACGTACAAATAGCAAGCGCTTCATTGTCATGCAAATCATCAGTAGCATATACAATTTGGAAAACAATCAAATGAATAAAGATAAGGGAAAAAATACAATAAAATCAGTATGAATAAAAAAAGGGTTGTGTGATATATATATATACACAGTACATAGGCTCCCTCTATCAGCTACTGAGGCACACTTTTAATTTGTTTAAATTGAATTGAATTTATTTATTTATTTTTCTTTCTTAATTATTTTCTTAGTTATTGTGTGCCATCTTATTGTTGTAATGTAAATTGTTGTAAATTGATTTAATCGTTAAATTGTGTTTTTAAAAAAACAATTATATATATAAAAACTTACTATTTAAAAATTTCAAGGGCTTTGTTGTTCTGTATGAAATAATTATTTAAAAAAGCTAAAAAAAATTTACTTATTTTTGAAATATTTTAACTTGAAAATGATCCAATCTCACCGATTGTCTACAGATGACATTCTTTTTGGTAAATTGATAAATATGAGGGATTTATGTGAAGAGCCAGTCATGACAATGGGTGTAGGTTAGGATAAGCCTGCGGTTGGAGCCTCAATCACAACACATCTGGAAGAATTCCCTTCGTCCAATCACCGCACAGCAGGCGTGACTCACTTCCGGGATTTCATTCCCTTATTTGGCAGAAAGGGGCGGTCCTTATTTGATTAGAGGGGAAAATGGTGGAAAAGAAACCCAGTTGTGAGCAGTAGACGAAGCACCGCCAAGTCTCATCTCTGGTGAGTAAATGTAATATATCCATGCGTTGTTATCTCTGCTCTGTGCGGTGTTTACTCTCCGTGAAGATAAAATCAGCTGTGATGTTAAATCACAGTGACAAAACAGGCGGAATAATGGAGGGTGAAGGGAATCAGGAAATAAGAACTGAGCTTCAGAACAAGCAGCAACACATTCTGAGTTGGACTTAAATATGGGCTCATTTAAAGATCGCATAATAGATGTTTTTAGCTGCTGGAGATGAACTCATCAGAGTCACCACCTGCATCCAGTCTGGTTTCCAGTCTTTCCTGAGTTACTACAAATGGAGACACACCCACTGTTGTTTCTTAAGTCATTTTTCCAGCATGGCAACATAGAGAAGGATGATTAGCGTCACAAATATGTGCTAAAGTTAAAAGTAGGTCCGTGGTCTCCGATATCAGTTTATCCTTCTAAAAACACATACATCAACATGTATTCAATTATTGGCTCTTTTTAGTTAATAAATAAATAAAATCATACCTTTTCATTATTTGTGGTTAATACTACAGATTTCAGCTACTCATGTTTTCTCCTTTCTTACTTTATTTTTATTTTATTTTTTACCTTGTATGCTCATGCTGTCGAAGGTCAACACCACATGTGGTGCAATCTTGTTACGACAGCTAATGCATGTTTTATTATTTCAATGAAACAAAATGAAACTTATTTTATTGCTTAGTTGTGCCCATTACCAGCCCTCCCTACATCTTGGTGAAGGGGAAAAGAACAGGGAAGAGTGAGTTAGGGTGGGACAATGGAAGAAGTGGAATCTCTAAACATAAAATGAGTAGTGATTATGAGTTAATTTATACGTGACTATCGTTGCCCTGCAATAGACTGTAGAGAATCCATAATCAATTATGTGTGGGTTTTTTATTAACTATTGTAAATTGGTTCCTAAATTTCCAAAGACTGATTATTTACATTTTCTAATGTCCAAAAGAGTCCTCCTAGTTTGGATATTTCAATTACATATACAGTATTGAAGGTGCTGTGAGGTGTTCCTCAAGAGAAATCAAATAATACAGCAGCTGACTGATGTTAACTGGAAGATCAATAATTAAAAATATAATCAATAAGTTAATAAACAGAGACAACAATAATCCAAACTAAATTAGGCTGATTAACCCCTAAGGCATCTTATTCAAGGTGGACTTTGTTCCCATAAGCTAAGGTAGAATAAGTAAAAATTGATTTGAGTTTGAAGTCATTACTTTGTGAGGAAACTAGAGTACATGCAAACCCCACACAGAAAGACTGAAATCATAACATTGTTTATTTGACGTGCCACTGTAAGTCCAGGAACAAGTCGGCATCACAGAAAATAAAAGTTTTTGTGTTTTTACTTAGTTTCTGAGAAAATTGTGATTTTTATTTTATTTTTTAAATACGCTAGTTGAAGTTCTGAAGAAACAACTGAATACTTTGATTAACTGTATCAGATGATAACTAACATTTTACATAATGACATAGTGTAGGCCTTACAGATCAGTAAATGGAAGGTATTTCTTCTGAAAAAACTGAGAATTTACTCAAAAATTGAAATTTCTGCCCAAGAGATTGTTGTCGAGTTGACATTCTCTTCTCTTGCACCAAGTCACCCAAAATTATTGCGTGTGGAAATCTACATTGTGTGTAGTTTTTTCTTCTTTTTCTTTTGTTAATTAATTGAGTAAACAATATACGTACAAATAGCAAGAGCTTCATTGTCATGCAAATCATCAGTAGCATATACAATTTGGAAAACAATATGCTAGTTGAAGTTCTGAAGAAACAACTGAATACTTTGATTAACTGTATCAGATGTTTTAAAACCGGAAACTTTGTGTATGAATCTGGCTTGTTTTAAAGGGGAATCCCTGTCCGGTTGCTTCTGATTGATTCTGCCAGTAAACTGCATGTTTAAGTGGAATACATGGCTACTTAAACCTGCCGGGGATGATAACTAACATTTTACATAATGACATAGTGTAGGCCTTACAGATCAGTAAATCGAAGGCATTTCCTCTGAAAAAACTGAGAATTTACTCACAAAAATTGAAATTTCTGCCCAAGAGATCGTTATTGTGTTGACTTTATTTTTTTGTTGACAAATGGTCCTGTGACCTAAACTTTGGACATGAGCATTTTGAAAATCCGCTTTTTAATCAAGAGATGTATCCAAATAACTGGAAATGAATAGGTTTATGAACAGACACATTGATAAAAATTATAAAGTCAATACTGTGTCAAGTTGGTCTTTGCAGCTTTGGTTGGCATACACCGCCTGTTGCTGCTACTGATCTCATAGCAGCAAATGACACCTTCTGGCATCGTCTTACACAATAGGTGGTTTGAGGAGCAGCTGTGACATATAATGTGCGCACTCAGCTGTTGGCCTTGAGTTAAATATTTTAGAGTTGTAGATGTGAGAGACAGTTCTGAGGTATAGTTGTGTTTACAGTGATCAGAATTGTTGTAGTAATTCAAGCTTTGATTTGCTATGTGCTCTTTTTAAATCCCTTCAGACTCCTGACTCTTTGTGTGGACGCTAACGTAGAAGTGATGGCTGATGCAGCACAGATCAAGAAAACTGCAGCCAAAGTGTTATGCTGTGTGGAGAAGGTTTCATCCTTCGCCTCCTCCATCGACCCCATATTTGGCATCGTCTCCTCTCTGGTTGGGGTGGCTCGGAAGGGCCTGTTGAAAGAGGAGGGTCATGCTTTGGACAAGGACTTCCAGGAAATCAACACCAAACTGAATAGCATCTCCCAGAAGAACCAGCATTGCCTGAGGAAGATCCGCATTGATGAAGTGAATGAAACGTATGGCAGGTACGAAGAGTACATCAAGCACCAGTACGCGGCCTTCAACAGAATGGTGTCACAGGTGAAGAAAGACCCGCAAAACACCCAGCGCTACATGGACGCCTTCTCAAACATCTATGAGAGAGACAAAAGCGACCTGAGCTTGGACGTGTACTACCGAGGCGTGATGGGCACCAGCTCTCTGTTTGGAAGGCCGCTGCTGAAAGTGTACCTCGACAACTGTGAGAGCGACCGTGAAATCATGGAGCACTACTGTTCACATATCACACACCTGTTTCACATTGGCCTCATCACTTTGATGGCCTACACCGCTGTTACTGAGGATGACGAAGATGAAGTGCGGGATAAGTGGGCCGGAAGGGTGCGTGAGATCCAGGAGAAGATGGAGGAAGTGCTGAGTCAGTGCAAACAATCCACCAAAGCGCCCTGAACCTGGTCCCACACACAGGAAACCCTTTGGACCCACACCTGTGCTCGTAGGCATCGGCAAATGACCTAAAGAGTAAATATTATTACTATTTAAGCGTGTGCATATATAGTAAAGCCATTTTCGCTTGTTTGCACTTCAGCTGTATCGGATGTTTGTATTGCATTTTATTATTGTCCTGCTTGTGTATGTCGTTGTCCAAAATGACCACTATAGGTTTCAGCTGCTTCGGGTTGCACATCAATAAATGCTGAAGTTTTGTACAATTTATTTAGTAAAATGTATAAATTATTTGGTTACAAATGAACCCTTTAAAAATGTCTTTTTTTTTTAGTTGCCCGTGACATTATTTAGGCTAAAGTTTTGGAAATGAAAGGGAATAAAAGGATTTGTTCTGATGCTAATAACTGTTATTGAAATAGAAATACAATCGGTGGGGTAAACCAAAGTAATACCAAAAACTCTGGCTATAATTTGGATAACAAATGAATAACCACCTGAAATAATACCATTTCTACTTTAAGCCCTTGAAAGGTGAAGTGTGTTGTATTTACGTGTTGGGTTTCTTACTTGGCTTTCACCACTAAAAGGAGGGTGAACTATCAAAATAAAGCTGAATATATTTTTTTCTTTAAAAAAAAAAAAAAAAAAAAAAATTCTGGAGTGTCTTCTTTTTCTCTACCTGACTATTTCTGATTGATTCCTGAGGTTTGTGGAGGTACTTATTGTACAGACAATTGCTGACAAAAACAAAGGTAAGTAAACTTTCTATGTACTCTTCACTGGCTTCCTATCACTGCAAGACTTCAGTACATCTGGCTACTGAACATTGTCGACTAGGCCCTGCTTTGTGAAAAAAACAAACATTTTTGCATCCCTCCCCTCTTTCACACACATTTTCTACACATTTTGTAGAAAAGGCTACTGCTTTAAAACAAATGAAAACTAGTAAAATCTCAAACATTACAGTTGAATAAACTGAACTTTCCCAATATACAATAAGTACTAATGAATCCCGATGAGTGTGGAATACTAAAATACTTTTTTTTTTTTTTTTTTTTTTTTAGAAATCACTCATATTAAACTTTTCTTTCAATTTGAGTATACTTTGTCAAACTTTTCTTAGTTGTAGTTTCATTACATACAGTGTTAGATGTTTCATTATATTCCATTTCTAATTATACAGTATATAACGTTCCCATGAGCAAGAGTTCTCTGTTTTCCGAGCAGATCCGCGGCCCAAAAATGTAACACGATTCTTCCTTGTCTAGTTGCGTTGCCAGTTTGGGCAGTTTACCGCACATTAGGTTCTTTTAATCATGTCTTTGAGCTTGGTATTGGAAACAAAAAATGTAGTGTGAGTAAAAAACTTTTAAAATTACACAGCTAACCGTGAATATACGGTTTGTGGGGTTCGGTTGTTTTTTCGTTCAATTTGGAGCTTGGAAATCGATAGCTTCATCTGGCAACTTCCATCCCAGGCTGAACTCACAGGCCTACAGTCGCCCATATCAACACAGCAGCTGTTGTGACTAAACTGGTCCATCCTTCAAGTCTCAGACTGAGTCCAAACCCGTTCGGATTGTATCAGGACTCGGGAAAGTTGTGAGTGTTTGTGGAGCAGGCGGATCGTGTCGGTGAGTTTTAGCGGCTCAGAGAACGGAAAAGTGTAGCCTCCCCGGCTACTGCGGCTGGTTGGGGTAAAAGTTTGCTGTGTTTGATCAAGAGACAAAAAACAACATGATCGGCTTTAACCAAGCACTGTACAGAATAATACTACTGACCTTTTTTTTTAAATTAGTGTATAATTACACTGGTGTGTGGTTTCCGGGTCGTGACCCACCTCTGAACTTACTAATATGCTTTACCCTAGTTCTGTGCAATAAATATACGAATAAATAACATTTATACATCATTTAACTTTTCAGATTCAGGAACAAATTTAATCCTAAGCAGAGTAATGGTCTTTATTTACTCTCATTAACAATCTTTAATGTTTCTCAAACTAGGGTCTGGGGACTCATGGACGTCCAAGGGGTTTTCAAAAATAAAACTATTTCAATGCCAGAAGTTAGGGGTGTAAATACAAAGGTGGGTGACATATGTGGGAATAAAGGCTACAAAAACACTACTGTTCATCAGCTCTTGCTGTTGATTCAGCTTGATTAGTAGACATTTAAATGTAGCCAAATCATATAATAATTAGTCTTTGAAGAATATAAATACCTTCTAACTATATGCATGCATGTTTCTCATAGTACACACATGCACACAAATATGCATACAACGTAATTGGCATGTGCACCAAACGTATTTGGAGCACACATTAGTACACCAATAAAAATGAAAGTGATACTGATCTTCGGTAGATGCTGTGTCTTCTGTCTCCAGAAGAAAAAAATATAGACACTTTATTTGGTGAGTTAGCATTTCAAGATCATTTGGAATGTAATAGTAGTTCATTGGTAGTAATTACTTCTTTACAAATTAATATTCTGCATAAACATTTTAGAAAATAATGTCTCCCTATCTGATACATTAAACTGGTTATTTTATCAATAATTATTTTGTATGCATTACAATCTTTGGTGATTGTTCTCTATATTCTTTATTTATATATTATTTATTTCAACCCTGTTTGCTGCTTTTCTTTTCTTTCTGTAATGCTGCTGGAAATATAATTTCCCTGAGGGAGCCTTCCCAAGGAATTAATATAGTCTATCTAAACTAAACTAATCTAAACTAATCTATTGATTGTTCTGGATAAAACCACCCAAATATGATTACTGTGACTTTACTATTTATCTCAAATCTTATACTTGCCTTTTTAGATTGACTGTACTGAATGAAACTTAACAAGCTAATTTCTCGCCAGCTTTTATGTACAGTAACTCTTTTTATACATTCCTCATTGTGTTTCATTTTGCTGCTATGTCAGGCATGCCTTCCTTAAGCATTCGGACTCTGTGTTGGATACTTTATCTGGCCTGAGGAGGGACGTCACAATGGGAAACGAGGAAGTCCCCGAAGATGTGTTTGTTGCCGTTATTCGCCCTAAAAATCAAGTCAGTCTGAGCTCAAAGGAATACAGAGCCAAAGCCTACGAGGTACACTGAAACCAATCACATAAACATCTTAATGTTCAATTCTGGAAATGTGCACGCTATTGTCACAGCATCTCATATTTCTTGTTAATCCTTCATCAAGGCCAATAATTTAGTCTCAAACTTCACTCTCGGTGCGTCTCTTTGCTCATATTTAGATCCTGCTGAGAGAAGTGCCTTTAGAGGGGAAGGAGAAAAAGAGGAAGAAAGTCCTCCTGACGACAAAGATCAAAGCCGGAGGAGACAAACCAAAAAACATTTTAGATTATGTCGATGAAACCATCAGATTGATCTCCACCAACCAAAGTTGTATAGGTCAGGTAGTCCTTGAATAAATGGCACAGCTGTGTGTGCTCAATATAACAAACTGGAATGACTTATTTTGAGCTTTAAGCATCAGGGTTTGATGTGTTTTGGCGTTGCAGGAAAGCGTGTGGTGCACATGAAGACATTTACTCTTGAAGGTGAACATGCAGGAAAAGATGTTTCTCTTTTTGTGGTGCCTGTTGGTGTCAAAGGTAAGCATAGGATTTCCTTTTCTGACAATGATCCACAGTTTAGGATGTGCACTTGGTAGATTAACGTGTACTTCTGCTCAGACAACAGCAAGCACGTCCACAACCCCGGCAGCCCCAGCTTTTACTGCTTCCAGGACATCATGCGGGTGTGCAGTGAGACCAGCACTCACTTCTGTTCCATCACCTCTAAGATGCTCCTGGCCTTGGACAAGTACGGACGCATCTTCTCATACACACCCAGTGACACTAGCAAGGGTGGACTGGTCATCTAACATACCGTGCATCGTCAAAGTGGGCCGTCAACCCAAAGTGGACCATTTCGGTCCGCTCCCTTTTTTTGACGTGCAAGTGGAGGCAGACATACTGCAAAAGTGGGAAAACGTGCCAAGAAAATAGTGAAAAGTGACTAAAATGGGTCAAAAGAAGTCAAGAGTGGCAAACATGGGTAAATAAAGAGGAACCAGGTATTATGTAATGTCAAAGGGTAGTGAAAAAGGGCAAAAATGTGGAACTAAAAGAGTCAAAATGTAAGGAAAAATGAAAACAAGTGGTATTTATTATACAAAAGTTAGCTTATTATGACAAAAGTCAAAGAAAGGACAGAAATATGATAAGTGTCAACAATAACTTGCAGAAATGGACAGAAAATATGAAAAAAGGGATATTTATTGGCAAAAGGTTGCTAAAGTCTGAAAAAAGTGTCAAAAGGGGCAAAAATGGGAAAAAGGAAGTTGCGAAATGGCCAAAGGTAATAAGTAAAAAGGGGTTAAAAAGTTTCCCCCTTTTATGGTTTTCTGGGGAAATAATTAAAATGAAGACATAAAGAGTCACATGTTGAGCATCAATGACTTAATAATGGCTTCTACATGGTGTCACTGATAATGTAGTGGGCTGGTCTGGATCATCAAATGCCGGGGCGGAATTTTTGTCCCAGTCCACCCAGTGACACTAGGATGTAAGTTGTACAGTAAACAGAAGAGAGCGTTGCATCTTCCCTCTCCACAGATGGTTAGCAGAGCAGCACTCTGTGCCTCACGCCATCCCCGCCCTGTTCAGGCCAGCACCCGGGGAGCGGGTGAAAACCAACGTCAGCAACCCAGCCTACAGCAGCGAGGGCAAAGTGAGCGATGACGGGCTGCACATGGGCTACACGGCGCTGGAGATTAAAAGCAAGATGATGTCACTGGAAAAGGCCGATATGTGCATACTGAACCCACTCTATGGCTCAGATCTGCAATACACCAACCGGGTGAGGGGCAACAGGAACTTTCTTTTATTCACTTAAACACTATGTGCTTGGATGTAGTTTATCTTAACGACCTTAATTGCTTATCCAAGATGATTTTGAAGAAGGTAAAATCATATTAAGGAATTGCAGTGATTAAAACAGTATTATTACAACTTGCTTGATTTCATCTTTTTGCTTGTTTGTTTATGTAGGTGGACAAAGTTATCATCAACCCTTACTTTGGGCTTGGAGCACCAGACTACTCCAAGATTCAGATTCCCAAACGAGAGCAATGGCAACACGGGCCCAACTGTGTGACAGAGGAGAAGTAAGGCTACTATAAAAATAAATAACATTGTAGATCATTATATTAATATAAAATTGGGATTTATATAGTGCTTTATTGAAGGAGACTCAAAGTGTTAAAGACACCATTATTTATTCACACCAGTCACTCACATCAGTCATACTGGTGGTGGTAAGCTACACTGTAGTCACAGCTGCCCTGGGACATACTGACAGAAGCATGGCTGCCATTTTGCGCCCATGGCCCCTCCGACCACAACCAGCACAATTCATAACCATTTTTACGAGGCAATGTGGATAAAGTGGACACAACGATAAGAGACCAAGATTCAAACCTCCAACCATCTGGTTATTGGATGACCCATTCTATCACTGAGCCACGGTTACCCCTAACCATATTGTTACCGAGCATAATCCACTTGTTTACCCCTTCTAAGAGATTTAGCGTAAAAGCGTGATGACTAGTATTGAATACTTTACAAACCACTTTAGCATCTTATTATGTTTCCAAATGAGTCAACATAGAGCCATGTGTTTGCAGGGATCACCAGTGGGTGGATGATTTCCCTCTGCATCGCAGCGCCTGTGAGGGCGACACGGAGCTGCTCTCCAAGCTTCTGGACAGTGGGTTTTCAGTCAAGCAGCTGGACAGTGACCACTGGGCTGCCATACACTATGCCTGTTGGTGAGTGTGCTGCTGAATAATCAAATTGTGTTTAGATTGTCTAAGGCAGTGCTTCTCGAAGTGTGTGACACGGCCCCCTAGTGGGGAATGGAGGTATGACATGCCAATCTTCTTAAAGGGATCCTCCACTGTTTTTACATATGTGGCCTAAAACCTTTGAAATGTCCTTATTAGAAGATCTATGCCTAACAAAATGCATTATTTTGCACCACATTCGATTTATTAACTTTTAAAAATTGGACTAGTTTACTAATTCAGAGCGTGCATGCCGCCATGTTGAAATAACATCATTGATGATGCGAATCGCAACCCCTTTTAGTCCACTGAGTTCTATATGAGGTGAAGCATTCAGGATCATTTAGCAGCTTTTTCAGTCAAAATTACAACTTGTGCTGCTTTGGGTTGCTCTAAAAATCAGTAAACGTTAAAAAAGTTGATGTAAACCTCTTTTGTTCACCGAAATTTGATGAACAAGATCCGTGACCCGAAAAAATCTGTGACCGCATGTGGCGACAGTTCCAACTCTGCTGTTTCGTAGACGGCATGAAGAAGGGAAGAAGAGCTCCTGGGTGCAAGTAAATACAGGCAACCAGGATCCACTGTTGCTCATTAATGCCGACGGTTCTTTGCAGCAGACAGATTCAACTTGGGTCGGCATTAATGAGCAGCAGTCGATCCTGGTTGCCTGTATTTACATTATTATTTGGAGGGCAGTTTGAGAACCACTGGTCTAAGTGATATTTGACTTCTTCTGCATGACTTCTTGCAGGCATGGTAAAGTAGATGCAACCAAGCTGCTCCTGGACAAAGGGAACTGTAATCCAAACCTTCTGAATGGACAGCTCAGCTCTCCTCTGCACTTTGCAGCCAGAGGAGGCCACGCAGACATTGTGCAGCTGCTGCTGCAGCATCCTGAGATCGATCGGGTAGGAAACAAAACACTTAGTTCCTTAATGTAATCACATCGTTCCAAGGTCAGCTTTAAGCAATAACCACAGTTAAGTTGTGAAATAATTATATTGTGTGCAGAGTTTTTAATTAATTTAAATACAGTTTAGTTATAGTTAGTTTAAATATAATATTTGCGCTAATCATTTTGAGTAAAATGTGTTGCATTTCCACAGCACATTGAGGACCAACAGAAGAGATCTCCCCTTCAAGTGTGTGAGGAGAACAAACAGAACGAGTGGGAGGAGACTGTCAAACTTCTACAGCAAGCCAGCAGTAAACCAGTAAGTCACGAGAAGGTTTGCTGTTTTACTTCAGACTGTGGCCGAGATCCTAATGCAAACCGAAAAGGTCACAGATCACATTTTTAAAGTATGTTTAACCCTTCCATAGGGCCGGGAGATATATCAAGTTTTCTATTTTGGAGATATATAAAATGACAATATCGCCTATATCGAGATATCTTTTTATAGCTGATTTTGTATCAAAATACTAATTTAGATAGTTTGCCGAGTGCGTCCTAACCGAGACCTTCCCATAAACAAGTCACTTAGATGTGCTGTCCATTATAGGAGAAAAAGACAAAAGCGTTGTGTGTGCATGTGTGGCATTTTGCATCAGCAAATTTAACCTAGAATTGTCTTTCTGGTAAGACATTATTTGAACTAAAGTTAGAGATTTATATCGTATATCGCCATTTTGAGAAAAATTATCGCGATATGAGTTTTGGTCCATATCGCCCATTCCTACCCTACCATGATTTCTGTGTATCCGACAACTACTGTAGTCTGCTAGTCATTAGTCCGTTGATCAGATGAGAGGTGAGGAAGTAAGCAAACTGACGTTCTCCTTGTTTGTGTTTCTGTGCCTCACAGTATGAGAAGGTGCGCATCTATCGAATGGATGGATCCTATCGCTCTGTAGAGTTAAAACACGGCAACAACACAACAGTGCAGCAGATCATGGAGGGCATGCGTCTGACTCAGGACACCCAGCAGTATTTCACCATTTGGATCTGCTCAGAAAACCTCCGTGAGTCCATCAGACTTTTTCTACTCATCTTTCATTTGAATATGCTTATCAAGATGTCCGGTTTGTAGAGTTCCTAATCATGCATGATTGTTGAATGATTTCAGACTTACAGCTGAAGCCATACCACAAGCCCCTGCAGCACCTGCGGATCTGGACGGAGATTGTTACGGACCTGACGGTGCTGGACCCTCAGAGGGAAACACCTCAGCTTTTCCTCCGCAGGGACGTTCGTCTGCCTCTGGAGATTGAGAAAAAGGTGACTTAACTTTACATAAACGGAGACTAAAAGTTTTGTGAAGAAGCCAATCTTGTTATAAATATTGTTATTTTTCTAGGTGGAGGATCCACTCGCCATCCTCACCCTGTTTGATGAGGCTCATCACTGCCTCCTGAAGGGTTTCTTTCCTGCTCTGGACAGCAAGCTGATCACACTGGCCAGCCTTCTCCTGCAGATCATCTATGGAAACTATGAGAGCAAGAAGCACAAACAAGGATTCCTCAAGTAAAATGCTGTTTTCTACTCTTATGTTTATTTAGCCATCCACATAGTAAAAAAATGTGCACAGAAACCAAAGAAATACAGTTTAGAGAATTTGTCAGCATTGTAATCACATAATTGATAATTATTTACAAGTGTAATGTAAAAAGATCTGTTGCCATTGTAATTGAGTTCAGATAATTGACTTTATTTGTAATTACCAGGGAAATTCTTTAAAAGATTGTAATTGAATTGTAATTGAACATGGATGATTGAAAACGTAACTGTAATTTAAAAATTTAATTGACCCCAACCCTGCCTCATTTCATGCAAAAAAAAAAAAAATCTAAATAACATTGGCCTTTTTTGTTTCTCCAGTGAAGAGAATTTGAAGTCAATCGTGCCGATCTCTAAGGTGAAAAGCAAAGCGTATCACTGGACCCACAGGATTCTACATGAATATAAAGTATGCTCATCTTTCAGAAATGAAATCAAGTCCCTGGGGTTACTTAAAGTTTGTGTGTCTCCGACAGGCACTGAGCACCAGCGAAGGCGTGAGCAAAGAAATGCACCACCTCCAGCGTCTCTTCCTGCAGAACTGTTGGGACATCCCCACGTACGGAGCCGCTTTCTTCACTGGACAGGTCTACACGAAGGCCAGCGCCAGCAACCATAAGGTCATCCGTGTGTACGTGGGGGTCAACACCAAGGGGCTGCACCTCATGAACATGGAGACCAAGGTCCGTTCCCTCCTTAACTTCTGCATCTTGACAAAGCCCATTCTTTATTCGGCCACATATTCCTATGGGTCAGTTGTTCAAAAGGTAATCTGATTGCATTTTGGATAATGAATTGGATCAAGTATTAAAAATATTAATATGAAAAATAAAAAATATTGAAAATGGGTTGTTCAAAACTAAAATCGGATTCTGGAATTAGAATAAATCACGTAATCTTGGTTTTAATCTGGATCAAACCTTTAGTTAGTGTTGTTCAAAACTTTTTAGTAGGCTTTGGATAACTGATTAAAATCCTGGTCCAGGGGCGGTGTTTAGCTCAGTGGGTAGAGCGCCCGCCCCATGTACAGAGGCTATAGTTCCTCACCTGCAGCGGGTCCAGGTTCGATTCCCGGCCTGGGACCCTTTCCTGCATGTCATTCCCTGCTCTCTCTGACCCCTTTCCTGTCAAGCAACTGTCATATAAAGGCCACTAGAGCCAAAAAAAATCCTTTAAAAAAAAAAAAAAAAAAAAAAAAAAAAAAAAAAAAAATCCTGGTCCAATAAATTACATTGATCATACAGTAGATATACATGTATTTATTGATATTTTTCCAACTCATTTTCAAAGCATACAGTTGAATTTAGTTTGCACTACAGACCAATTAGGGAGAACTGAAATAATCCTCTCAAAAGCTGTCAAAAATCAAACAATATTCAATTCTAACTCTAATTAGAAACAAAAAGCATTGTTTAAAAATAGTGTCTGACAATGGCATTCCTAACTTTCTCAAAAGCATATGGAATGTATATTTGCCTTTTTCCCCTTATTTTTTAATGTGGCCGAGGCAGATATAGTATGTTCTGGCTGGTCAAAAGATATTATAGTATTAAAGGTATTTCTATTTTATTTTCCTTTTATTTCCTCAAATAAATATACTTTGAGTGACCCCATGCTGACCAGATCATACCTTTTGAACAACTGGGCCTATGTGATCATTTATGTAAATGTGGTGCAGTTAATGCTATCATTAGCTGAACATGTGATGCTACTGATGCTGCAGGCTCTTCTCATCAGCCTGGAGTACGGCACATTCATGTGGCAGCTTGGCCACGCAGACCAGTACTTCCAGATACACAGTGGGGACAACAAAATGAACTTCATTGTACACACAAAACAGGTGACGCATTAAACTGATCAAATCCACTCGTCGTTTGCCTCAATGATATCAGCACAAAAGTTGCTAACAGGCTAATCTGTTCAGATAAATGTCTGAAGGTTAACTCTGTTTTTCTGCTGATTCTCTCCTTACAGGCTGGCCTTATAGTGAAGCTTTTAATGAAGCTGAGTGGACAGATGACTCCAAATGACAAAGGACCAACAGACAAGTATGCTTACGGCTGAAAAGCTGCCAAAGGTCCTGGTGCGGCTTCCTGTTTGGAATAACCATCATCTGACTGCATCACAGGGCATTAGACTATTTCAGTATTCACACACACAGTTTTGTATAAAGAAGCTTTTAAAATTTACCAGTGTGTATTTTATTTTTTCTTACATTCTATTTTTGTAAATACAATTGCTATTTAATGTTTAATTGAAGGACTTGTTGTATTAAAAAGTGTATATGTGTTATTTTTACCCCAGCAAGCTGCAATGTTTCAGATCAAGTTTGTGATCAGGGCTTTGTGGATCAATACCATTACCTCCATGACTCTTTTTAATAAAATAAAATTAATTTAACCTTTATTTATTTGAGAATCAATCTCTTTTTTTAAGTAAGACCTTGTAGAGAAGTGTTTAAACAAAATGTTTGTAGTTGTTTGTACAGAATTCATTTCAGTCAATGGAACACGTCCTTAATAAACCTTTTCACACTCGCTCTGGTTCAGTTCTCGCACATGAGGTCAAAGGTCAAGAGGTATAAACTCGCCAAAGCTGATGGTATAAATTGCAAATCTGACAGATTTAGATAATTTTTTCCCCGTTGGAGCATTGATTCTTTGAGAAAAAAAAAAAATTGGAGAACTTTACCGCGTTTCCGCAATGTAGAAATGCTGAGTTAGCTGCTAAAGCCAATGCACACGAGCTAAAAATTCAGGTTTTAACTGGTTTTTCAACAGTGATCAATCAGCTAAACAGTGCTGTTGCACTTATCGGCCTGTCCATCTTGTGCACTTCTTTGAAATTTGTAAAGTAATAGCTTAATAAAAATAATCATGGACCTGGTTAGTGAATGGTGGACCTCGTAAATGTACCTTTTTAAAGTGAGAACTCATACTGTCCATTTCACAATCGAAAATCTCACTTTACCATCAATCATGATAATACATTTTATTTATAAGCACTCAAAAACACTTTACAGTTGTTAAAACAACCACAAAAGAAAAAAAAAAAGACCAACAATAAAGGCCGGTAAGAAGTGTCTAGAGATATGTTAAACGTAGCCATCGCCCCCGGGACTATGGGTACGACTGATGACGTTGCCGGACCTCTTCTGGAGCTTTTTTACATAAGCGTAATGTTCCTGTGTTATCACCATGTCAAGATGGCCAAGTGGTCTAAGGCGCCCGACTCAAGGATCCTGCCTTCCGCTGCTGTGGTTTCAAATCCCACTATTGACATTTATATTTTTTTCATTTTAACATATTTGACACAGCAAATTCCACTTTTAAAAATACTTATATGACAAAAATAAATATTTTAGAGTATTTCCTGTGTTAGGCTGCGGGCTAAAATAAAAGGGTTAGCTAAAAATAAATATGAGCTAAAATAAAACTGACAGAACTTTAAGTCACGTGGTGCACCTAACACCTATCATTGCCCTAGCTTCCATACTGCTGCTGAGCTGCTTCCATCGGTTTTTGAAAGTGCTCGGATCAGCTGTAAGTGACATCAGCGGAAAACCCTGGAAACCTCCTCAAGTCCAAATATATGTAATAATAACATAAACACTAACGATCTCTGGAATAACATTACAAACGCTGTTAGGTTGGAAATATCAACAGAGTGAACGAGCTTGTTCACGTTTTTATCCTCTCGACCTGTGACCCCCCCAGGACACACATGCGCAGTTCCAAAGTGTGAAAAGGCTTATTGTATTAAATAAGTGTCTCCCTGAATTTCTGAGCAATTAGGACTCCATAACTGATTAAATCTCCAACTTAATTTACAGAAATCCTGCAATAGGCCTAACAGTGCCGCAAAGTTGCCCACGGATACGGAGTTTGTAGGTCTGACATGGTAAATGGACATGACTTATAATAGCGCTTTATAACCACTGAAGTAGTCCCAAAGTGCTTCAGAATTTCAGCTCATTCACACTCACTTTTATACACCAATGGGACATGGGCAACTGGAGGCCGGGGGCCAGGTGTGGCCCTCAGTCTATTTTTTTTTTTTTCAAAAAGTTGGAAGGAATATAAATCCCAACATAATACACACAATAACTCCCAAAACACACAAATCGAGAGCAAAATGCATGAAGTAAACTAAAAATGACCCATAAAACGACAACACACAGCAACCACGTAAAAAAAATTACTACAAAAACATCAACGCATTGCAGAATAGCTCCAAAGACACACAAACTATCAATAAAATTACACAAAATGACAGGAAAAGACAGAAAAACAACAACAACAAAAAAAAAAACGCAGAAAATGATAAAAACCACACAATTAGTAAAAACGGACAAAATAACAAAACCACAGACAAAGACAAAGCCCTGTATTAATGCTCAGGTTGGTCATTATTCTGAATGCTGAAATGAATCTTGATAATGTGGCCCTTGGAT
Source organism: Gouania willdenowi (assembly GCF_900634775.1). NCBI lineage: Eukaryota > Metazoa > Chordata > Actinopteri > Blenniiformes > Gobiesocidae > Gouania > Gouania willdenowi. Next base: position 11,562,443 of record NC_041054.1, on the reverse strand, counting down.
CAAATACAATCACATTTTTGTGGCCCCCGCTGTGATAGTGTTTCCCATCACTGTTGTAGGTGAACAAACTGGTCCAATAACACAAAAAGCTTCTTTATTCTCAGGGTAAAACACTTGTTGCCGTCTATTCTGTACACACAGTATCTGTTTATTTCATATCTATAGTTAGGTTTGTTAATATGTCATTTAGACTTACCCCAAACTTCTTTGAAGAGCAGATACTGTAGGTGGTTTTAGGTCCCACTGGTTTTCAGCAAATTGGAGCAGATGACCAGCAACAGGGAAATAAGCTTTCATAGCTGACCTCTGTGACCTTCAAAGTTGTTGGTTTCTTTATGCCTCTTGAGAAAATCTTGGAAAACACACTTTAGTTGAACACTTTCAAGTTTGCTTTTTAAATCTTTGTCTATTAAGTATCTGTGTCTTAATACTGTTGTGTTTGATGTCGACGAAACGTGTCCAAATCAGTTGTAACTAAGCCTCATGGCAAGCTGTTTCTGATTGAGATAACGACTGTGTTTTAACCTGTGGGAGAAATGATGGATTAACCTGTTTGTTGGTTAGTTCTGGTTAACAGAAACCTGGAAATGATCATGAATAGGTCATTACTTTGTGCAAGTAAGATCTGACGCTGGTTTGTAGTGTTGTTAAATCGCATAGAAATTGGTTTTTGGGTTTTTATTTTTGCACGATTTACAATTAGACAGATAAAAAGAAAATAAAAGTTTTTTCATTAAAAAAAAAGACAAAATAGCCTGTCATAATTAATCCAAAGTGCAAAAAAAAAAATTTTTGACATCCAATAATTTTTTTAAATTTAGCTTTTAGTCAATGTGCTATGCGGATATTTGTGAAGTAGCTAGTAACTACTAAACCTTTGACACAACTTTCAATAATTTACCCATTTTGTCACCTACGTCAAGGTTTTAGGAAAAGTTCAGCTTTGAGGTGCATAAACTCACTGGCTATGGTGAAATATAACGCTTTTAAAGTAATAAATAAGAATAAATTCTTAATTAAAAAGAAAATTGGCAAAGGTCTTCGCCATTGGTCTTTGCTGGAGGGCGTGACATCATATAGCACGAGATCAGTTCAGTTATCAACAGCCAATCAACACGCTGTCCTATTGATTGACGTTGCTCGAGCAGCCAATCGGGTGGTAGTATTGGTCAGGCGGGGGCGGGCCCGTCGGTGACAGGTAGAGTGGGTTGGGGTGTCTCAGGAGGAAAATCAGCAGATCGAGCGCTCATTGTTAAAACGAATGGCTCGCAGCTATACTTTGGGACCTCCACGAATGTCCTTTAGCTGCTGACAGGCTTGTTTCCGGGACTGGGTGTGAAAATGTCGACGCATCTTTACCAAATGAGCAGTAAACTGCTGGTGGACACTGTAGGAAAAGTGAACGATAATCTGACCTCGGTGTTTTTGGCTGCTTCTGTGATAACTCTCACTCTGGGTTATATTTCTAAACTACTGCTCAGACACGACACGGACAAAGACCAGGTGAGTTTAAACTTACATTTAGTTTAATCATTAAACACACAGCCTAATGTAAGGATTAGAGAAAGAAGCATCCCAGAACATTTAAATGTATTATTATTATTTAAACAGCTAAAATATAGTTTTACTTCTACTTTTAACAAGACAATGAAAGAAAAAAGAGAATATTTTAAAATGCAGTTCTTGTTTCCATTAGGGCTGTGCATTGCCATGAATCTGACGATATGATACGATTCACGGTTCGCCTGTCACGATGCGATATACAGTATCCCGATACCAAACAATACGATTGCCATATATTGCAATATCAATAATTACACATTTCACCTTAACAAGTACAAAATGGGATGAAATACAAGTTATTTCTTCTTTATTTAACTTGAGAGAACAAGTAAATGGTAACCAACTGTAATGTCAAAAACAAGTGGTATGTTTATCAAACTGTCAAAAGACATTTTTCAAAGAAGTTTAACTTTTGCGTCTATAACCGATTCTGATTCACACACCTATAAAAGTGCCCAGTATGTTTCATGAAAATAAAGTGCAATCAACTTCCAAGCTAAAATGCAGTGAGGTAGTTTATGTGCTATGCATATAGTGTTGGCGTAATTAAATAGCTTAAAAACATGAACAAAATCGATTTGGACATTTTTTTTGGATCGATGCGACAATCACGTGGTGAAATATTGCGATATATCGCCAAATCCATTTTTTTTCTTACACCCTTAGTTTCCATTTTTGTTCTTTTTGTTATCCTTCCTTTTTCAATGCAATGAATTGTGCACGATATGTTTGAAGTTTACATTTAGCACTCATGATATAAAATGATTTATTTACTCTTTTCTTGTTTGACTGTTGCAGAAACATCCACCTTTCATCCCCTCCAGCATCCCTTTCCTGGGCCATGCCATTGCGTTTGGGAAAAGTCCCATTGAGTTCCTAGAAAATGCTTATGAAAAGGTAAGGAGAACCAGCAAAGTGAAGCTGTTTTAGTATTATAATCTTTTAGTTGTGTTGGTGAAATTGTGGGCATCGAGAGGTACAAAATCGACACAAGTTATTATTCCAGACGCCATGACTTTCTGATTATGTATGACATATTTCCTGTGTGATAGGAATCCACTTCATTAGAATAAACAGGCATGAACGGAACTACAGCTTTCTGCCTTTCACTAGCACTTGTAATGAAAATATCACTTTAACACTTGTTTACTCATAACCTCATTTTTAAGAATGATTAGCTCCAGTGGCTCTCATTTAGCAACCGTTTGTATGTTCAAATCTGATTTGTACAACGTGTGTTCGACCATATTCACCCGCTTTGTTATCTATCAATGCTGACGTGAGTGTACGCTACGATCAGATCTCACGCGAGATCTGATCGAGATCTGAGTGTGTGGATTTGTGGTTCAGCACAGCAAAATCTGACTGAGACTGAAATTAAAATATTGAACACGCCTCAGCTGTCATTTAAGCATAAGCAGACACATCAAAATTAAGGCTTTTAAAAAAAGTTTAAAAGTTGCTCGCACTGCACACAAGGGGGCAGACTTCACCTTTGTTAACTAATCCACTTTCACAGAGCATTTAAATGCACTTCTTAAAATCCAGAAGCACGTCTTTGTTTTGCTCCACCTCAGATGGGAGGATGCCCATTTTCATCTTGGAAAAACATATTTTGTTGTTTGACCTCAGTGGGCGGGGCCTTCGAAACAATAGGGCGTAACAAGTTAATGGCAATCGAATTCAGCCGCTGCATTTATCAACACCCGATCATTCGTAAGCTGGGAGTGGTCAGACACAAGTGTTTCATAAATCACACGTTGGTCTTGTTGTATGACACAATATGAACTCAGATTTGCAGCCGTTTTCACGTAATGTTGATAAATGAGTTCCTGTGTCTCTGATTCCTGCTGCAGTACGGCCCTGTGTTCAGTTTCACCATGGTTGGTAGTACCTTCACATACCTGCTGGGCAGCGAAGCAGCCACACTGATGTTCAACAGCAAAAATGAAGACCTGAATGCAGAGGATGTCTACTCCAGACTGACCACTCCCGTGTTTGGCAAAGGGGTCGCCTACGATGTGCCGAACCCTGTGAGTCCCCACGAACCTCACATCATCAGAGGCTAAAGCTGCTCACGATTATGGCTCGTAAGCAGTGGGAGAAAAAACATCTTCTACTCTGTTGCAGATCTTTCTGGAGCAAAAAAAGATGTTGAAGACTGGTCTGAACATGGCCCGCTTTAAGGAACATGTGAAGATAATTGAGGATGAGACCATTGAGTATTTTCAGAGATGGGGAGACAGTGGGGAGAAAAGTAAGAACTGCACAAAATGTCATGAACGAATCTGCGAGACAAGTGTCAGAGGGATGTTTGTAGTTTTCTCTGAGTGTTTGATCTTGCGCATTTTGCTGATTTAAACGGAATTTTGCTCCGTCAGATCTGTTCGAGGCGCTCTCTGAACTCATCATCCTGACAGCCAGCAGCTGCCTGCACGGTAAGGAGATCCGCAGCCTGCTGGACGAGCACGTGGCTCAGCTCTACGCAGACCTGGACGGAGGATTCAGCCACGCTGCCTGGCTGCTGCCCGGCTGGCTGCCCCTCCCCAGCTTCAGGTGAGCCGAGTAATTAAAGCTACATAAGACAATGGAATGATGTCTCTTCTAATGTCATGTCAAAATTTCTTCAGTTCAACTGATACACCCACATAGGGCTGGGCAGTATGGACCAAAACTCATATCTCAAAATGGCGTTTCACGATATAAATCTCGATCATTTTTATTCAAATGAAGTCTGACCAGAAAGACCATTCTGGGATATATTTGCTGACACAATATCCCAAACAAGCTCATTTATCAGCAAACGGTTGCACAATACTGTATGTGCCTTATTAATCATTTTCTCCTATATGGGACATTAGTCAGTTCTTAACTGTGGCTTGTTGAGGGGAAGGTCTGAGTGAGGAGACACTCATTAATCCATTTAACTGTGCTTTTTATGCTGTTCTGAGAAGTAGTGGAAGCAAAACAAGTACTTTTTGATAAAATAAGCTATAACAAATCGGTATAGGCGATATTGTAATTTTCTATATATTTTGAATCTCGATATATCGTCCAGCACTAGCCCACCTAAATTACTCTAAGCATGTTTTCCCTCATCATGGCACTACACCAGAGGACAACAGATATTCCTCCCCAGCGGCTATATTAACCACCTCTGTTGTTGTTTCCTTGTTTTTCCTTTTTCTTCTTTCAGCTTTGAGATCAAGAGCAAAGTTCCAGCTTCATTGTGTTGAACTCTGTTTTTTTGCTTTTTCAGGAAACGAGACAAAGCTCACAGAGAGATTAAGAAAATCTTCTTCAACGTGATTCAGAAACGCAGACAATCTGGAGAGAAAGTGGACGACATTCTACAGACTCTCATCGACGCCACCTACAAGTGAGAAGTCTTGGGTTTTCTTTTATGAGCGTCCACTGTACAAAACGCATAGGATTTCCCCCCTCCCCTAACTTTCTGTCTTTCACTACAGAAACGGACGCGGCCTGAATGATGACGAGATCGCAGGCATGTTGATCGGCCTCCTGCTGGCCGGGCAGCACACGTCCTCCACCACCAGTGCCTGGCTGGGTTTCTTCTTGTCTCGGGACAAAGATCTGCAGGAGCGGTGCTACTCTGAACAGAAGGCCGTGTGTGGTGACCACCTACCACCACTCCAGTTGGATCAGGTCAGTACTTTAAAAAAAACCAAATGGACTTGGATTTATATAGCACTTAATCCTTACACTGAAGTGGTCCCATTCACCAGCTGCCATGGGACACCACCTGAGCCACGGTCACCCTTTGTACACCAGGGGTTCTCAACCTTGAGGTCAGGACCCCATTTGGGGTCGCCAGACACTGGGAGAGGGTTGCCAGATGCCTTCAAAAACAATTTAAGCCCATTTTTGCTTATTTTTACCCTTTTTCTGCAACTGCGCCGAACTTGCCATATTTTAACTTATTTTAATGCATTTTTGCTACATTACTCCCATTTCTTCATCAAATTTCAATGTCTTTTCTGCACGTTTTCCACTTTGAAGACATTTTTGGCACTTATAAACCCTTTCCATCACTTTTCCCACCTAATGTCACAGATGTTGATCCATTATTGTCCCTTTTAACCTCTTTTCACCATATTTAATGCTTATTTTTACAAATTCAACCACATTCATGATTTGTCATTCCCATTATTTGCCAGTTTAAATTGTTCCTACTTTTTTCTGCCACTTTTAAGTTAATATTGGCACTTTGAACCCCTTTTACTACTTTTTGCAACTAACTCATTTCTGTGGTTTTTAAAATTTAATTTCACCACCATTTCCACCATTTTTGGTAACTTTCAACCCATTTTATTTCTGACGAGAACAATGATTTACATCTTTAAGATGACTATGGCACAAAAAATAATAAACTTCCTGGATAACAGTGGATATTATTTGGATAAATGTGGTTATCACAGATTCATAGAACAATGGACCATAATTTTGATGACTTTATGGATGGGCCTCAAAAAGTCCCCTTTATTCCCCCTTATAGATGGCCCTGTCTCCACATGATGTTCTTCAATGTTCATGTATTTGTTCAACCACCTTCAGGTACAGTGGGGGTCCCTGGTCTCTGGTACCTTTAGTTTGGGGTCTTGGGCTGAATGGTTGAGAACCACTGCTTTACACTACAGGTGATCTAGAAAGATCTTTCTAACTCCTCTTCTCCTCTCTTCCTCAGCTGAAGGATCTCTCTTTGCTGGAGCGCTGTTTAAAGGAAACACTGAGGCTCCGCCCACCGATCATGACGATGATGAGGATGGCTCGGTCTCCTCAGGTACAAACCTGCTCTTCGCCCTCAGGTTCCCTCTTTTTGGAGTGAAATAAGCAGCGGAACCCCTTTGTGTCATCAGACTGCTGCTGGATTCACCATCCCTGTGGGACACCAAGTGTGCGTCTCCCCGACCGTCAACCACCGCCTGCAGGACACCTGGGCAGAGAGGATGGAGTTTAACCCTGACAGATACCTCAGCGACAACCCGGCAGCAGGAGAAAAGTTTGCTTATGTGCCGTTTGGAGCCGGTAAGGAAATGTACTTTTGGTTACGGATTTATACGTTCATAAATACTGTAAAACACACTGACGGATTATAATAGCTTAATAATAGTGGTGTGACTAGATTAAAAAAAAAAAATTGAATCTAATTAAATAGAAACTTTGTAATTTATTAATCTTGATTAATTTAACAATATTTGACACGAGAAGCAGTGTTTTTCCAATTTAAATTAATTTTGGTATATGACTGAATCAATGAAAACAATAAATGAGCTCAAACATCAAAATTGTGTTTATTTCCGTCACTGAGTGCTAAAATAATGTGCAATATGAATAAAGAACATTATGATTACATTGTTCACAAAGCACAAACTAAAACTAACAAAGCACAGGAGTGACTTCTCCTCGGGGTCTCCTGTAGTCTGTGTATCAGTATTATGGGTATACTGGGAACTCATGAACTGAGAATACAAATCAAATTAACGGTTTACCAAAAGAGAAAACTCACCTGCCCTCTCGTCTCTGCCTTCAGGCCGCCATCGCTGCATCGGGGAAAACTTTGCCTATGTACAGATTAAAACCATCTGGTCTACGATGCTGCGCATGTACGAGTTCGACCTGGTTGATGGATACTTCCCCACAATCAACTACACAACGATGATCCACACACCGCACAACCCTGTGATCAGATACAGCAGGAGGAGGCAGTGAGCAGCCTGATGGGACTCAAACCGACAAACCCTGGAACACATGCACTGTGTTAAAGCCCAATCGCTGCTTTTGGGCCGGATGTGGGAATGTTTTTGACTGAATTGAGCTTCCGTGGGGATCTGTATTCTTTTAGAGCTGATTTAACACACAGGGAGACGTAGTCTGTTAAAGGTCAGTTAAGTTCTCAAGTAAAGCTTTTGTCCTGTTTTTCTTTGGCCAGATGATAAAAGAATAAGTAAATGGACACATTGTGTTACAATATAATAAACTACACAATGAGCACAATGCAGACTGGAAAACTGGAGAGATGCATCAGTCATCACATGCAACAAAGCAGTCAAGAATCTGTGCTGCACTTTGTGACGAGTAAAGCATTTGTTAACCACATTTTTATATAACCAAACAGTGAGGAGGAAGAATTAAACAAATCTCAAGATTCTGTTTCAGTAACTGAAGAAGCTCCAGTTAATTCACAATCCTAGTAACATTTACGTAGATTGTTCATAAACACAAAGGAACATCTGGAATCTAAACAAAGAAATGTTAATAAAAAATGGTCTGGTCTATGATGAGACTGAAAATGAGAAAAAAAAAAATTTATTTAAGCAAATGACCAAAGTTAGCATGCAAATAGTTTTGAGTTAAGGGTTTATTCTTTTACTTTTCAATCTAAAAGTTAGAAACTGCAGAGAAGCACTGAGAACATTAAACAACCTAAATTTGAAATCAGACTTAAGTTTATGTGTAGTGAGCTAACATTTCCAACCATCGCTGTGCTGAAGCTGAAAACAGCAGCAGCTTTTTTTCTGCTTTCTTGCTCGGGTTTGTTGGCTGGAGTATGAAGTAACAGGAAGCTGCTTCAAAATAAAAGCATTACCTTATATTTCGGGATTCTGCATTTTTTTCCCTAAGACTATTATTCTATTACAATCTTGTCTTTAATTCCTACTTCCTCTAAAAAAAAGCTATTCTTAAGGCTTTCATACATTTAATTCTCAATTTAAGCCTCGCTTAGCGTTGAACTTCTTCTCCAAACCCTACAATTATCATTTGTCGTCCTCTTTGTAGAGTACGAAAATAGCAGAAATTAGTTTTTTTGTTCACATTTACATGTCTCAGAGGATTCTGGAGCCTTTGTGCTTTAAGTGCCTTGAGTGGGGGAAATTAAACCTGACGCATTTTCAGATGATGTCATTTTCTTTATTGCAGTTTCTGACAAAATAACCAGAAAATCCAAAGCTCCTACGCTTTACAAAAATACACTCTACAAATGTCCTCTGTAGCCTGTCCGGCCTGAATGAAACACAGTGTAGTGAAGGATTCTCAGCAGCAGCCGCCTCAACATTAAACCCAAACATCCGTACGCAACTCTGCACCCATACAACACACACGTATAAATTAATCACAGTTTTTAAATTAGCTTCAAATATACATGATCGCAGTCCATCCACAACAGAGAGGCAGGTCAAATTACAAACATCACTGTTTTTCAAGTGCTGGCGACAAAGACCTTGACTATAACAGTAAAAAAAAAAAAAAAAAAAGGGTTTTGGTCCATACGGAGAAGGAACATGTCCACACAGCAGAGCGGTAGAAAACGGCAGAGCGCTCAGCAGGAGAAAAAGGCCACTGAGTTTCTTCAAGCCCGATTAACTCCACAGCTTCTGTCTTCATCTTCTCAAACCAAAGTGCAAATGAGTGTTCGAAGAAGCACCTGAGGAGAAACCCAAACGTTCACCAACGAAGAACAGAAGATGGCGACCTACCTCCGTCTGTGTTAGATCAGCTGTAAACGTTTACCTGATGTGACGTTCCCCAGCCTCCGCTGCAGCGCCTCCAGCCTGGAGATGTAGTCGCTGAGCGCTCGGTCGGGGTCGTAGTTCTGCAGGTGGGAGCAGGTGAGAGCTCCGTGATCCCCAGGCACGTGAAACCTGCACAACAAACAAACATTTACCGTAAATACCACACAAAAATAATCACATCGATCTTTGAATGTTAAAACAACAGGAAACGGAGTCTGCTTGTGTTTTAGTCATTATTATTGAACATATGCAGCAGTCACTAAAAGTGTGCCTATTATAAATATGTCCATGTTCCTCTATGTGACTAAAATGTTATACATTTATACAGATGTATGACGTATAAACCTTATAGCAGCATTATAGAATGGAACTGCAGTGCAAACATCAAAGCTAGAGTTATTTTTAGATGTCAAAAGTCAGACTTCTTCCTACTCCTATTTTATTGAAATTATGACTTGTTTTGGAACTACTTCTTCTGTCTTGGTTATTGGCATGTTACAACCCACTTGGTGCATATCGCCACCTACTGTACACGTTTCATTACTTTCAACGTCCGAGGTCAACAAAAAATGTCTTAAATATATCTTAAATTAACTTGTTTTGGGACATTTCTTTTATTTCACATGTACTGTTTTGTTTTTACATGTTCAACAATAAATAAATCAAATCAAATCAACAGTGAATACACAAAGATGGAAAATAATTGTGCCACCAAGGTCCGTTTCCATCTGAGGTTTTCTTTCTTCTACCCGTTTATGTATTGATGTGCAAAACATAAACATATAGTATTGATGCCACTCATCCCACATACTTTACATGTACATTTTTAGTTTTATTATTGGACTTTTGGAGTTTAACTAATTTCTAAAAAATAATGTTTTTTTCATTAAAGAAGGCTGTCATGAAAGAATGTTGCTTTGTAGTTTCATTATGTGCGGCTGAAACACACCTGTGGTGTAAGGAGGAAGTTGGTGATCGTGGAGATTCCCGCCCCGTCCTCCCCCTGCTGTTGGAGACTCCTCCTCCTCCTCCTGCACTTGCCCTGTCCTTGTACAACTCCACACTGCCTGGATGAAGATAAGGCGAGTCCCTGGCTTCTGTACCTGAAGGATGTTTATAAATGACAGTGAGAATCACATGTTGATGTGATGATGTGGGTTGCTTAGGTTACCTAAAATCTGGCCCATCCGGTTTCTGTTGACGGTGCAGGAGGTGGGGCTCATCCCTGTCGCCTTGTGCCATCGCTTTACTAGGAAACGCATTCTTGGAGTACAAATTTAAAAAAGCATTAACTTTATGACACATAATTAAATGTAAGCAAGTGTAGTTGTTCCAGCTGCTGACCTGGAGAGGGCGATAGAGACTCGTACAGCAGAACGGAAGCGCATCAGACCGCGGTGACGGTGACTGAGCGACTCCAGGCTTGAGATCGTGGGCCGGCTGCCCATCCGGGTCAACAATGCCAGCGTGGCTTCCTCACACTCCTGGAATCCTCCCAGCAGTAACAGCAGATACTTCTTCTGGTAGATCAGGGCTTTACGGAAACTTTCGGACCTCAAGTACCTCCCGTACATCCTCTGGAGCAGAAGAGGAGAGAAACAAAGATAAGAAAGTCTTGCTTCTACTGCACAGATGAAACCAATGGCATGTGATTGTTTTTTTTTTTTTGCTGACCTTCAGAGCAGAATTGTCGGCCTCGGGCCCTGTGATCTCCCTCAGGTTGTCTGATCGGATCTCTCCTTTGAGTCGAGCCACCTGAGCCTGAGACATTTGTAACGCTTTCTCCAGATCGACCTTCTCTCGAGTCCAAGTCTCTCGTTCCTGAGAAAGCAGCAGACTAGCCGAGTCCGTCTTTGACGCTCCTCGTCTGGTCGACTGGAAACAGGAAAATCAGTTTGTAGTACAGTTTGGACACTTGGACACTGATTTTCCATCATGTACTCACGCTGTGGCCCGATCCTGCTCCGGCCTGCCGATAACGCCGGAGTTCCTCCTCCAAGCGGAGCGTATGGTTCCTCAGATCGTTCTTCTCTTCTGTCAGGCGGCTGACGAAGCCCGTCAGCTCAGCGTTCTGCCTCAACAGCCTCTCCGTCAGTGTGTTGGAAGAGGTGGAGGAGCTGAAGGAGCCTCCTGCCAGCAGGAACGCGCTCTGGTGGAGAGAGGCAGAAGATTAACAGGGCAGTTAACCACCTGTGACACTCAGCAGATGATAGAGCTCAGGAATCCTTCAGCAGGCTTTTACTGAAATTAGCATCTCAAACGTAACCCGACAACTTCCTTTATTTACAATTTTGAGGTGAGGTTTTTTTGGGTCTCTGCAGCAGAGAGGGGCCATTTTTATTACAGCGGGAGTCACAAAAATGTGTTTGTCTGATCCGAGGTCCACATTATCAACATTTATGTCAGCATTTAGAAAGTTACAAAGTTTGTGTTTTTGTAGTCAAACAGGATAAACTGTATTAAAATTGGGCGGAAAACCTCTGCTGACCTCGGGGACAGAGGGGAGGCCTGGGCTTTGCTGCAGCATGTCGATTACATCATCAACACTCGACTGGATCCAGGACAACTCCTGATTGTCCACTTCAGTGGTCGAACTGCAGAAGAGAAGCAGATGATTGTTGAACACATATGGAGCAAACTGACTTTCTTTAGTGACAGGGATCGGTCAAATTAAAGTTACAACACTGATCACAGATCTGTTTCTTTACCTTTCAGGACCTTTGCTGGCAATGCTGTGGACCTTTGAGGAAACTAGTTGGAGTTTTCCCACGATCCTGTCCGTTGTGCGCCAGGGGCCTCGGTGAAGTCCTGAAGGAGACATCGTTTCCAGGTGAGGGGACACACTTGAGCTCGGAGATTGGACGTTACTGCTTCTCTGCTGGAGCTCCCCATTTCTGTCACGCTCCGTTGACTCGATGTGCTGTTCAGTGACATTTATCATTATCTGTTTGATCATATGGATAATAAATCTGTGATGCATTAAAAGGCATTTTTACCATTTCAGTCAGACTCCGCCCGCCAGCCTGCAGTGCTCCACTCCTGTCATCGTCTCCTCTTCGCCGCCCTGTCTGATTCAACCTTTCCTCCAGCCGCTCCTTCTCCTCCTCTAGACTCCTCCTCCTCTCCAGCTCCGTCTCCAGCTCCTCCTGTAACTCTAAAGTCTGCATCTGCAGCGTCTCCAGCTGAGTCCGAGCCTCCAACAGCTCCTCCTGATCTCGTCTGGACCTCTGATTGGTCAGATTCAACTCCTCGTCTTTTCGTACCACTTCCAGCTTCTGAGCCTCCACTTGGCTGAGGAGATGAACAACCTGGGCAGGAGCATAAACATCCATGTGAATACTTTACTAGAGTTGTGCAGGACAATAATATTTTCTCTTGTGTCTTTATACTAGGGATTGGTACCGAATTCTGTACTTTTTTTTTTTAGGTACAGAAACCTGGTAACGATTCACCTGAAATCAAACGGTACCATGTTTCGGTCTCTCTGTGCACATAGATTAGTCACAAATACAAGTGAAATACTCGCAATATAGAGCTGCTTTTTAAGTTGTGCGTTATACAATTATAATTTTTTTTAAACCACTGCATAGTTGTAGTTAACGGTTTTCATGATGAAGAAATTTGTGAAATAAATGTTGCTACAATACAAACAGTTGGATGTTGGTTTGATATATTTGTTAAAGTTTGTTATTATTATCAATATCATTATTATTATGAGTAATAAATATGGTAAGTTGGATCATTTTGAGATCTTTATTACCACACAAATGTACCAAAAATGATACAGTTTAGAACTGCGACTGATTTACAGGTACAGAGTATCGGTTAAAATGTGAAAGGTACCCATCCCTACTTTATACATCATCAAAGTTGGTATTTCTGCACCCAACAGATGTTTGAGAGATCAGGTATTCTCCACTCTGTGTTCTGTGTCAGACTGTGACTCATCGCTTTGAAACAGTGAGTTCACACTGGAAAAAACAAAGAAACAAACAAACCAACCTGTGCGTGTTTGTCATCCAGATCTTTCTGCAGACGCTGCAGAAGGCTTCCTTCATCCTCCTGAGCCTCACATGACAATTCCCCGCCTGCGGAGTCGACGACCCGTAGTGCTCGCTCTCTTCCCAGTGCCGCATTCGTCTCCAGAGCTTTCGCTCGCTCGCTCTCCAGCTGAACCTGGAGCTCCTGCAGCCGCGTGCAGAGGCCGAGGCGTTCCTGCTCGGCCTGCTGGGAAGCCTGAGAGGCAGCCTGTCGCTCTAGCTCCAGGCTCTGCGTCAGCTGGGACATGCGAGTCTTCTGTTCATCTAAAGTCAGATGCAGATCCTGATGGAAAAACAACACAGGGTGTGTTTTTTAATTCCAGTAAGGCTTTAGATCAGAACTATTCAGCCATCGCCTTCAACACCAAACTGAACTCTTTTTAATGTGGATTCATTCCAAACGTTTAACAAGTGTTTTGACCTTCAAACCAGGTCTGTTTCTTCAATTGGTAAAAAAAAAAAAAAAAAGGCTTGGCATCTAGGCTTGGGCTACATATCAAGATTAAAGATATATCGCAATTTAATTTACTGGTGATATAGAAAATTAAAAAATCTGTGATGGCGACACATTTTCATTTTATAGCTTATTTTTTAGGAATCACTGTTTTCGCTACTCCTCAGAATACCATGTAAAGCTCAGTTAGATGGATTTCTGTGTGCGTCCTAACACGGACCTTCCCCTAAACAAGCCACACTACAGAACTCATTCACACGTGCTGTCCCTTAGAGGAGAAAAAGCCAAAAGTAGCACATATTGTGCAGCTGCTTGTTAACAATTGTGCCTGTGTGGCATTTTGCAACAGCAAATTTAACCCAGAATTGCCTTTCTGGTCAGACTTTTTTCAGTTAGAAATATCTAGATCTATATTGTATATCGCAATTTTGAGAAAAATATCGAGACATGAATTTTGGTCCATGTTGCCCAGCCCTAATGCTGTTCTCTACGTATGAAACAGGAGATGATAAAATAATGATGCTCATTTCTTGTTGAATGTCTCGTAGAAACACAAAGATGGTGAGATTTTGCTCAGCTTACCTCCAGCTCCTCTCGTCGACTCTCCTCTGTCCTCCCAGTCCGACACCTGTCCTTCTCCGCGGCCCACTGAAGGTCTCTGCTCGTCTTCCTTTCCTCAGTCAGCTGGTCGGTGAGAGCGTCCACTTCTACGGCTCTCTGTGAAACCTCGGCTCTTTATGAGCAGAAACAGAGTTTATTCTCAGACACCTCATCTACTGCACTCATTTCCACAGTTTGAGATGTATTTTTCCATGTAGTTGTTTCTGTTTAATTCATAATAGTTTATTTATAACAGTATTTATATAAGATGGTTAAAAAACCTTTTCACTTTAAATTCAGTTACATTCAGTTTAATTGATGTCGATCTAAATACCTTGCACTAAATTGACAAATGCTAACATTTCTAGGCGAGTTGGATGAACTTCACATCTAACCTGAGTGCGTCGAGCTCTTTGAGGTGTTTGTGTTGGGCTTTGAGTGTCGTCTCCAGCTCCAATTTAGTTTGGGACAGTTCAACCTTCAGCTCATCCACCAGCAGCCTGTCAGCGTTCGTCGCTACATCGCTCTCTCTCTCCTCCTTTATGCTACATTTACCAGCCAATGAAAGGACAGGCTGGACACCTACAGAGAAGAAGATTCAATCAGCACTGATATCAAGATCACATCATCAGAACAGACTTTACAATCAGAGTTCAATGAGTGATTTCAGGCCTGGTTTACCCTGATTAAGTTGTTTGATTTTCTCTTGAAGGTGATGGATCTCAGAGATTAGACTGGATCTCTCTGCAGTGTGAAGTGAATCCATGGCTTCTCTGTGATGAGCATCCTGCAGCAGGATCACAGATACAACATCAATGTGGTTAATGCTCATTAGACAAGAACCAAACATGTGTAACAGCCAGACTTCATTAAGCTGTAGATCACCCCTTAGGTACTTTTAAGGACAGTATGAAAATAAAGTAACAAACTTCGGCAGTTCATGGATGACGAAGCGTCTTTTAATTCCAAAAACATGAAAAATATCAGCCCATCTTCAGTTCTGCAGTGAGATTTTCAGCTTGTGTGAGAATCGTGAATTCATGGGAATTCTGACCTGCTCGGCCAGTTTGCGCTCCAGCTGGTTGAGGTGAATGATGGCGTCGCTGGTGTCCAGCAGCTCTAGCTGACTGGAGAGGCCGCTCTTCAACACGCTCCGCTCACTCAAAAACACCAATCGCACAGCATTTAAAAGCTCCCCACGCCAGTCAGTGCTGCCTGATGTCTGCAGAAACCCACACAAATACACACGTGAGGTCAGATACAGATTTTATGGTACAAGGTATTTGTAATAAAAATGTAAATGTAAAACTGAGCGTTTTGGGGTGAGTTCCCTCTACCTGTGCGTCTCTGTGAGTCTGCATCTGACTGATGAGGTATTTCAAAGACTCCACATTAGCCAGTAGAGCATCTCTTTCCTTTGCAAAGCTCTGAGCATTGAACTGTCCGCCCAACTCGCCTTCAGTGAGAGGAAGCTCGGACAAAGAGAGAACCTGCATACCCTCCTGGTGCACCTCACGTAGCAGCGTCTGAAGGAAAGAGAAGTTTCAGGGATGCCGCTTTAGGACTCATTCACTTTTTTTAGATACACCTTACTGTTACCAAGATGGACCATCATCAGACGTTGATCCATATTGTTATAAAAGCATCACACAGTGTGGCAGCCATCGGAAGATGAGGAGATTATAGTGTTAACCTCCTGCTGCCATTGCTGAGTGAGCATGAACACAATCGCCTCCTCATTTTCCCTTTATAAACGAAAGGATAAATGTACCTTGATCCGATCCGGTAGTGCATCATCAGTTTCTCTCCTGGCGCCCTCTGGAGTCGTCCTGAACTCCTGCTGTAAGCTCGGGAGGTCGTATCCAGTTCGCTGGCTGTAGTCTGAGCTGCTGTCTGCACACAGACAACAACAGAAACCTCTTTAAAAACAAAGTTGCTCAAGTAACAGGCAGAGGTCCAGGAAGTCTAACAGATAAATTAGTTTTATTTCTACATGAAGCTAAACACGAAATTTGGAAACAAAACAAGTCACAGAACTGCACTGGAAGCAGATTGTTGTAAATATCTGTATCATATTTGTATATAATTTTTATTTTTGTATTATTATTATTAGTAGTAGTAGTATTATCTATCCTACTTTATTTTTTACTACTGTAATGTGTGTGTATCTGATCCCTTACTTAATTATACACTTATTTAACGTTTATTCTTTCTTTCGTCTTTGTTAAACATTTTTATTCTTTTATTTGTGATTTTTTTTTTTTTGTGGCTGTAACAAAAGAAATTTCCCTCTTGGATTAATAAAGGAATTCTGATTCTGATTATTTGTTACATAAGCAAAACCACAAAACAAATGAAAGTTTGCTAAATTATGACGCCTTTGGAGCTATGTTGGCATTTTTTTGGTTAGAGTTAGGAGCTAGGTTAGGGTAACAAACAACACTTAATGACAGCTTTAATGACACCTTACTCATGCTAATGACAGGTGTCATGTCATAATAATGACAGTGTAATGTTAGACTTACATATACCCCTTCATATAAAGTGTTACCGTTAAGTCTTAGCAGGAAAAAAGCTTTGATAGTGGTGGACTGAACAGGAAACAGATTTGTATGTGATGAATTTGTATCGTACCACTGATGTAGCCATCTTTAAACTGCGACACAGAGCGCTCGTGTCTTGAAGTCGGACCCTAAAGAACAAAGAATAAAATGAGATTCAACTCAGTCTGTAATATGTCTCCATCACAATACAGAAACAACAAACTGTGGAAGTATCACATGAATCTTAGTGACAAAGCAGCAAAGGTGAAATAATGTACCAGTGAAACCATGCTCACCTCCGGAGAGCGTAGCTTGTCAATGACAGCCTTCAGTGTTTTACACTCGTCCTGCAGCACCTGCGTGTCCCTGCGCAGGTTCTCGCTCTCCGAGATGTGCCGCGCCTCCATGTCAAGGATTTCTGCTGCATGGAGTTCCTGCATCTGCTCAATCCTCTCCTGGAACTCGCCGATCACCTGCTGCACTTCCTCGTCTGAGGCAGGTTTGCTTTCCCACCCAAGATCGGACATTTGGAGCGGCTCGGTTTGGGTGAATGAGTCGCTAACGACGGCGCCGTGCTGCTGCTGCTCAGAGCTGCTGCTGCTGCTCACTCTGGAGCTGTGGGACCTGTTGGAGGACTGGCTGGAAGGGTTGGAGTTTTTCCTGGACAAAGAGGTTTTTTCTTTAGCAGCACTTCCCTTCCCAGGTGGCTGTTTGATTCCTTTCTTTTTGGGCTGTGTGGTTGAGGACGGAGGATGAGGAGATGGAGCAGAAGAAACAGCATCCTTGGAAACCTTCATCACAGCTCTCTGAGCCTCCTGCAGCTCCCTGTGAAGTTTGTCATTGTGCTGCTTGTAGCTGCGGAGTTCCTCTTTTGTAGTTTCAAAAATGTTTGACACCTCCTGGAGCTCTTCCCTCAGCTTGATAACAGAAGCTTCACTGATCAGCAGCTCTTCTTGCAGGTTCTCATGGCGCTGCCGGTAACTTTGCAGCTCTTCTTTGGTGGAGGCTGTGCTGTTTTTGACCTTCTCCAACTCCTGGAGGAGCTCTGCGTTGTCAGCTCGGTCTTCATCAGCTTTGACCTGAAAGCCAATCAGACAGTCAAATATCAGTAACGAAGAAAGGTGCCCTGGAGAGTATTTCATTCAGTATAGGTCTGACTTACCTGGAAAAGTTCTCCTTTCAGGTGAGCAATGGTCAGCTCCCGTTCCTAAAAGGCCAACATGTAAGATTCACTTTACTCGACTACATCAGCTCAAAGTTTAAGCATTAGTTAAGATTTTATGGGATGTGAGATGCTCCTACAATTTACTGAAAAGTGCTGGCACTGAAAACAGATCTCTTATTTACAGTAATCACACTGTAAATAAGTGACTTTTTAAGTTAATCTCTCCAACCATCATTCTAATAGATTTAAAGGCCTTCATATTAAACAGAGTGAAAAAAGCATCCCATCATTGTATGCTACTTGGCTCAGGCTCTGTGTGCGTACCTGTAGAAGCTCTTGGAGTTTCTCCAGACTTTCTTTGCAGTTGTTCAGCTCTTCTTTGGTGGCAGCTGCTTCGTTTTGAGTCTCCACAAGTTCCTTTTTCAGGGTGGAAACTGATACCTCCTCACAGTCACTTGTTGATACCTGAGAAAAGATGCACAGTAGAAGAAACTCGGTGAAATACAAATTGTATAAAGCATCACTTTTTTTTATGTCTGCCTACCTTCTTAAGTTGGTCCTGGAGTTTTTCTATTGTTGAGTTTCTTTCCTAAAAAGTAAAGCACTCGGTGGTTAGTTTTTATCGAAAACTAAAATGCGACTAATTCATCACATCACGTACGTGTAGCTCCTCCTGGAGTCTGCTGCAGCTTTGTCTGAAGCTGTCAAGCTGGAGTTTAGTGGTTGAAGCTTCATCTCTGACCTCTTGCAGCTCCAGCAGGAGCTCAGATGACTTGGACTGTTCCTCTGAGGAGGCCTGATAAGAAAGGCCACAAAAGTTCAAACTCATCAAAAGGTCCACTGATTTAAAGGCATTCATATTAAACAGAGTGAAAAAAGCATCCCATCATTGTACGCTACTTGGCTCAGGCTCTGTGTGCGTACCTGTAGAAGCTCTTGGAGTTTCTCCAGACTTTCTTTGCAGTTGTTCAGCTCTTCTTTGGTGGCAGCTGCTTCGTTTTGAGTCTCCACAAGTTCCTTTTTCAGGGTGGAAACTGATACCTCCTCACAGTCACTTGTTGATACCTGAGAAAAGATGCACAGTAGAAGAAACTCGGTGAAATACAAATTGTATAAAGCATCACTTTTTTTTATGTCTCCCTACCTTCTTAAGTTGGTCCTGGAGTTTTTCTATTGTTGAGTTTCTTTCCTAAAAAGTAAAGCACTCGGTGGTTAGTTTTTATCGAAAACTAAAATGCGACTAATTCATCACATCACGTACGTGTAGCTCCTCCTGGAGTCTGCTGCAGCTTTGTCTGAAGCTGTCAAGCTGGAGTATAGTGGTTGAAGCTTCATCTCTGACCTCTTGCAGCTCCAGCAGGAGCTCAGATGACTTGGACTGTTCCTCTGAGGAGGCCTGATAAGAAAGGCCACAAAAGTTCAAACTCATCAAAAGGTCCACTGATTAAATCAGGGGTTAGCGGACCAGAAAGTAATAATATATATATATATATACATACATACATACATATTTATATATATATCGAGGCATATCATTGTGCGACTCAGCTAAATTATCATTCTTACTTTAAATGATGTTCTCTTCATAATATAGACAGAAATGCAATTCATTTTTCTTTTGGTTCATTTTAGCCATCAGAAGTAGATTTTGTCAGGTCTGATTAATCAATTACAGTAGTTTCTGTCGACTGAATTTTCAGCAGATTTGCAGCTATTAATATTCACACCATTAAGCAGCATTACCCTCTGGCCACCCAGCGGGGATTCCAACAAGTTTTTTTTATTTTTATTTTTTTAAAATAAACCTTTCTCTACCTCAAATTTAGCAATGGGTATAAATGAAATTAGATCTGATTGAATTTCGACTGTATGAAATGAATTATTAGTGAATGAACATTGTTAGCGTAGTTAGAATGTGTTGTTAACAAAAAGTATGAAGTAAATTGAAGTGATGATTAATACCATTTTCATTGGGCAGAATCGGCCACTGGCAACAATTACATTTCTTCGTGATTAGCAGGTCCTATAACTTTTTCTGACAGCTATATATTAAATATCTGATGGCATCATCAACAACAACTCAAACTATCAGAGACAGACTTAATAAAGCAACACTTTGGTCATCCTAACTCTTGCATAACCAAATGTAAAACCAAACTCGTAATGTAATACAGCACAAAGTCAAGCTAATTTAAATAGCCACACACAGTTATTACTGTGAAGTTTAAATCTATAGGTTTACGAAAGTTGTCTAATAAACAAGCGAGTCACAAATAGTGGCTGGATTACGCCTTTTAATATTTCCTGATAAAGGTGAAATGACGGCCAGTGAACTGGAGTACTTTCTATTTGTGGAGCGCAACTTTTTTTTCAGCTGCAAAGAAGTCCTGTAAAGCTCATATTATCATTGTTTAATTCCTTCCAACATTATTATGTTGGTTAAACTCACCTCCACAGGGGATGGCGTCCTCCGCAGTGTCCTGGTCTTCATCTGGTTGAGCAGATCCATGAGAACCTCCAGTCTCCTCTCATACTCCAAAACTTCCTCCTCGGAGCTGGTTAGCAGCTGCTGTTGGAGCTCCTGGTCTTTTTGCATCGCACTCAGTCCCGTCTCGAGCTCTCGTAGCTTCTGAGTCAGATGTGACATCTTCGCTGCTGGAGCCTGTTGGGTTTGACTCAGTCTGCTGGAGTCCATCTGTGGAACGCTAAAGTCCCTAAACTCAGAGCGCTGTAGCTCGGTGTGTTCCTGTGGCTCTCTGTTCATTCCTGATGGCTGCTGCTGCTGCTGAAAAGCCTGCAGAGTAGCCTGACTGACTATTGCTGCAGCCATTCTCTCCCTCACATTCTCCTCCAGATTAAAAACCCTCTGTTGGAGACGATCTGCATCACTTTGAGTTTGCTCTACAAGCAGGCGACAGCGGGTGATCTCAGAATCCCTTTCACTTACTGTATCTTCAAGCTCCATGATTCGAACGTCCAACTGCTTCACTCTAGAAGCCGCACTCTTCTCCAGAGCCTGGACTTGGGCTTGCATGACAACCAGGCCTGCAGTCTTTTCCCTGAGAGCTTCTTGCAGTTCACTCTCCAAGTTCTGTTGCTGTTCCCCCGCCTCATCTACAGTTTCTTTGTGTTCCCGTAAACACAGGTAGGTCTCAAACAGCTCACTGTGCTCAGTCTTTAGCGTCTCCAGCTCATTGACGGTCAGGTCCATCCTCTGCTTCATTTCGTCATATTCATCTTTGCACACCGCAATTTCGATCTCACCCTTTGTGTCCTCGTCTTCCTCTGGGGCGTGGTTTTGCTCAATGTTGGCTAATTCTTGCTGAAGTTTTTCTATGACAGCATTCAGTTGGTCGAGCTCTTCGTGGTTGTTCCTCTTCAGCCGGTCTTGTTCGCTCCTTAGACACTCCACCTGGGACTCCAAGTCCTTTATCAGCTCATCTTTCTCATCAAGTTCCTAGAACACAAAAACTGTGATCAAAACTCAAAACCAGCAGTGACCTGAAGATCCCAAATTTGTTTAGGTTGATTTGAAAGTGAAGAAGTGAAGAAGCCACCATCACACAAGCAGATGAACACCTCACACCTGAAGAAGGCTATGTAGCCTTCATTACCTCACAAAAAACAAATAAACTGAAACCAAACCCAGGAAAACAAACAAATGAAACCAAAACACGTGAACGGGAAACCAAAATAGCACACACATGGAAGCACGTCCACGAAGCCATGCGTATTGGAGATAGATTTTGTTCTATTTCACATACGCATGGGCCGTTACCTTGTTGTCTGAGGCCGTTTCCGTGTGCTGAAGCTTAGTGATGTTTTCATTAAGAAGAGCTATTTCCCTGTCCTTTGCCTCCATCACCTTCAAAAGTCAGAGATTATAAACGTGTAGGCTATTAACAAGGCAGGTCTTTAAACACTCAGGGTCAGCCTTTACGACTGATTGAGTAAGAAATGAGTTGGCACCAGAGAGCTTTGCTTTAAAAAATGAGATATCCTTCCTTAAAAAAACAATAAATAAAACACATTGGAATTTAATTTTTTCAAACACGGTAGTTCTTGATAATTATTGTGAACACAAATAAATAAATTAAGCTGCAGAACTCACATATTTAATTATTAATCATGAGTCAATCGAGGCTGCATACACAAAGTGAAAAGTACATAAATGAATGATTGATGATATCTTCTATACCTGAAACAGGCTTTCCCTTGTTTCCATGTACTGCTGCTGGCTGCTGATCTCCTTCCTCTGGATCTCCAGCTGCATGTGAAGCTGTTGAACTTCCTCACTCTTGTTCTCCAGCTCCTCTTTGAACTGCTCCAGCTGCTCCTCCAGGTTACATATCTGAGACAATGAGAACAATAACAAGCATCATGTTTAGATGTGTGCAAACTTTTACATTCTTACCATATCTTGTAACCAAAATTCAGACTTACAATCATGTAAGACACAGAAATGGATGTACAAACCATTAACTTTCTTTGGTTTTGTGGTCATTTGTTTTCATTCGAGGATTTCCCTCAGCACGCAACATCTCAAATGTTAACTTTAGTATTTCAAAGTTAAAAATTCATATATGCTTACCTAAATCTTGATCGTTTTAGACTCAATCTAGATTTCTGAACATCCCTGACCGGTGCCGGAAAGTATAATTACCGTATATGTGGTCAGAGTACAAGTTGCTTTTGAGCTTATGATGAATATTACTAGTCCTTTTGCAATGGAATGCAAACACAAGGATATAATTATTCATCCAATGTTAACTTTAAAATCTAATTACTAATCTAACTTAAATGGGTTATTTTGAAAATACAAATATATGCAACTATTACTGGTTTTACTTTAACAATTTAATATACGATGTAACTGTAACTTACAAACTACAGCTACATTTTTTTGTACATTAGCTACATAATAAAAGTATATTGATAAAATGACACAAAGGAAAATAACCAATAAAGTATTGGATTGTTTAGTTCATGTCAGAGCAGGTCATGCCTTGCCTAAAAAAAAACCACACCTTTCTTTCTAGTGTTACAAGTACAAACATAAAACATTAATACATTTTTTAAGCAATGATCTGGAAAATACAATCTGATTAATCTGAACAAACATTTAACCATTTTAATATGTTTCCTTATGTTGAATGTGAAAAAGGTTGGCACACTGCTGAATTCAATCATTAAATCATTAAATGCACACTATGTACTAATGCATTGGATTTCATAGACACTCAAAGCCACTTTACATTGCATTATTCTTTCACTCCACACTGTGAATGTCGAATAATGCATTGTGCTCACCTCCTTCTCTTTCCGCTCCAAAGCTTCTCTCTCCGTCTGTAACTGCGCCTGCAGTGTGGAGTGTGTCGCCTCGCTGATGGGAGCATGCTGCTGTTTTTGTTCAACCTACGACACATAGGATACAAACATCATGAGGTCAGCCGTGAATTACAGCCGCCTCAGAAAAACAAAAAAGCCACTTGAAGTCAACAGGATGTTACAGACTGGGCTGCTTTAATACAACTTTAACTGTGTGCCTTTGATCAGTTGAACGACGGCAGCACAGTAAGCGTGAGGGTCCTCCCACACTGCTCTGTGTTCACTCACAGCATCCATCCAACACCACGCGGGCTCAATCCTGACAGTTGCTAGCTGCAGCTTGGTGTCACCACCAGCAGCTGACTGCTGAGGGACCCACCCACACATTGTTCCCTTCTCACTGCCTCCTCCCATTCCTCTCCCCGTCCCCTCAGTCACACACTCACAAACACACTCGGCTGAGCTCCAGAGCTAATCTTCCCTCTTCCTTTTCTATCCTGCAGTCTTTGCTTCAGTCTCAAGCCCATCCATCATCTCTCTTCTCTCCCCGCCCCCTCTCCTCCTCTTCCTTCAGCCTCACCTTCTCTAGGGACTCCGCGCTGGCCAGCAGGGCCTGCTCCAGCTCGCGGATGCGGCTCTCCAGCTTGTCAATCTCTTCGTTGCGCTCTCCCAACTCACGACGCAGCTGCTCTGAGCCAAGCAGCAGCTCACTGCACCAATCCGCCTTCTCTTTCAGCTGGGAGGTCAGCTGGTCCACCTGGTAGTCAGAGGGAGGGAGGAAAAGAGAGAGGGGTGCGATATTTAATGAGATTCGCACTGAGGCTCCACTCACAGCGTGGCTGGTGCATGAACCGCTAACCGGTAGGTCAGCTGATCCACCTGAGAAAGGAGGAGGATCGGGAATAAAGAAAAAGTGCAGGGGCGAGGGAGAAAGAGATATCAATCAGGGTGACAAAGAGCACAGAGCAGAACACAAAGCAGGAGGACTGCTGGCAGGTATCTGATCCACCTGTGGGGGGAGGAGGAGGAGGAGGAGGAAGAGACAGAGAGGGAATAAACTCTTTAAATAATGTAAACACCAAGTACTTTTCAAGATTTTCTCTATACGTATAACAAAATTGATATTAAGGAGGAGGAAATCTATTTTATTTATTCAGTTCAAAGCTGTACCAACTTTTTTTTATTTATTCGTGGTGCCCACAAAAATGAAAGTCACAAATAATCAGAATCAATAGACATTTTTACTCAAGGTTTATTTCTAATACTCATCTATATGTATTATTATTTTTATTTAATTTAATACAAACAGAATAGCTTCAGTAGGATTTGTATATATACAGTACATTTTTCCTTTTCCTTTTGTAGCCTTCATGGCTAATATATATCATATGTATTAACAAATACTGTAGATAAATATAAACACCATGCTCGAAAGGAAGCAGTATCTATTGCCCACAATATTTACTTTGACTGGAAAAAAAATTCAAAGAAGAGTAGAGCAGTGAGGATTTTCACACAAACAGCAGAAATGTGAGGATGGAAAAGGATGGAAAAGAAAAGCAAGCACAGGTCACTAATCACTACAAGGGGAGGACTGAAGTACTATAAATGCACTATTTTCTTTCTAAGGCAGACTTATTTCTACATGTAGCTAGAAGCAATACCTTAACGTTTACTCCATCCACCTGCAATAGCCATGGCAGAGAAAAGGCATAAAGGATGACAGGATGATGCGGTCAAAGGCAAGAGGAAAGCAGAGGAAAAAAGCACTTAGTGATAAAAACACTACAGGAGGCTGGTCACATGCAATGTTTGGATACTAGTACACCTGCAAATTAAAAGCAGAGCTGTCAGTGTTGTGTTCAAACCAAGAGGGAAATGTGAGAAAAAGCCAAAAACAGCAAATATTTATACACCACAGGCACAGCAGAGAAAAGAAGCACAACAAACCGAGTCCCATCACCCAGCAGCAAGTGTCAACACAACAAGCAGCAACAACCAACAATCAGATTCAGTAACAGTTCAAATAACATGTTTAAAGGTTGAAGATGAAGATTACTTTTAGTTGCTCAAAACTGACAAATCCAGACATCATGTAATCAGAAAGCCTAAACAGTGAGGGGTATCTGTCAGATACACTGAAAACAACACTCATTTAATTTATATATCCATCAAAATCAGAACCTCTAAATTCACCTAACATGCACTTTACTGGTCTGTAGGAGGAAACCTGATCATTTTGTTAGAATGGGCCGAGGTTGGATTTCAAACCTGAACCTTCTTAATAAAAACTGAAACTTTGTTCCGTCATGCACTTATCCATCTCCAATCAGCCCAGCTCCAGTGTTTTGTAACTGCTGGTCTGAAGTTAAAACCAGCTATTAGAGAAGTCACAAAGGAGAAAACATCTAATCTCTTCCTTTGTTACATAAAAAATGGTCCCCTTTCGTACCACCTTAGAGGCAGAGCAGGTAATTCTAGCGTTTCATTGTTTGTGAATTGTGAGCCTTTGCTGCTGCTGCTACTGCTACAACCTTGTTATGATCATAGAAAAAAAAGCATCTCTCTCACACCCTCGGCCTCTGGCACAGAACAAAGCTTCTCTCTTGTTACCTCTTTGTTTCTTTGCTCGGAGCCAGGCTGAAGCTTCTGTGAGTTCTTCAGCTGTTGTTCCAACTTCTGGATCTCCTGCTGAAAGAAATCTCGTTCGTGCTCTCGGTCCACAGCTTGTTCCTGCACATCAAAACAAAAGACACAAATCGAGAGAGAATGACGGCTTCAAACAGGAGGCACTTTGAAGCAAATTTTACACTCAGTCAGCTTTTAAAGCCATTTTATACAATTAAAGTGTCTTAACCAACCTGCTTTGGCTTTGAATATAGCTTTTTCATTAATCAAGATTCAGAATAAAACATCTTTGCAGATTGTCTCTCTGTAGTCTTATGCTCGTCACTTACATCAAGGAACTTCCTGTTCTTCTCCAGCTGTTTCTCCAGGGCCTGGATCTGCTGCCGGAGGTCTCTGGTCTCGGTGGTCCGAGCGAACTCCAGCTCGATCACCCTGTTCACCTGCTCCTCCAGGTCTACCTCCAGGAGCTTCACCTGCTTCAGGAGGTCGGTGTTCTCCTTCTCCGCCTGCCGCTGGACCTCCACCTTCTCTTTCATCAGCTTCTCCGTTTCCTCAAGAAGGTCTGCAGGTGACATTGGAGGGCAAGAGTGTTATGTTGTTATGGGTTGATGTTTGTCAACTTCAAATGTCAAAATCAATCCCTCTTGACTTTAACTGAAGAGCCTGATGTCTGTGAGATCTCTCTGTGCTGAGGTTCAGATTTTAGATCATCATGTTTGGACACAACTGTTATCAATTTCAAGATTCATTTTTTTTTTTCGGACCAATTTTGTCCGACATCTTTAAACCGATTACATGTATGTATGAAAAAAATATTTAGCCTTTGCTCGCATTTTGCCTGAGGAAGATAAATTAATTTGGGTGATGCATCTAATTTTACAGAAATGTGACATCCTGTAACTAATTTTGCACATATTTCAGTTGTTCCCTTTGTATATAGTGTACTCGATTATATATTTCAATAAATAATTGTAATTTATTTCATTATTATAAAGTTGCTGTTGCCAAGCCATCAAGCAATAGCAACTCTCTGTGTAACACACAGAGAAGTAACACATTGGGCGCCGCTAAAAGCCCTGTTACACCGGCTTAATGGTTTTATGACTTAATTTGTACAAAATGTGAACAGTGTGAACATAAATTAAGCATTATACTCATGATAAGACCCAAAGAAATGCTGGGTAGAGCGGCTGCAGGACGTAAACAGCTGATTTTCACATCAGACGTATTTGTTCAGAGTTTCGAATGTTAATCCAAAAAATAAAACACTGCCTTCTTCTAAATGCATGCCAAATTATCTTTATTGGCTCAATGTTATTTATTCCTTTAAATGGATTACACTCCTTTTCTTGTTCTTATAAACAGTTGATCTATTATATGCTTGTATAGGATTCTATAGGTTCTGCATTACCGACATCAGACTCCTCTTACATCTCAGTCAAGATTTCAACTAACACCCGATGTCCAACAAGAACACCAAAAAATGCCCCTTTTCCCCTCTGCAATACGCGCGGGCCCCACACCGGCTCACCCAGGATCAAAAACCTCCATATGATTAGTGCAAAAGTAAAAGGGTGAGAAAAGTGCAAATGACAGATCAAACACATGGACAGTCCAGACATGAGAATCCATGCCCACTAAGAGTATACAGGCAGGGGAGATGAAGTCCTGAATAGCCAATCATCTCATTAAAAGAAACACTTGATAGCATAAGGAAATCAAGGAAGAAAGAAAGAAATGTGCAATTAGGAAACGAACTCTACATGTAAATATCTAAATAAAAATACTTTAATCTAATCATGCTAAAATGAGATCCAGGATTGAGTCTAACATAAAAGATAATTAGCCAGGTCAAAATCATTCAAGGCGAGAAGCTGAAGCAAAGGTTAGTGATTGGTTTGATGAAACCAACGAGCCCAAAGCAAGCATCAAACTTTATTGGAGAGTTTTTGGATTAGGGTCAGAGAGAGAGAGAAGTATGCAGCCACTCGGGCAGACGATTGAAAGAATGAGAGAGACATGAGCGAGCCATGCTCACAGTGGACACACCTGCTTCAGGTGCTGCAACCATTGCAGCTTCAACTAGGCCTACAGGAGAATGAGAAAGCACAGTAGTTCATCATGCTCATGTTTTCGCCAGGAACGGGAAAAAAAGAGATGCAGTTAGGTTGGATGGAACTGCTCAGGGTGGAAGTAAAGATAAAGAAAAAATACCATATGAGGCAAAGTTCTCCAATGAGGACACATTAATATCATTAGATGGATTCTACTTACCCGTTCAGAGAGTAACACACTCGTGATACCTTTTTATAATGGAGTGAAAAGTTGCACCTGTGTAAATATGAAGTTTCTTGTTTGGGAGCATCTCAGGCCTACAATCGGCTGTGTCAGATTTCCCTAAAACATTCAGCATCTTTAAACCTTTATATTACATTCTGACGCAGAACAAAAACAATAGATAAAGAACTCAGCATTGTCTTACACTGCAACATTAAAGCTACAGAGAGAATGGCCTGCTTAAAATGAAAGATCAAATATTGACTGATGATGTGCTGTTGCAATAGTAATCCAGAGATATTTGAGGAACACACAGACAGACACACAGACAGACCGTCCGTCTGTCCGTGTGTTCCTCAAATATCTCTGCGAATCCAGATCAGACTGACCTGAGAGTTTCAACATGGCTGCCGCTTGGTCCAATGCTGTGCAACATTGGATTTGTTTGGACTGCAATTATTATTCCATAAAATTGTCCACCGCCACCGGAGCCACGTGCGCACCAGAGCCAATCACTGGAGAGCCCACCCCCACCTCCTGGTTTAACACCCCTGTGTTATTGTCAAGCTGCTGCTTGATTGATTGTATCGCAAAACTCTAAGATAGTGTTATTGACAGCCTTTGGTGTGTGTGTGTGTGTGTGTGTGTGTTTGTGTGCTTCTAGCGAGCGCGGACCGGGCAGAGGCTCTGTGTCTGGGTAGCAGAGCTGAGACAGGGGAACTCGAGGAACGGTACTTCACGGTCACCATTATTGAACAATTTCTCATTCTAATAAAATCATCACTGTGCTACCACAGCCGTCATTCTCTATCTAGCTTACCAATTTGTGTCTTAAAACAAATTATTCAAAACGTAACATGTTTGTTTAAACATACTAAGGGTTTGTGTTTAACACCAATGCAACAGTATAACCATGATGAGTAACACATTCATACTTATTGTAATATTTGACCATATAGTACATACCCTTTAATTATCCTCAAAACAGAAATCTAACCAGACTTAGCCTTCAAAACTCTTTCAATTATCATGCTGTTGCATTAGTGTTTTTGCTTTTCCCCCAATGGCTAAAAAGCAAAAGGCACATCCCACCTTCAAACAGAACCTCATTTGCCTATCCATGAAAAAGCTACTTAACCTCCCATTTTTCTATAGCAATACATACTTCCTATGGGCACTGCACTAGTTAAATTAATGGAACAAGAAAAAAAAATAAAAGTAATCATTCACCTTTCTCTTTAATCTCATCAACGTATATCACGAACAGTTTGATTTTACAATAAGAATGAACTAAAATATTTCTACCCATTAACTTTAAGTCAGTTTCATATTATCTCCCACCAGTAGATGATCTCACACAAACCCCCTCATTACGGTGCTGTGGGAATACTTACGGAGCTCTCGAGGCCCGGCGTGTTCCCTCATGGCATCCTGTTGCCGTGACAGCAGCTCGCGCTCCTCCATGATCTGAAGCCTGTCCTGCTCCAACTCCTGGAGTCTGCTGCTCGTCACCTGCAGGAGAACCAACATTTAGATGCATTTTATTGTTAAGCCACTGAAAGCCAAATGTATCAGATTTCATATACAAAAAAATGTAGTTCCAATATTTCAGGTCAGAATGGACAACTGGCGGCCCCGGGGCCCATATGCAGCCCTCAGTCTAATTTGGTGTGGCCCACAAAATAAATGCACATAAATGACTCCAAAACTTCTAAAACCAAAATTATCATAAATACACAAAATTACAGAAAAATATACAAAAGGACAACAAAACAAAATGACATGACATTACACAGAACAGGAAAAAAACACAAGAAACCAGAATGAGAGAAAAATACACAAAAGGACAACAAAATACACAAAAAATATGTCAAAAACACAAACAAAAAGAACACACAAAACGATGCCAAGAACATATAAAATGACAATGACACACAACAAAACAAAAACAAATACACAAAATATACAACAAAAACACCCAAAATGACTCCAAAAACATTAGTGTCATTTTGTGATCAAAAACATTAGTCATTTTGTTCTTTCTAAGTGGTAATTATTCTAAATAGTGACATGAATGTTGATAACTTGTCCCTCAGATCAGACCATTACATTTTATTGCAGTTGTTTAATCAATATTGCATTTTATTCATAATTTGTTGTGATTTTATTAAAAACACTGGCAATAATTCTTTAGAACCAAAAAAAACTAAATAAGTCACAAGCCACAATGATAGATGGAGTGAATGCAGGCACTTGATGCCTATTCTTACCTACTGGAGACACAGTGAGTGTATGAGTGAACTAGTTAAGCAAAATTCACCTTTCATCAAATCAATTGTCAGGTTAAAAAACACCTTGAAGGTCTCACCTGCAGCTCCTGCTCAAGGCTCAGTTGAAGCTCCCCCTTTTGACGTAATTGTTCCTCCAAAGCTGTGCGCTCACCGGTGTAGCCATCAATCACACCTGAATGCAGAAATAAAAGGACAGGTTAAACACGACGAGGAGGAGATTTGCTGCTAAAGCATCTTTTTAGTGAGCTTTAGAAGCTGCAACCCTCAGATATTTATTTATTTAAATAAGAGGAGTATTACTTCATCAAATCATCGTGAACATTAAATAAATGCTGTCAGTCAACTCCTCTGGCATTACCGTATTCTCATTTCAAAAAGTCTGGTTAATCTTTTCTACGGTTTTGTTGCTCCAGTTCAATCACAAATATCAGGTGACAATGCAGGTGAAGTGTTACACAGCAGGATATGAAAATCAGCAGGATAATAAAATGACTATACCTACTTATACGGAGAAGCACAAATGTGCATATAAGTACAGCGTAGAGCAAACTGAGGTCGTCTGACCCATTTTGCTTGGCATGAAAAGCTTCATCATTACAAGACTGCTCTGTCACAGGTCAACAAGCATTAGACAGTGGATTCAGAGATACAGGAGGACTATACACACACGCAGAGAAGATGGTGAGAAAATATGTGTCCATGTACTAAAATGGCACTGATTATTATACCATGCCGATATAGTATAGGCAATTGAGTAATTGCTGCTGTATTAGGTACAGGTCCAAGTTGAAACTATAGTTGGAGCTTCCCACAGTTCTTTGTTGCACAGATTTGAAACTAATGGAAACTCATTATTTTACTTATTATGATCCACATTGATACAAATGCCTGATAAATTTGGTGCACACTGCTCAATAAATACCAAAGGGCCCAGAGTAAGCCACAAAGACCAATCACAACAAAACAGATGATAAAATGATTTTCATTAAAACCAATCAAAACCTTTTCATTCCAACACTCAGTTTGGCAGCAATCATAAAGTCATGTTTAAAGACGCATCTCTTGAAAGCTCATATTGACCTCCTTTTGTCTGCTAACATTCTAAACTATGAATCTAATAAATGTGGCGGATTCATGTATTTATGACTTCTTCGTGTTTAATTTGTGATGCCGCCTCACAGGTTATCTTTAAACCGCTGGAGACGAGGAAGGTAAATGTCACCTGTGCTGTCAGGAAAACAGCAGGAACTTTTGTGCAAAGTTTGCACAAGGCGGGATCTGGATACACAGCAGCCAAATTAACACTGACTGCTTTTACCTGTCCCGCCCCTCCCTCTCACTCACTTTGACGAAGCCCGTGACTGGCTGATATAGGTCAGTTACTTGGATCACCTGGACAGAGCTGCTTTGATCTGTTAAGTCATCACTGAAAATGAGACTGTTTGACAAACTACATAATTTGCAAATAGTGAAGCAGCAATCCTGCAGTCCTACATATTTAATAACACCAGCACAATGCAGCCGCCTCACTTAGGCTTACACAAGGATCAAATACAACAGAAGATAACCTGACATAAGTTAATGAGATGGATCTATTTCAAGGTTTGTTTCTGGTGCATTTAAAACCAGTTTGAAATGGCCACACCCAGAGCTTTTATTGGCTTTGGTCACACAAAATCTCCTTTTACCTTGTTTGTTTTTGCACAGTGATACACCACAGCACATTGATGCTCTGCCTTCTTTCATATGATATTACATACAACTTAAGATTTGTAAAAATGTAAATCATAAACAAATAATCATCCCATTGTCTACCTTTTCTCTTTAGGGCCATTGGAGCTCAACCTTCAGAATTTTGTGTACACCGTTGATAAAATCACTCCATTGCATGACTCAGACTCAGACAATCAAGCTTACACATATTTTAGACCTATATCAAACTAAAATACATATTTTTGGTCTGTGGGAGAAAACAAAAGTACAATGATAAAACACACACATGCTTCATTGTGCTTTATCTCCTGAAGAAGCAATGTGAATCACTGTTCTTTAGAGTTTCCTCATAGTTTTTGCACAGCTGTGCACAATATCACTTGGTGTGATAGTGATAGTAGTTATAAAAGAAGCACGACCACTACCTGTAGCCCCTACTTGTTTTCGGTGCCCAGTGTTAAACATGTTTGTCTATTTTTCACATTTCAGGATCTGTAATAAAGCTGCTTTTACAACAGTAAATATTTGAGCTCCTCTTTAGAATTGCTGAGAACAAACATCATACCAGGATCCTCTGTAATAGGTTTAAAAACACAAAGAGGTGTGAAAAGACCATAAACTCTCTGCCGTGTGTTCACAATGTTAGTGGGCGTGAAATGCATCGCAGAAACTCTAAGATAGTGTAATTGGCAGCCTTTGGTGTGTGTGTGTGTGTGTGTGTGTGTGTGTGTGTGTGTGTGTGTGTGTGTGTGTGTGTGTGTGTGTGTGTGTGGTTGTAACAGTTGACCCTTAGGGAGCAGCTGCCTCTGACATGGATGAGACGCCGTGTGTGCTCCTCATAAACTAAAGTGTCACAGTGTCTAAAAAACACTACTATTGACATTAAAAAAAAAAGAGTTAGAATGTGATATTCACCTTAAATCAAAAGGCCTCCTAATTAACACAATGAAATGTTAAAATCAGCGACAGACTCCAAGACAAAAACTGCCATTTGTCAAGTTCACAGCACAGATGGTTTTGTTACTCCTTTTCAAACAGCTGATCCCATTACTCTGTTACAACCCTCACGCCCCCCCCAAACACATCCTCAATAACACTTTTCTCTTAGTTTCACTAAATGCAACTTTCTCCAGTCTCTATATTTAATCACTGTAACTCGCATCATCTTATCCCAAAGGTGAGCAAGTCAACAGTAACTACAGCTCTTCTGCTGAACTGAAACGGTAATTTTTCTGGTATAATATAATGTATATTACCCTCAGCGTGATGAAGCTCCAGAGCCAGTTGCTCCCGCGCTCGTGCCTCCTCCGTCAGCCTCTCCTGGAGCTCCTCCTGCTTCTGCAGCAGCTCGCTTATCTCCTGGTTGTGGCGGAAAGACTCCCGCA
Organism: Gouania willdenowi; assembly: GCF_900634775.1. Taxonomy (NCBI): domain Eukaryota; kingdom Metazoa; phylum Chordata; class Actinopteri; order Blenniiformes; family Gobiesocidae; genus Gouania; species Gouania willdenowi. The sequence continues at coordinate 11,528,924 of NC_041054.1, read as the reverse complement.
TCAGCTCGGTCTGGGTCACCCGGGCATGCTCCAGCTAAGAGGGGGGAGAGGAAAATGGACAAATGGCGTCACACAAGTCAAAGACTTTGGAAGTTTTGAGCAGTTATGTCTAACAATTTATGAAATTAATGGGAATGTTCTATGTTGGGGAGCAAAAATTTTATTTTTAATTAAATACATGTTTAACTCAGGATAGTCCATGATAGCCATGTGAACTCATTTGTTATCTTAGTAGATAATTTCCCGTTGAATTAAAATAAAAATGTGACATTACAATCATTTAAATTTTTGACAGTTAATAACTCCATGTCTAGAATTTTTCAATAGGATATAATTACAAAAAACATAAATTATAAATGAAGCAAAAATAAAGACATAAACTTTACTTTCTTTTTTAACTGTTCAAAGCTTTTACCAAGTACAACACTTTTATAATAAATATATAAAAGTATCTTGGCAAACTTTTAAAATTGCTAAAAACAGGAAACTTGATCCAAGTACAAAACTCAAGCCCTACTATAATCTAGGATGGAGAAAATTCCACCAACTACGATAACCATTTGACCCCTCTGATACTCTTTTGGATTTGTTAGCATCATTAAAGGAACCAACTCATCAATGACTTAATGAAGCAGTTGGCTCAGTAAAGCTGTCGTAGCATCCGTTTCTTAGCCTACACAGCCATTTTTCACTTTGGAAAACTCAGTTTTAAGTCTTGTTTAAACTTTCAGAGGGCATGAAAGGACAAGTGACGGAGAAGGCCAAGATGTAATTTGGTAAGATTGAACACTAAAATCATCAATGTAAGTTAACCAGTTGAAGAAAAGTCAACACAGAAGCCTAACAGTGCATGTGTGTTGTATAGAAAAGGGCATGTCTCATAACATATGACATCATAATTATTTTGGTTTTCATAACATTTATTATGCACTTTCTTGCCATTTTTTATGTTTTAAATGTCTTATCAGGTAAACAAGCATTGAGAAGCCTAAAAACAGGAAGCAAAATCCAAAAGAAAACTGAATTAAACCCTTTAAGTGTTTCATTTTATCCTCCACTGTTGGGATAATCTTACAGCAGGTCACATGCTTTTGAACTGTCGAGGACGAGTTACTACACTGCTGTTCTGCCTTAGTGCATACAACACTTATTGTCTTCTTTTGATATAGAAAACACTCACTGTCAGCAAACAAGGATTCCATAAAGATATTTTCCAGCCCTGGTCAGAGGAGACTAATGCTGAACTCAAACCATTAACTTCCTAATGGAGAGTCAGTGTTATTGCCTACAGTGTCAATGAGCTGCCTAAATAAACATTGTTAGTGATTCTGTGAAGTCAATGGAGGTTCCTTAACTGTGGATGTTAAGGGTCAGTACAGTCTCCCCAATAGAAGTGTGACCTGTGCAAGCCCCTTATGTCATTCAATGTAGGCAGGTTCGTAAACACAAATTATTTACTGAAGTACAGAAATATATGAAGTCTCAAATCTTGGCAAAAAAGTCAGAGTCTGTGATAGTCTGTATGTTAGCCAGGGTAACAGGTCAGCTGTCCCCTATAAAAAACAAACATACGTGTTTGTCAAATCTTAATTACTTTGTAAGAATTCACATTCAGTTCTTTAAAGATTAATGACATACGCTTTATATCGACTGTTTGGCTGCTGCAGAGAAATAAGGAGACTTATTTTACTGTCAGAAACAAGGTAAACACAGCAATTGTAAAAGTAAAATGACTCTGGTGAAATGACAGCATCATAATGCCTGTGTTTCACCAGTGTGCTCCTCCACATCCCCCTGTGCAAAGGTCCTCTTATAGAATTATGATCGCTGGGAAAGGTAACGTGACCCTGCTGCAATAGATGTCATATAATCTTTGACTAGCAGATTCTGAAGACCTTCCACAGGGAGTCGAATAGAAGAGACCGAGCATTAATCATTTATCAACACTGCATGTTCTAAAATTAACTTAGTAACTGTTTAAAATTGCACAGAGTAGAATTCCATGTTTACTTAATCAGTGGGCATCCGTGCGTTAACTTACTGTGTAAGGAGGGGTGGGCAGGGAGATTTTAGAGATGACCTTAAGAAGGTGCCCATTGGTCCTGTGATTGACGTGCGAAATCTGTGTCTGCACCACGATGGCATTCTTCTCGTTCAAAGTGCTACAGAGTGGAAACGGTCGGGGAAGCGGTACACGGGACTCCACTTCGTATACATCCTTGTCATCCCCATCAAACCATCTCATGTTCTGCATGGTTGAATTCCAGTAAGAACGGAAGGAATCCATAATAAATGCACTGGCAGAATCTAATGTTGTTACGTGGAGTCTACTAAATGGGCTCCCATTTCCTGTGATTTGAAAGGCTGAGCAGCAAATCCACCTCCGAGGAAACAGTCCAGGGGGGAATGATACGCTGACGTTATGGACAGCTCCAAGCAACTGTCTCTATGTGTTCAGCACACCGTGGAGAAGAGTAAACAGTGTTGGCATAGGGTGACTTTCACTTCATCTCACTCACAAGCAGCATTAGTTGAGGTAGTCCACAATACAGATATATAATAAGTAGAAAATTATCCAGCAACAGAGAGAGTTTTTAAGGTCCTCCCTCCAAGTGTCATCCTCGGTAGCAGGTGGAAGTCCGGTCTGAGTCTGATGAATAAAAGTACATTCCTGGATGAGTCCACCGAAGGTTTGTAAACACAGAGTCAGGCATTTTCTTCAGTCCTCTTCTTCCGTGAAGATTAGTCTTTTCTCACAGACCTTCTGTCCCCGGTAACACATTATACTGCTCGGCGAAGCAAACGTCCCTCCCCGTCTGCTCCTGCTAACTCCCCTCCCTCTTCTCTCTCCCTTCTAACTCTCTCTTTCAACAACTTCATTAACAATACTGAGCTGACAGAGCAACCTCTAACCTTCCAACATACAGGAGCATCTCCCCCGGCTGCATTTAATTGCCGGATCTGAGTGGCAGCCGGCTAAGAGAGAAATGACAGTGCACAGATCCAAAGTTGCTCAGTCCTTACTTCCTCCTAAGCGTGCCGTCTACTCTCCACGCATGCTCCTGCTTTCAGTGCAAAAGATTACTCACTCCGGGTGGATAGCTCTTCTATCAGGCGATGTTCACTTATCCTTAGGCACTTCAGTCTCTCAGTCCACTCACTTTATTCACAAATCCCAGATCCCCAAATTTACAAAAAGATCTTTTCCCCACTGCCTATCCACGTAGCAATGCTGAGTTATAAACATGTCGGTCATAGGCAGGTGTGGCTTCAGTCCAGTGAACCATGCAGGTAGAGTTGCAAATAGATCAGACACAAATGAGCTGAGACAACACACACCCTTCCCACAGAAAGCTGCCAAACCAGATTCCCCTCCTTTATATCCACATAGAGAAGTAATTACGGCGTTCTTCCATTGCACTGTCTCTGGGTTCCACCTACAAACAGCCGTCGTTCAGCTCGTCGCACTTACTGCACATGAACAACCGCCACCCTTCAATGAGGCGTCCGATAATGCACGAGTGAGCAAGGGGTGAACAAACACCTTCTCTGGGCAAATAATTTACAGCAGGAGTTCAGCAGGCACCTAACATTCCTGAGTGGGCTTGTTACATCAATCTCAGCTTTACAAGATGTGGAGTTCC